>NC_044031.1:172141502-172483564 GCF_901765095.1 Microcaecilia unicolor
GACCAAATATATCATGGAAGAAAACCTTTTGAATAGACATATCAAGTTCAGAAATGGGTCCAATCTGATGAGGGATTACAGAAATATAATCTCCTGCATTGGGGGACAGGCCTTCTATATGCGTATCCTCCCATACCTCTGGTGGGCAGGACTTTGCTGAAACTCAAGCAACACTGCGGAACCATGATCCTGATTGCATCCTTCTGGCCATGTCAGATTTGGTTCCTTCTGGAGTTGTCCTCCAAATAACCGTGGAGATTGGAGTGTTTTCCAAACCTCATCAACCAGAACGAGGTGTCGCTTCTGCATCCCAACCTGCAGTCTCTGGCTGTCACAGCCTGGATGTTGAGAGCTTAGAATTTGCCTCCTTTGGTCTTTCAGAGGGTGTCTCCCGAGTCTTGCTTCCTTCCAGGAAAGATTCCACAAAGAGGTGTTACTCTTTTAAATGGAGGAGGGTTGCCGTCTGGTGTGACAGCAAGGCCCTAGATCCTCTTTCTTGTCCTACACAGACCCTGCTTGAATACCTTCTATGCTTGTCAGAGTCTGGTTTCAAGACCAACTCCGTAAGAGTTCACCTTAGTGCGATTAGTGCTTATCATCGCCGTGTAGAAGGTACGCCTATCTCTGGACAGCCTTTAGTTGTTCGCTTCATGAGAGGTTTGCTTTTATCAAAGCCCCCGGTCAAACCTCCACCGGTGTCATGGGATGTCACCGTCGTTCTCGCCCAGCTTATGAAAACTCCTTTTGAGCCAATGAATTCCTGCCATCTGAAGTACTTGACCTGGAAGGTCGTTTTCTTGGTGGCTGTAACTTCAGCTCGTAAGGTTAGTGAGCTTCAGGCCTTGGTAATGCATGCACCTTATATCAAGTTTCATCATAACAGAGTAGTTCTCCGCACGCACCCTAAGTTCCTGCAGAAGGTGGTGTCGGAATTCCATCTGAACCAGTCAATTGTCTTCCAATATTTTTTCCCCGTCCTCATTCCCGCCCTGGCGAAAGCAATTTACATACCTTGGACATGGAGCAGACAAAGCCCTTCAGACAGTCTGCCCAGTTGTTTGTTTCTTTCGATCCCAACAGGAGGGGAGTCGCCATCGGAAAACGCACAATCTCCAATTGGCTAGCAGATTGCATTTCCTTCACTTATGCCCAAGCTGGGCTGACTCTAGAGGGCCACGTCACGGCTCATAATATTAGAGCCATGGATGTGTCAGTGGCTCACTTAAAGTCAGCCTCCTTTGAGGAGATTTGCAAGGCTGCAACGTGGTCATCAGTCCACACATTCACATCTCACTACTGCCTTGAGCAGGATACCCGACGTGACAGTCGGTTTGGGCAGTCGGTGCTGCAGAATCTGTTCGGGGTTTAGGATCCAACTCCACCCCCCTAGACCCATTTTTGTTCTGTTCCAGGCTGCACTCTCAGATATTTATAGTTTCAGGTCAGTCTATGTTATGTCCTCACCGTTGCGAGGCCCAGTTGATCAATGTTCATTGTTTTGAGTGAGCCTGGGTGCTAGGGATACCCCACATGTGAGAACAAGCAGCCTGCTTGTCCTTGGAGAAAGCGAAGATACTTACCTGTAGCAGGTATTCTCCGAGGACAGCATGCTGATTGTTCTCACAAACCTGCCCACCTCCCCTTTGGAGTTGTTATTTATTACTCTATATGCTTTTGGATTTAACTGAGGAGAAGTGCTAACGCGACAGGCGGGAAATCTGTCCGCGCATGCGCGGTGGACGCTGCACGCACACCAGAAGACTCTGGCAAAACTTTACTTTTTTGCTTGCAAACATTTGCCAATTCCTGGGCTGACGCGGACGTCGACCCACATGTGAGAACAATCAGCCTGCTGTCCTCGGAGAATACCTGCTACAGGTAAGTTTCTTCACTTTACCTTCTCCCCCCTCACAAAGAGTGCAGCATTTACCTTTTTTTCCCCCCACCCTCACAAAAAGTCCAGCATTTACCATCCCAATCCATCTATCCCATCTCTCTCCCCCCCCCCCCCCCCCCACAAATAGTCCAGCATTTACCTTTTCTTCTCCCCAAAGCCACAAAAATAGTCCAGCATCTCTCCCTCCTGTCCCCTCTCCAGCTGGTTAGCAGTTATCTTCCCTTTCTCTATTGATATCCCCATCCCCCCATGTACCTTTTAAAAGTTTTATTGTCTGTAGCAATTGATGGCAACAAGCAGCGATTTCATACAGCATGCTCCTGCCAACCCCAGAGCCTTCTCTCTGACACTTTCCACTTTTGTGGAAACACAAAGTTATGTCAGAGAGAAGGCTCCAGGGTTGGCATGAGCAGGCTGTATGAATCGCTGCTCCGTGCTAGCGATTGCTAGAGACAAAAAAACTTAGTCCACTTTGGTACAAATTAAGCTGGCCCAACTCCCACGGCACACCTGGGGAGCAGCTGCAACACACCAATGTGCCGTGGCATACTGGTTGAAAAATGCTGGTATAGACTAACCCCCTCCCCCCCTTATAAAGCTGTGCTAGCTTGTAAACGTGGGGGAGGTAACATAGACGCTAAGGAATTTCACTTTTCAGACTGCTCTTCCCTTTCATCTCCTCTCCCTGTCGTCAAAGGGGTTTACATACTATATATCGCTACTTTTTTTTTTTTTATCCCTACTAGGTTCACAAAGGCATATATTCTCACATACACAGGTATGCACAAAAGGCTTCGAATTCTGTACACCATATGTATTTCATATTGAAAGTATGCAGTATGTTGTACAGATCAAAATGCACTAAAGTAGGAGTTTTGAATTCTATCTTTTAGACAACAGAATATGAAAAACGTACAAGGGTGTGAAGACTTTAGCAAGGCACTGTAAATTTTGGAAACCTTCTTCCCTGTTAAGCTACTGGCATAGAGAGAAAGGCACTCTTTAAAAGAGTAATTGTGCTAAATAAACATAATGTGGGATGATTTGGGACTTTTTGTGAAAATCCCTGTAACACTTAACTCTTGCCAAGGTGTATTACTTTTTATGTTTGTGCAGCGCTGCGTATGCCTTGTAGCGCTATAGAAATGCTAAATAGTAGTAGTAGTAGTAGTATTACTGCTATGTACCATTTTTTATTCTTTTCTATTGCCTTTAAGCATTTTGAGAAATATAAAGGTGTAGAAATATTAAATCTTTGGGTTCTTTTCTATTTTGAAAGAAATGCAAGTTTTGGAGCTAGGTCATTTTATAAATAAAAAAATATGCAGAAAAACTTATGTTAAGTGATTTCAATTCACTTCTTTAGTGTTAAAGGCCCTTGAGCCTGTGGCTTATGATCCATTTTATGTCAAAATTCTCTACTGTGTACTGTAATAACTGTCATCCCGGTAGCAAACCTTCAGGGGGTGGTAGGCTCCTTTCAGCAGTCCACAAACAAAGTCCTTCCAGACAACACAGCTTTTAGTTCCAAACAGTTTATTTCCCCTCCTCCACAAATCTCAGTTCAAGGGGGTTAAAGTCCCATTCAGTTTCCAAAACAAAGCAACAAGAAAAAAAAACTTCCCTTTAAATCCAAGTTCTCCCCACCCCCCCCCCCCCTTCAACAGCCTGGGTTTCAGTTTTAAAAGTCTTTCCGCTTGGGTGGTTGCAGAATGGCTGTGAACTGCCCACAACACAGCTAATTGACTCCTGTGACCACCCACTGCCTTCAGTCCCTGCAACTCTGCCCCAAAGTACAATTACAGTCCATGTCAACCGGCTCCTCCAAACCTGGTGTGCTGGTCCCTCCAGACTCTCCTTCCTCCAAGCACTTCTCTGCTAGGCTGTTGGTTGGAGACCTCCTCCCCCTCCCAGGTGGAAGGAAGCTTGTACTGATTTCTAACCCAAGGGAATTGAGCTTTGCCATCCCTGCTCCCCCTTCTGGCCCTCGTCTGCCATAGCAGCTGCTCTTTCCAGTCCTTTTCCCCCTCCCTTCCACGTGGGGGCCATACCGAGTTTTTGGACCTACCCCCCCCCCCCCCCCCCACGATCCCTTCTCCCAGGGCCTTGTGGGGAATGTAGTCTGGCCCCATACCTCCTCCTGACCTGCTTAGACCCTCCAACCTCCTTACAGTTTGTAAAAAATTGTTTTAAGACTAATGTAATAAAATCAATACTGGTATTCAGTCTCCTTATTCTAGGCTGGTCCTCCCACTGATTCTACAGGTCTTTTTTGCCAACTTAATTTTGGCTACTTCAATTGACTATTATGCAGGGAATTACTCTTCCTCCTCCTCCTCAGAAAATAGGAAATTCTGAAATGAGTAAAACAATTCTTAGTGAGAAAAAACACCGGACGCATTACAAGGGACATGGAGGAAATGACACTTGGGGGCTGATATTCAGACCGCAGGAGGGAGCCCAGCTAACTCCTGCAGTCGACACTGAACCCAGAAATTCAATGCCAGGTTCGTATTCGGCGACCAGCATTGAATTTCCATTGTTTTTGGCCGCTGAAAACATAGCCGGTTAAGTCGATATTCATTGGCTGACTGGCTAAGTTATAGTGGCCAGAGATAGGCCCACATAAATAGCAGGTATTCAGTCTCCTTATTCTAGGCTGGTCCTCCCACTGATTCTACAGGTCTTTTTTGCCAACTTAATTTTGGCTACTTCAATTGACTATTATGCAGGGAATTACTCTTCCTCCTCCTCCTCAGAAAATAGGAAATTCTGAAATGAGTAAAACAATTCTTAGTGAGAAAAAACACCGGACGCATTACAAGGGACATGGAGGAAATGACACTTGGGGGCTGATATTCAGACCGCAGGAGGGAGCCCAGCTAACTCCTGCAGTCGACACTGAACCCAGAAATTCAGTGCCAGGTTCGTATTCGGCGACCAGCATTGAATTTCCATTGTTTTTGGCCGCTGAAAACATAGCCGGTTAAGTCGATATTCATTGGCTGACTGGCTAAGTTATAGTGGCCAGAGATAGGCCCACATAAATAGCAGGTCTATCTGTCCACTGAACTTTGCCGGTCGGCCAATGAATATTGGCACTAACTGGCTATGTCGTGTGAGATAGCCGGTGACCGGGCTAGCCGCTAAGGAGGAGATTCTATATATGGTCCCTAAAAAATCGGCACTGAAATCAGTGTCAACTAAGCATATTCTATAATCGGCACCTAGATTTAGGCGCCAGTTATAGAATACGCTTAGTTGATATTTCAGTGCCTAAATCTGCTCACATCCATTTACATCAAAACATGATGTAAATCCTGGCGCATAGATTTAGGTGCACTGGGCCATATTCTATAACTAGGCATCTAAATTTCAGAATGCCCATGAAATGCCTATTTCCCTGCCCATAACTATGCCCCTTTTTGCCCGCGCATGTTAGAAGTTCAGGGCACATCATTCATTTATTTATTACATTTGTATCCCGCACTTTCCCACTAAAAGCAGGCTCAATGCGGCTTACATAGTAATAGGTAACACAGAATTTTGTTATGTAAAGTAGGAAATTAAATATAAACATTGTAATAGGATGAATGGGTAGGTAGAGACAGGTGATAGAGAGGAAGTTAAGGTGGGAGATAGAGTCTGGGCCAATGTCGTTTTCTCTTCGGTATATGTAAGGTAGATGGGTTCATAAGATTAATCTGGGTCCTTTGGGTAGGCTTGCTTGAATAAATGGGTTTTTAGTGCTTTCCTGAATGGTAGGGTGGTCATGGATTGCTCGGATAGGTCTAGGGAGAGCGTTCCAGAGTTGGCTGCCCAGGAAGGAGAAATATTTGAAAGGTATTAATCTGCAAACGAACCTTTTCCGGAGATGCGAAGGCAGTAGAACGAGAGGACATGAAATGAGATTGAAGGGGGGCAGACTCAAGAAAAATGTCAGGAAGTATTTTTTTACGGAGAGAGTAGTGGATGCTTGGAATGCCCTCCCGCGGGAGGTGGTGGAAACGAAAACGGTAACGGAATTCAAACATGCGTGGGATAAACATAAAGGAATTCTGCTCAGAAGGAATGGATCCTAAGGAGCTTAGACGAGATTGGGTGGCAAAGCCGGTGGCGGGAGACGGAGATGGTGCTGGGCAGACTTATACGGTCTGTGCCAGAGCCGATGGTGGGAGACGGGACTGGTGGTTTGGAGGCGGGGATAGTGCTGGCCAGACTTATACGGTCTGTGCCAGAACCGGTGGTGGGAGGCGGGGCTGGTGGTTGGGAGGCGGGGATAGTGCTGGGCAGACTTATACGGTCTGTGCCCGGAAAAGGACAGGTACACAAATCAAGGTAAGGTATACACAAAAAGTAGCACATGTGAGTTTATCTTGTTGGGCAGACTGGATGGACCGTGCAGGTCTTTTTCTGCCGTCATCTACTATGTTACTATATAATAAGTTTTGTACTTGAGACCTTTACAGCTGGGGTAGTGCAGGTTGAGGTACTTTCGCGAGGATACAAACATGTTTCTTGCTGGGAGGTCGATCAGATTTATCATAGTCCGGAGATTCTTTGTGTATTATCTTGTGGATTAAAGTCTGGGCTTTGAAGTTGATATGTTCTTTGATTGGGAGCCAGTGTAGTACAGAATACGGTTAGCGAGTTGTGCGCCTAAATTGTAATTGGTGCCTATTAGAGCTCATTATTGCTTGTTAAGTGCTGATATAAGTGCTCATTAGCTGCCAATTAAGTTACGTGTGGTGTTATAGAATCTGTGCCAATTTTGGCGCCTAAATCTAAACACACTATATAGAATCCAGGGATAAGCGGTAATATTCAGCCAAGATAGCCAGCTATTTCATGCTGAATATTAGCACTTAGTCTGCTTAAGGCTATTTAACCGACCAGAAGCCATTCTTATTCAGTTAAATAGTTTTAAATATCGGGCGGTTGATTCTTGACACTCTTCCCTGTGTGCTGCTTATGAGTATGATTTTTTGTTGTCTTCTGAAGTGAAGGGGGATTCCTCACTGCATTCCTTCCTGTTTCTCCTTACTGGTAAGGAAAGAACAAACTCATATCAACTTGTTTTCTTTACACTCCCTACGCATCAGAATGTGACACTTCAGGCTATTTTTATTTTATGAATAGTTTGATCACCCAGTGCAAGAGAGTCTGTCAATCTAAGCACAGATCCTATTTTTAAGATGCTGTTCATATTGTATACATTCTCTGGACTCTTTCTCATGTCCTAAAAAGCCATATTCTTTGTTCTTTCATTAAAAAAAATAATCAAGGAATCCCTAGTACCTAACATACTCTCGTCTTCTCCATTCTGTATTTCCAAAATCTAAACTAGCCACTTGGAGTATAACCCTCAAATCATTTCTCTAGCTAAAGTTTTGCTTTGCCTGTGGAAGTAGGATTTTATAAAATCATGCGCCCAGTATAAATGCAACTCTGTAATAGGGCACTTAGTTATGTGCTGCATTCCACCCATAAATATACAGAAAACCAGCCAGAAAACACATTGACTGAGTTCTGTTCTGTAAGGGTATGCAGAAGTGGCTTAGCACAGAATTGCAAGGGAGGTGTTCACATGGGCAGAGCTGCCACTTACTCATTCAGTTTACAGAGTAAGGGAAAAGGGATGTGATTGATATACTGCTTTTCTGTGGTTATAATCAAAGCAGTTTATATATTACTAGCCATTAAGCCCGTTAAAACGGGCGAGATTTCCAGCTACCCTCCTCGCCGCCACTCCCTCCCCCCTCCGTGCTGGGCCCCCTGCACTGATCTGACAGCGCCTCTCACCTCCGTGTGAAAGTGCTGCAGGAAGCAGCAGATCGCTCTGCTGCTGCCTGCAGCGCTTCCACACGGAGGTGAGAGGCACTTTCAGGTCAGTGCAGGGGGCCCGATACGGAGGGGGGCGGGAGCGGTGGCGGGGATGGGGGGGAGGGTGGAGGTTGGTGCACACGATGTTCATTTCCAGGCGGCAGCGTCCAACAGTCCGACTCTGTTTCCCTCCCTGTTCCGCCCTCTGACGTCATCACGTCTTGACGCGAGGACGGCACAGAGAGGGAAGTCTCTACTGCGCATTTGCAGGTGTGTCGGTCACTTGCCATTTGTATGTTTGACTAGTAAATAAGGCCCGTTTCTGACACAAATGAAACGGGCGCTAGCAAGGGTTTCCTCGGAGTGTGTATGTTTGAGAGAGAGTGTGTGTGAGAGTGACTGTGTGAGAGAGAGAGAGTGAATGTGCGAGTGTGTGTGTGTGACAGAGAGTGAGTCTGGGTGTGAGTGTGTCTGTGAGAGAGAGAGTGTGTGTGTGAGAATGAGAGTGTGTGTGTTTGAGTGAGAGTGTGTGCGAGTGCGTATGTGAGACACAGTGACTATGAGAGAGAGTGTGTTTCACACAGATACACTGTGTGTGAGAGAGTGTATGTGTGAGAGAGAGAGAGTTTGTGTGAGACAGAGTGTGAGAGAGTATGTGTGCGTTACACAGATTATCTGTGAGACCGAGAAAGTGTATGAGACCAAGTGTGTGAGACCGAGAGTGTGTGTGAGAGTGACTGTGTGACACATAGAGAGTGAATGTGATACAGTGTGAGACTTTAAAAGGGGCTCATTTGCAAAGCACTTAGCCTTCCAAAGTTCCTTAGAAACCTATGGAACTTTGGAAGGCTAAGTGCTTTGAAAATATATGTGTGAGAGACTGTGTGAGAGTGAGAGAGAGAAAGACACTGACTGTGAGAGAGTGTGTGTGAGAGAGAGAATGTGTGTGTGACAGAGATACCTCCCCCCGCCCTCTGTGGTCTCAGGACCCCCTCCCCCTGTGATCTCAGGACCCCCTCCCCCCCTCTGGTGTCAGGATCCCCTCCCCTCTGGTCTCAGGATCCCACCCTCTCAGGTCTGAGGACCCCCTCCCCCCCTCTGCGTTCCCCTCCCCTGTGGTCTCAGGACCCCCTGCCTCTCCCCCCCTCTGCGTGGTTGGCATCACCGTGCGAGTGTGTGTGTGTGACAGAGAGTGAGACTGGGTACGAGTGTGTCTGTGAGAGAGAGAGTGTGTGTGATTGTCCTCTCTCCCCTGCCCCCCTCCAGCCACCCAGCGATTCTCCTCTCTCCCCTGCCCCCCTCCAGCCACCCAGCTATTCTCTTGTCTCCCCTGTCCCCTCTCAAGCCATGCAACGATTCTCCTCTCCCCAGCGATTCTTCTGTATCCCCTTCCCCCCCTCGAGCCATGCAGCGATTCTGCTCTCTCCCCTGCCCCCCTCCAGCCACCCAGCGATTCTCCTCTCTCCCCTGCCCCCCTCCAGCCACCCAGCTATTCTCTTGTCTCCCCTGTCCCCTCTCAAGCCATGCAACGATTCTCCTCTCCCCAGCGATTCTTCTGTATCCCCTTCCCCCCCTCGAGCCATGCAGCGATTCTGCTCTCTCCCCTGCCCCCCCTTCAGCCACCCAGTGATTCTGCCCCCCCTTCAGCCACCCAGCGATTCTGCCCCCCCTCCAGCCACCCAGCGATTGTCCTATGTCCCCTGCCCCCCTCCAGCCACCCTGCGATTCTCCTGTATCCCCTACCCCCCCTCGAACCATGCAGCGATTCTTCTCTCTCCCCTGCCCCCCTCCAGCCACCCAGTGATTCTGCTGTCTCCCCTGCCCCCCTCCAGCCACCCAGCGATTTGCCGGCCCCACTGATTTGCCAGCGCACTCGGAAATCCCGGCAAAACTGTAACCCAAACCACATCACAACGGTATGCAGCACGACCGAACGATACCAATGTATAAAACAATGCCTGAAATACTGCAATCCCTACTAAGAACCTGCACTGCCGACAGCCATATTAAGAACAAATATGTCTGAATGTCGCCGCTATACACTACCGGCAGCAGGCAGGAAAACACCGTGAAGGCACACAACGTAACCCCCCATCTGTTATCCCATATACCCACACCAGGAACATCGGAAAAGAACACACAACATCCAATATGGAGAACAGAAGTTCCCTTAATGTGGATCCTCTGTGGGGTTTTTTGTTTGTTTGTTTTTAGACCCTCATACCTTTCCCAAACTTTGAACACATAGGAACTGCAAAGAAAGAAAAATAAACCAATGTTCCAGCAATGTTCCTCTCCTGCGTGCTGCACACAAAATGATCCCTTCTCCTGACGCTCCTCCCTTCTTCCCATACACTTCCCTCTGATAGGTCCCTATGCGTCTGACGTCGCGTACCGTTGCCTGGCAACTCTGCAGTGATCCCTTCACTCTCACTGTTCCCCCCTCAACGTCATCATGTTTTTACGCGAGGGCGGGGCAGAGAGAGATGTGACACCCTTACGAACTTACGAACCCTGAAGCCACGGAGTCAGCTTCAGAACTTTGGAAATGCGTTTTATTATAGTAGATATCCAGATGCTTGTTTTATATCTGGGGCAATGGAGAGTTAAATGACTTGCCCAGAGTCACATGGAGCTGCAGTGGGAATTGAACCCAGTTCCCCTGTTTTGCAGGCTGCTGCAGGAGCCATTAGGCTACTCCTCATTCCAAGCACCCCCTTATACATTTAGTCACCCACCAGTTATACAAGGTCTATGACATACGGTATAACTTCATATGCTTATAACGTAATCTGGGTTCCCAGATTCCACTGTTGAATAGACTCTCATTGTGGAGCATCGGGGTGCCCACTTATAGAATTGCCCCTGTTTGCATAAGCTCCAAATGTATGGCTTGTGTAATCAAATGTAACATTGCCCAAACTGAGTAGAAGCATTCCTGGATGTGGATGTGTGGTTGGAAAGGGATTTGCCTTTACGTATGTACATTTGAAAATGCAAACATATACAGATAGATTAACACAGAATGTTTGTTCATGGTAAAGAGTAAATGCAGGCATAATTTAAGGTATAAACACATCCATGCTTTTGCTTTGAAAACATTCCAAAGCCTTCACAGGGAATACTATGTGTGTATCTTTTTATACATTCTATGGAGAATGATGTGCAGAGATCTGAGGTATGCAAGCAGTCTCTGTGCCTCTCTCTCTTATCTGTGGTTATAGCCCTCATTGGGAGTTTACTTGTACAATTTTATTGATTTATGGACTGGTAATTCTTATGATTTATTCAGAGATGTTATTTTTTAGTAAAATCTTGGTCTTTTAATTCCATTAGATTCCATGGGATAATTTCCCGGACGCAGGCGGATGAAATTCTTGCAGGTTCAGAAGGCACATACCTTATTAGAGAAAGTGAGCGTCAGCCTGGGTGCTACACACTGGCACTGAGGTAAATGTGACAGCCTGGTCTTATTGATGATCCAGTGATGATATAAGTATAAAGCTGCATTTTACTTAGAAAGTAGAGATTGTAATTGAGACATCCAGGTCAGGATGTACTCCATTTCAATTGTAGTATAGAAAAGGATCTACTAAAACAGAGTGTTTTCTACAATAGACATGCACTCCTGCAAGAATTTGCCAGCTTGCTTTAAGTTTCAAGTTTTATTAGCATTTGATGTACTGCTTCACATTTAAAACAATCATTTTACAAAGATACACATTCAAAAAATGAATGGCTCGGACCTAGCAGCTTCCATGTGGAGGTTTCAGCACTTCCACATGTAGCTGTCCCCATTTTACGAGCCTTCACATGTAGTTGCCACCAGTTAAATAGTGAGGCTGCATTTTTAAGATGGTTTCATTTTGGGTGTGGAAATGACTCCGTTGATCCCACATGTAAATCCCTGGACAAAACAAGAACTATTTAAAAAAATATATATATGTGAGTTTGTGCAGGTATAAATCCCACTGTGGAGATTTACCCAAGACTCATGTTTTCCCTTTGTAAAAATGGGGAATACATGTGTTAATTTTACTTTCACCCAAGCCACGCTCCCTTGTAATCTCTATAAGTTGTGGATTTCCCACATAAATAGTGACTTTCTGGTCAATAATAAAACTATTTAACTGGCCAGAAATGGCCACTCACCAGTTAAATCGCTTCTTTGGAGCTGTCCGCTTATTTTCAGTGGCACTTAACCAGTTATCGCCTAAGTGAAACCAGCTATTTTGGGGGCTTTCCAGGGGCAGGAGCAGAGTCAGAATTTGGCTGGTTAAATCCTGATACTCAGCATTTAACTGGCCAGATAACTGCATAAATGGACAGCATAAACCACAATCCTATCTTCAGGGCCCTTTTACTAAGCTGCATAAGTGCCAACACGCACCCAATGTGTGACAATTTGGAGTTACCGCCCAGCTACCATTTGGCTGTTGCTGTAATTTCATTTTTGGCGCACATCCGCTACGCAAGTCCGAAAAATAATTTTTATTTTTTGGCACTTGTCCGCTATGCTCATCAAGTGGCGTTTGATGTGTGTAGGTCATTTCCACCTGGTTAACGCATGAGACCTTACCGCTAAGTCAATGGCTGGTGGTAACGTCTCAGACCCAACATGGATGTGTGCCAATTTTGATTTTGCCACACGTCCATTTTCAGCAAAACAAAATTTTTTTAAAGGCCTTTTTTACAGGCACACTGAAAATTGGTCTGCAGTCAACCAAAACCCACGCCGTCACTACCAAAGGCCATTGTTTATGCGGTAATGCATGGGCAGTTAAGTGCTGAATATCGACTTAACCGGCTATCAGGCTTATTTTCGAAAGAGAAGGGCGCCCATCTTCCGACACAATCAGGAGATGGGCGTCCTTCTCTCAGTCGACCAAAATGTTGAGATTTGGGCGTCCCCGACCGTATTATCGAAACGAAAGATGAACGCCCATCTTGTTTCGATAATACGGGTTTCCCCGCCCCTTCACGGGGCCGTCTTGCAAGGACGCCCTCATGAAAACTTGGGCCCCCCCCATTCGATTATGCCCCTCCACGTGTTTGCTGGCTCCACAAGAACTGGATATTCATGCCAAAGCTCAGACATGACCCAGCATTGAATATCCAGTAATAACACTAGTGAGGTCAGCAAAATGCTGACCACTGCCTACTGAATATTGATTCCTAAATAAGTATTTGCATGTGTATTATGTATGCTGCTGCAATTTGCTCATGAGCATGTTTCTAACATACTGACCATAATATAGCAGTACAGTGTATAGCAACCTTAGCTTTATGTTATGCCACTAGGCGATGGCGTTATTGATTTGGTGGTGCTGGATAATGTCACGTTTAGCTATACTAAGCTGAGCAGTAAATAACAGATGGAAGTGTGTGTGCTGTGGGGAGCTAGTAGAAAATGTTTGTGCTTTGAAACAGTAGAACTGACAATTTTTTATTTGTTTCAAATAATTAAATTGAAATAATTAAATTGGCATTAATGTCAAGATGTCCTTGTGTAATTATGATTTTACATGCGCTCACTAAGACAGACATTGGCGTTTACAGTTTTGTTTTTAAATTCAGGACAGAAGTACCATGATAGAAATAGAAAACAAGTTAAAAAGAAACCAGAAATAACCTTGTAAATAGTGCCCAACTAGAGCTCATTCAGGCTGAATGTAAATACAAATAAAGGAAGAAAGTACTTAATGGGTCTGAGATCTCATTACTGCACAATCCAGTAATTTCAGATTATCCCCTACCCGGAGCAGATGTCTGCTCCAAAAATAAATAAAATAAATTGGTCAACTGTCCAATCTGAGTGCTTTTAGTTAAATCAGGAAAAAAATGATTTTGTATCTCAGGAATTGTACTGTTGCTATAACAGCTACATCTCGTTGGATAGAAACATAGAAACATGACAGCAGATAAAGGCCATATGGCCCATCCAGTCTGCCCATCCTCTTTAACCCCTAACTCTTCCTTTTCCTAAGCGATCCCTCATGCTTATCCCATGCCTTTTTAAAATTCTGACATAGTCCTCGACTCCACAACCTCCACCAGGAGGCCATTCCACGCCTCCACCACCCTTCCTTAGATTACTCCTAGCCTATTCTCTATTAACTTCATCATATGCCCCCTCATTCCAGAGCTCTCCTTCAGTTGAAAAAGGCTCACTTCTGTACTTAAATGCCCTTGAAATATTTCAACATCTCTATCATGTCTCTTCTCTCCCTCCTCTCTTCCAGCGTATACATGTTGAGGTTCATTAGCCTGTCCCTATATTTTTTGTGTTCAAGACCGCTTACTAATTTTGTAGCCGCCCTCTGGACCGACTCCATCCTGTTTATATCTTTTCGTAGGTGCGGTCTCCAGAACTGCACACAGTACTCTAAATGGGGCCTCACCAGAGACTTATGCAATAGCATTATCACTTCCTTTTTCCAGGTGTTCACCCCTCTTTTTATGTACCCAAGCATCCTTCTGGCTTTGACCGTCACTTTTTCTACCTGTTTGGAAGCTTTAAGGTCATCAGACACAGTCACCCCCAGGTCCTGTTCTTCCTTCGTACACTGAAGCACTTCACCCCCTATACTGTACCATTCCCTTGGATTCTTGTGACCCAAATGCATGACTGTGCATTTTTTGTGATTAAATCTTAGCTGCCAAATATCGGTCCATTCCTCCATGTTCGCTAGGTCCTTCCTCATGTCATTCACACTCTCCAGGGTGTCCACCCTGTTGCAGAGTTTGGTATCATCCGCAAACAGACAAACCTTACCAGACAGCCCTTCCATAATATTGCTCACAAAGACATTAAAAAGAGCCGGCCCAAGGACCGATCCCTGCGGTACTCCACTGACAACGTCCTTTTCTTCAGAGCAAGCTCCATTTACCACTACCCTCTGTCTCCTTCCATTCAACCAATTTTTAACCCAATCAGTTACTCTAGGTCCCTTACCGAGGGCATTCAATTTATTTATCAGTTGCCTATGCGGAACTGTGTCAAAGGCTTTTCTGAAATCCAAGTACACCACATCAAGCGCCCCTCCCACGTCCAACTGTTTGGTCACCCAGTCGAAGAAGTCCAATCAGATTCGTCTGACATGACCTGCAACTAGTGAAGCCATGCTGCCTCGGGTCCTGCATTCTATTCACTTCAAGAAATCTCACAATCCTCTGCTTTAGTAGCGTTTCCATTAGAGGGATTTTTGGCCTAACACTAGTTAAGTGAAGGGAAATTCTATAACTTGGCTCCAAGTTTATTAAAAATGTTGATATACCGCTCATAAGAGCAGTTAATAAAATATTAAGGTAAACCAATATGAAATAAAGGAAATAGAACACCATAATTAATAGGAAAGAGAGAACAAAAATCCATAAACACATACAAGCAAAACATATAAACAAGCTAGCTCTGATGCAGATGAGTCAAGTCCCACCCACATTTGAGCACCCCTTGCATTCATAAATTTATAGAATACTAGCACTCATTGTGCATAAGTGTACACTTAACCTATGAAAGTACCAGCAAGGTGCCTAAGTGCTATTTTGTAACGGTGCATGGGTGTGACATTGTACATAAATGCAAAGAAGGTGTACATACGGTCAGGACATAGGTAGGGTTCCCACTTACATGTGCAGCTTACAAAATACTATCAGTAATGTGCATTCCTGCCACATTCATGCAACCGTAGTTACGCCAGGTCTGTGCTGGTGTAAATGTTTAAATGTTAGGTGCACTGATGGTACGATACGCTATTTTATAACAGCACCTGGGTGCCCAGGCACCGTTATGTAATAGGCTTCTAGTGCGTGTTCTCGGAGCGCCCTGTTGTAGAATTGCCACCATAGAGACTAAAAGTGAATGGATAAGGATGTTGCACATTTACAGGCTGGCAGTGAGCATTAACTGCCTTTGAATATTGGTCTGACAGTTGTATACCTGCTGCTAGACAGAATAACTGACTCAGGCCTCCCAAAGTTCCCTTGGTGTAACAGAGAAGCTATCAAAACAGCCCCACGGCTCTTTGGGTGTAGTAGGTACTATCTGAAGACATTAGCAGAGCAGAGTGGAGGTCCACCTCTCTAATTTACAGCCAGAGTCTCTTGTCGTATGTATTGTCACATGTATGGATTACTGCAACATTATCCTAATGTGTCTAGTATTCTTTTAAAACTATGTTACTGGTTTTTTCCAAAGGTTTACAGCAGCATGAAGGAAATTGGTCATAGTACAGTTTATTTATGATCTATTTATAAATATGGGAGAGAATCTGTTGGGGTCAAGGTTATTTAGTTTGTATATGTAAATTGCTTTAATATCTAATTTGGAGAAGGAAAACCACAACTGTCAGTAAATGTATATAAAAATACCAGCTATGTGCTGCTCTGGACAGAGCCTTTGGGTTAAAGTGGAAAAAAAAAGACTAGGCAGGTAGGTTAAAGTGGGGCTAATTGAGGAGGCTGCAAGGAATGAAATGAGGCTTCTGGGGTTCTTAGCCTTGTCCTCGGGACAGACCAAGGTGGTCTGGTTTTCAAGATATCTGCAATGAATATATATGAGAGAGATTTGCATACACAGCCTCCATTGTATGCCAGTTTCTCTCGTGCATATTTATTGTGGGTATCCTGAAAACCTGACTGGTTTGGTGGGTCCCAAGGACTAGGTTGAGATCCCCTGGTGTACACTAATGCTGTTAACGTGTTATTTAGTGTAGGGCTCCTTACATAAAATGAGCCTTATGATAGAAAGCATGCATTCGCCGATAATTAATGGCACTATATAAGGTTTAGAACAAGGATTTTTGACGGGTAAAGTGCATCAGTACCTCAACAGAAAAACACCTATGATTCCAGTACTGTATACATTACCTAAAATACATAAGGATCTAGTAAATCCTCCAGGTATACCCATTATGTCATCGAGAGGGTCTCTCCTGGAACCTCTTTCTGTATATGTGGACTCATTTTTGAAGGAGTATGTGATGCAAAGCCCATCCTTCATTAAGGATACAACACATTTTCTAATTGTATTACAGGAAGTCCAATTACCTGACACCCCAGTGGTAATGGCCACACTGGACATCAAATCATTATATACCATGATTCCACACGATGAGTTACTGACGACTATTGATAACATATTAAGCACCTATCCAAGACCACACGAGGTCCCATTGGAATTAACCACGTTAGCATTGTGCAACAATTTTTTCCAATTTAAAGATAAATTATACTTGCAAAAATCGGAAGTAGCTATGGGAACAACGTTTGCTCCAACATTAGCCAATTTATTTATGACGGCATTTGAAGACCAATGGTTGAGTCATTCTCCATTTCAATCCAAGTTAGAAATCAGTGCCGCGTCATAGATGATGTTTTTTTTGTTTGTTTTTTGTTTATTATGGTACGGGAATGTACAAGAGCTGACAGAATTTCATGCATGGCTCAATCAATGCCATTCAAAGATACAATTTACATTATCCTGGTCAGATACCATGATACATTTTTTGGATGTGGAAATAAGATTAATCCAAAGGAAATTCATTACCAAAATTTTCACCAAACCAACCGATAAGAATACGTTTCTAGAATATGGCAGCTGCCATCCAAGAGCATTGAGGGATAGTTTCCCCTTTTCACAGTTTCTCCGCTTCAAGAGACTTTGCACGACTGCAGAGGATTACAAGACACATGCCCATCAATTTTGTGCACAGTTGTCACAGAGAAAATATCCGCAAAGTACATTGAGGCGGGCTTATGTGAGAGTGAAATACAATAATAGAGACCTCCTGTTACAATGGAAACAACAGCCAGCGCAAGAGGATTCTATAATGACATTTGTTATGAGATACGTGAGGAGAAGCGGCAGCAGGCATTATCAGGCAACATTGGTATGTAATGAGGTCGCATCCCTTGTTTGCTGATTATCATCTAAGAACGGCATTTTCACGTGCATGAAATCTGAAAGAAATATTGAGTCCAGCATAGTTACCAGAAGCTGAGAGTGGCACTCCGGCAATAACATTGGGTCATTACAAATGCAATAGAGCACACTGCAAGACATGTGACTTGACACAAGAGGCAACACGTTTTACACATGATGGTAGAGCGTATAAGCTAAGGCATTACACTACATGTCAGACTCTGCTCATGTGACAAGGTTTATATAGGGAAAGCCACTGGATCATTACATGCACGTATGACTGAACATCGGTCACGTATTATAGCACAAAATTTGGGAGCTCTGCTCGTCCAACACTGTGTATTAAAAGGGCACACGATTAACACCTTAAGATGCATGATAATTGATCAGGCCAGTCCAGTGGCAAGAGGAGGGGATCATAACAGAAAATTGCTTCAACGAGAAACCTTTTGGATATACCACCTAGATACTCTAGAACCCAAAGGGTTAAATACATATATCCATTGGGGTGTTTTATCTCATGCAAGAGTTTAGATCCGGAAGCTCATGATTAGATTAGCTGTTTCTGGTACAACTACTATAAACAAGACGACGCCATAGTGAGGTTGACGCGTGAGGCAATTAGGAAGCAGTAAAACAGTAAGTCTGGGAGCCAAGAGGATATTTAAGAGGGAGTATTTTTAATGTGGTGTGGGCTAACTAGAGCTTGTGTTTTTGCAGGTCCGGTGCTTTGACTCCCCCTTGACAAAGCTTTGAGAGTGAAACAGGCACCTGTCGGGGTATTTGAGCACACCGGTAGACACAGATAAGTGCCACGCAGCCACCTACGTGAATAATTATTGTAATGTTAAGAGTAGATAAATATCGCTAATGATACCAGCACAGAAGGTTTCATACATGTAGGAAGGATGGGGGGTTGAGTCTGTGATTAAAACATACACGGGCAGAGGTTCACCGAGTGAGTGCCGTTCACAGCCGCTGCCTTGATTTTCTCTCCTCTCATGCCATCCTCGATCCACTTCAATCCGGTTTTCGCCCTCTACACTCGACAGAAACAGCACTCTCTAAAGTCTGTAATGACCTGTTCCTTGCCAAATCCAGAGGCCACTACTCCATCCTCATCCTCCTCGATCTATCCGCCGCTTTTGACACTGTCAATCATGATCTACTCCTTGCCACACTGTCCTCATTCGGGTTCCAGGGCTCTGTCCTCTCCTGGTTCTCCTCCTATCTCTCCCACCGCACCTTCAGAGTTCACTCTCATGGATCTTCCTCCACCCCCATCCCGCTATCTGTTGGTGTTCCCCAGGGATCTGTCCTTGGACCCCTTCTCTTCTCAATCTACACCTCTTCCCTGGGCTCCCTCATCTCATCTCATGGCTTCCAGTATCATCTCTATGCGGACGACACCCAGCTGTATCTCTCCACACCAGACATCACCGCGGAGACCCAGGCAAAGGTATCGGCCTGCTTAACCGACATTGCTACATGGATGTCCAACCGCCACCTGAAACTGAACATGTCCAAGACTGAGCTCATCGTCTTTCCACCAAAACCCACTCCACTTTCTATCTCAGTTGATAACACCCTCATCCTCCCCGTCTCATCTGCCTGCAACCTCGGAGTCATCTTCGACTCCTCCCTCTCCTTCTCGGCACACATCCAGCAGATAGCCAAGACCTGTCGCTTCTTCCTCTTCAACATCAGCAAAATTCGCCCTTTCCTCTCTGAACACACCACCCGAACTCTCATCCACACTCTCATTACCTCTCGCCTTGACTACTGCAACTTCTCACCGGACTCCCATTTAGCCATCTATCCCCCCTTCAATCTGTTCAGAAGTCTGCTGCACGTCTTATAGTCCACCAGAACCGATATACTCATATCACCCCTCTTCTCAGGTCACTTCACTGGCTTCCAATCTGATACCGCATTCAGTTCAAGCTTCTCCTTCTTACCTACAAATGTACTCAATCTGCTGCCCCTCACTACCTCTCTACCCTCATCTCCCCTTATGTTCCCACCCGAAACCTCCGTTCACAGGACAAATCCCTCCTCTCAGTACCCTTCTCCACCACTGCCAACTCCAGGCTCCGCCCATTCTGCCTCGCCTCACCCTATGCCTGGAACAACCTTCCTGAGCCCTTACGTCAAACCCCCTCCCTGCCCATCTTCAAGTCTCTGCTTAAAGCCCACCTTTTCAATGCTGCCTTCGGCACCTAACTCTTACCTTCAGGATATCCAGACTGCCCCAATTTGACTGCCCCTATCGAATTGACTACTCACTTGTCCTTTAGATTGTAAGCTCTTTGAGCAGGGCCTGTCCTTTTATGTTAAATTGTACAGCGCTGCGTAACCCTAGTAGCGCTTTAGAAATGTTAAGTAGTAGTAGTAGTAGTAGTGAGTGAAGTGAAACCGACCGTGGTGATTATATGAGACTCTTCCCTAATTAACACAAACTGGTTTTACTCCGTGAGAACCCTCTACTTCTTTTGTTTTACTATATAAGGACAGCAGAAAGTGTTGTGGGTGAAGATGCTGAATCACACTGAATTGTACAAAGAATCTAAGACTACTATGCAAATGCAATATGCAAATTTTTCCTTCTTCATCCATACTGAGAAAGTGCTAAAAAGCTGGAAACCATCTATAGCAGCAAGGTTCCTAAAAAAATATGAAACCCACACATGACAGCACACACCTTGTCTGGGGTTAGTGCCAGCACAAACCTGGGATATTTCACAATAGAATACAGAGGTTCTGACTGTTTTCTGCCATATGGTGCACACCTACCTGTATGTTGAACATGTCCATCTGCTTCATATTTATGGACCATTGATTTAGGGTTCAATTACAGTATTCCTCCTGGCCAACAAGACAGCACATATATTTTCACAATCCAGGCACAGCCGTGTTCAGGAGTGGAGTCCTAACATATACGCATAGGTTACTAAATACATACCTACATGTGTACTTCAGCCATGTATGTTTACACTAGCTCCTGAGAAGGTGCATAGGTATGTGGTTGCACTTCTGCCGCTATTTTAGAAACAAATGCATAGACCTTTAGGCTCTAAGTAGATCATCTTTATTGTTGCACTTCCCAGATCCAAGAAATATCCTATATAATAAAAAGCACCTCCAACGTTCTGAAGCTGACTCCGTGAAAGTGAAGCCTTGAAGCATTCGTGCTCCTGCTGTATCCATCTCCTGAATTGACATCACGTACTTCCGGGTTCATCACAAACAGCAGTGACCAATCACTGGAAGGGAACGCTGCAGAGTTGCAAAGGCTACGGAACGCGACGCATGAGGGTGTCGTCCTCCCTCCCTCCCTTCCAGTTCCAGGCCCCCTCCCTCCGAATTTTAAAAGTCATCTTCACTTACCAAGTCGGGTTTACGGCGGCCAGCAGGAGCGGTAAAAGGCGTGCAGGCTCGGCCCTTCTCTCTCTCTCAGCTCTGGTCCCGCCCTTGCGGAAACAGGAAATGAGGGCGGGACCAGAGCTGGTTAATTTGTAAGCCACATTGAACTGGTCTGTTTATTTCTGGATAATGTGGGGTATAAGCACCAATAAATAAATAAAATAGTCTTGATGTATCAGCCATCCTTGAATGATGTGGGGATGAAGAGACAAACAGGTCTACATTATTAGTAGTGTTTGTATTTGAGCAAGACAAGGATAGATTATTTACACTGTACTTCCATCTCCGAGCTGCTTTATTTCTAGATCAGAAGTTGTGGGTATTTCCTGATTTATATAAAATTACACAAGCGAGAAGGAAGAAAATTCTGGCCATAGCCCAAGAGACATGTAGGCTGGGAATGCAAGTTTTCCTTAGATTTCTTTGTAAATGTATTATGACTTGTTGCACTTATATTTTCTTTGAGCACCAGCAATTTCAGATTTTTTTCTGGACAGTTAAAAAAAAAAAAAAAAAAAAGGGTCTCTATCATGGGGGGGGGGGGGGGGGGGGGGGGATGGTGGTACATCTGAAGCTGTGGTATTGGGGCTGTCCTTAGACACATAGGGCTCCTTTTACAAAGCCATGGTAGTTATTCCCACGTAGCAAATGTGTCAAAGCCCATAGGAATTGAATGAGCTGCACTGGGAATCACTACCGTGGCTTTGTAAAAGGAGCCTATAGTGAGAAAGGCTTTAATTGTTTATTTGGAGTAGCCAGGCTTTTTCCTTTTTGTTCAAATAGTTTCTTTTGCCTTTAGTAATTCTCCTATTTTCCTTTCTTGGGTCTCTCTCTCTCTCTCTTTTTTTTTTTTTTTTCCATTTCTATGATAGAAGCCTGATATTGTTGTAGGTTTTTGCCTAGCTTTTGTTACTTGATGTTATGTTTACATTGATGGGTTCCATTACTATTTGAATTGTGAAGGTTTGAATTGATAAATATTGAAGAATATTTCTGATTTATGAAAATTATAAAATATTTGGACCAGTGACGATATAGGTGAAGCAGTATGAGTTGACTCCCTCTGATGGTTCTCAGAAATTTTTTTTATGTTTGTGGCATTTCTTCTGACTATCTCCAACAATCTAAGAAATAATTTATCTTTGTGAGCTATTTTGGAAAGGTACACACAGGTAGGCACCTGTGTACCTTTATAGAATAGCCTTGAAATAGGCATATACATGATCTTTCAACCTAGGCGACCTGTTGTAAAATTATTCTGAATTTTCCATGTAAGATGAAAAATTCTTCAAAATTAAATTGTGATTCAATCTTTTACAAACCTCTTTGCAAAGTTTGATTTGGACTTGTTACTTTTTTAAAAATTTTAAATAAAAGACTATAAATACCTGATCTAAAGATGATCAACTCTACTATCATTCTGGCTATACTTACCTTACTGCTCTTCTCTAAATAGGTTTGGCTATCAGACGTTGAACTACAGGCTTTTCTATGATGGAAAGCACTTTGTGGGAGGGAAGAGATTTGAATCTATCCATGATTTGGTGACAGATGGTCTGATAACATTGTACATAGAAACCAAAGCTGCCGAGTATATTTCAAAAATGACCACAAACCCCATATATGAACACATTGGCTATGCCACCCAGCTCCGAGAGAAGGTGTCCAGAAGGTTGACCAGAACAAAGAGCGAATCCAAAAAAAACAGTGTCTCAAGTGACGAGAGTCCTGCTGTAGAAAAAGTAAGGATCTACTTTTCATTCTTTTGTTTCTAGTCAAACCTATTTTATTTGTGTTTTGTACTCACAGTGTTTATTGTAAAGCAGGAAACACTTTACATAGTGGTACAAGTTCAAATTTAAGGATCCCCAAGCAACAATTTCAAAGGCTTCCAGAGTTGGGGAGCAGGGGGAGTGGGCTCTAGTTAAGAAGATCTGGGAGTGATTGTAAGTACACCCTATTCTTCCTTGAGCCCCCTTCACTGCAGAGGCTGCTTAGCTGGAATTTGATATTGACTCCACCCCAGGCTTTGATATCATGAGGTACTCCTTAACGTTTCCCTTTCTTGCTACTTTATATAATTATAAAGTAAAGTGGGATTGGTATTTAAATATCAGAAGAAATGTGCACCTCTAGGACTTATTTATTCATTTACTCAATTTTTTGTATACTACCTACAAGCCCGAAAGCTATTGAACTGTAACATTTAGGTACAGTAAGTATTTTTCTCAGTGCTTTTTTTTTCTAGCAAAAAAGGTGCTGGTACTTAAATGCTAGGCCACCCTTCAGGGGTGGGGTAATCACTGAGGAACCCACCCCACAATAGCCAGGCCCCCTGTAACCAGTCATAGAATCTATGACAAGGTAGAATTGGTTTGTAGAGCCTGAGCTCTTTCATTAAAACTTGAGGACCATGGGTCAATTTTAGCAGACAATGGAAAAGGTGCTTGCCCCTCAAAAGAAGCCCTGATTTTTCTGTCCCAGGAGCAGTGGTGTAGCTACGTGGGGTCATGCCCCCCCCCCCCCCCCCCCAAATTTTCTCTGGGTCCCTGGTTTTGCTGGCTGGATTTCCAACCCCCACCAGCTGAAGCCTTGTCCAGCGCCGGTCTCCGGCACCACCGCATTGCCTGCCCTGCTGTGTCTTCCTCTCACATCAGGCATGCTCCTTTTAGTGAAACTGAGCATGTTCAATTTACTAATAGGAGTGTACAGGACATGAGGGGAAGACAGAGCAAGGCAGGCAATGCGGTTGCGCCGGAGACCGGCACTGGCCAAGGCTTCAGCTGGCAGTGTTGGGGACCCCCGCCAGCCAAGGAATTTGCTGCGGCAGGGTGGCGAGGCGGCAGGGGGGCCTGCGGCAGACCAAAATGTGCCTCCTCCCCCACCTCGGGCTCTGGCCCACTCCCACAGTGAGTTCTGGCTATGCCCCTGCCCTGGAGAGCTCACAATATGAGTTTGTACCTGGGCAAGTCATTTAATCCTCCATTGCCTCAAGAACAGAAGTTGGATTCAGTGGGGGGATTTGAACTGGGCACCCCTGATTCTCAGCCCATTGTTCTAACCATTAAACTCCTCCTCCACTCCATTGACATACTAATGGTGCTCACTAGGTGAGAAAAGTTTGATTGCTATAATGAAGCAAGATTGCAAGAAAGCTATGTTGTCGTTGTGTTATGTGGTGTATTAAAGAAGTTTTATTCCTTAATATCCGATACATGTGTATAAGGCTTGGTGATCCCATTATACTAAGGCTAAATGTGCCTCATATCAATGGTCCTCTATGCCTTGAGACAGCTCATTGCGAAACTCTGGCCAAAGTCGGTGTGATGGACTGACCACTTGCACATTACCTGTTTTATTTATTTATTTGTTGCATTTGTATCCCACATTTTCCCACCTATTTGCAGGCTCAATGTGGCTTACATTGTTCCGTAATGTCGATCGCCATTTCTGGCATGAGAAATACAGAGTTATATTGCATTAAGGTTCGTAGGTGACAGAGAGACTTGATAATTAAGTTAAGTAGTTTTCATGTTTTGGGAACCACTTGAAGTCAGTTCTGTGAAGTCAGCATTTTTACACTACAGTTTTGGAGTTAGAAGGGGTTTTTTTTGGAGCCTGTGAAGATTAAACAGCCCGTTGATTTCTTTCTGCCCATGTTGTTTTTCAACGTTGTTTTTGGGTGGTTGGTTGGGCTTTCCGCTGAGGCTTTTTTCCCCTTTTCTTCAAAAGGAAATATTGAACTTTACAGCTAAAATATTCTGCAATGCACTTCACAGAACCATAGTCATACATATAGAAAAATACTTTGGTGCCAATATATGAGAGAAATATTAGAGGTTATACAGTATTAAAGAAGTTTGCCAACTGTTTTGCTATGCTGTTTTAAAGAAGTGCAAGCATTAGAGGTAGTGTTTAGATTTTAGTTCTCCAGATACAACCCTAACCCCAACCTGGGTACTGTCTTGTTAAACTAGTTATGAACCCTCTCATGTTGGTATCCAGACAGGATACAACTAAATCTTCAGTGTAGTTACAAATAACAAATACACAATTTAAAAACAGACATCACAGCACCAAATTAATAAACACACAATCCTGTTAATCAATAACAAACTTCTGAAAACTAAACTGTCCTTTAGTGCTTCTAGACTGCCATCCTCACCACTTTGTTCTTCAGATTCTGCCTCAGAAGTACCAGGTAAAACAAAGATTTTATAGGTAGGAAAGGTTTTTGGGTTTTTTCCTTTTCACCAGGCCCTCTTTACCTTTTTCCCTGAAGACCAGGTAGTTTTAGCTCCTCAGTTCAAATAGGACTGAATTCTGAACCTTTGGGTCCAGCCCCTGCCATGCTTCCAGCTCCTCCTCCTCAAATATGCATAACTTTTTATACATAAAAAGACTTATTTTACATAGAATGCTGAGATGGGAATTGATATGTTCAGGTTGGGACACTCTAAATTCCAGGTTGGGACACTCTAAATTCCTCTGGTATTTTACAGAAGACTCTGCAAAACATTTATTTCCTGGCAGTCTAACTGGAACAGCAATTTTAAAAGCTGCTTGAAACTTGGCAGCTCTGCAGAAGGGAGATTTAAGCTGGTCTTGGATTTCTGAAGAAGCTACCCTGATTTATTCTGGTAATTGCAGCACTGGGTAGAATCGGGGACAACAAATTGCACATGGCTTTCAAAGCCAGGACTGGCCAAAGGTCTCCTTGCTGAGCTTGAATAACTTGGAAATTCTACACACTAATAGTTCTGCTGCTGCTTTAAGATGCTTGCTGTTGGATCATTGTGCTGCCATCATTTTTGGGTGGAACTTTGTGTTACTAGGGAAATCGGAACAACATTACTATGCACAAAGTGAGAAAAACTTAAGAGTGGCCAGCTTGTCTCAATGAAATGGAGCCATAGGAACTGACTCTGTAGGTGCTGTGGGTGCTTGAGCACCCCCAATATTGAGAAAATTCCTTGTATGTGTCCAGGGAAGAGTTATTTACATTGGGCTTAGCACCTTCAATACTTCTGAAAAGTTGGCTCCTTTGAATGGAGCTATATAATTATCCTACTTATCCTCACTGCTGTTGCCATTAGTATGGTGGGAACAAGTGTTCCAGATTTATCTATCAAAAAATTTGGCAACCTTCCCAGTTCTCGATATGTGATTGGTCTGTACTGATTACAGTGCCACATATGTTATACACACTGTATGATGCAGTCCAATCCCTTTCCGTATGGAGTCATTTCTGCCACTGTTCTCCATTCTTCAATAAACTTTTCTATTATTATGCATCTTCTCAGTCTTTGGTATCCTTGGTCGTCCTCCCAATTTTTTTTTATATTGTTGTTTTTCGTGGGGTGTCTTGAGTTCTCCGTCTTGTGGCGGATTTTTTCCTGCCACTGTTCCAGGCATGACTTTACCCAGAGTTTTATGGATTAGTTTCAAACAGAGGCATAGCCTGACAGTATTTTGGGTGGGCCCAGAGGTAACTTGGATGGGCCTTTCCACACTTCCCTCCCCAAATATCTTCCCAGAGATATTTTTTAAAATATAGATATTTTTCACCTACCACGCATTTCCCCTCCTCTTCTATGTGGCGTCCTGGCATCTGTGTTTCTGTCTCTGAATTCCGTCCTTCCCCAGTGTACCATATAGGCATTCTTGTGCGCCTGCAGCGATTCACTCGCTGTTTGTGCCTGCCTGCAGGCTTCCATCTGCCACATGCCCGTGTTCCACCCTTATTGATGTCATTGCCTGTTTCCTGTCTGACAGTCCACAGCAAGCGCAGGGCAGGCGCAAGCAGCGAGAATGAATTGCTGCAGGCACCGAAGATGCCTGTATGGTACAACGGGGAAGGATGGGGTTAAGAGACAGAAGTGCAGATGCCAGGATGCCGCGGAGGAAAGAAGGGAGAGAGCAGTGTGGTGCTGCCACTGAGTGGGCCTGATCCACAAATGAGTGGGCCTGTGCCCACCCAGGCCTACCCATAGCTACACCACTGGTTTCAAATAATTTAAAAAATAGTGATGTAACAGTTAAAAACTTTAATTAGTATAGAGTGATAACTACTTCTTGGAAGTGTTTGCCAGCTGGTATGCTGCCACATGTACCTATCTATGGCTAATAATATTTTTAAAAGTTGCACATGAATGGTAAACTTTAAGATAGATGCTGGGGCACCAGCACATGAAGAAAATTTCTAGCTCTACAAATGAAGTAGCCTAGACGGGCATAATCGAACGGGGGTGCCCATCTATAAGGGCACCCATCTCTAATGACGGCTCCGTAAAGTGGCGTCCCCGATCGTATTATCAAAACAAGATGGCCGGCCATCTTTCGTTTCAATAATACGGTTGGGGCCGGCCAAATCTCAACATTTGGGCCGCCTTTAGGGATGGCCGCCATTGGTTTTCGCCGATAATGGAAACTAATGGCGGCCATCTCAAAACCAGCCAAATCCAAGCCATTTGGTCGTAGGAGGACCAGCATTTGTAGTGCACTGGTCCCCCTCACATGCCAGGACACCAACGGGGCACCCTAGGGGGCACTGCAGTGGACTTCAGAAATTGCTCCCAGGTGCATAGCTCCCTTACCTTGTGTGCTGAGCCCCCCAAAACCCACTCCCCACAACTGTACACCACTACCATAGCCCTTAAAGGGTAAAGGGGGGCACCTAGATGTGGGTACAGTGGGTTTCGGGTGGGTTTTGAAGGGCTCCCATTTACCACCACAAGTGTAACAGGTAGGAGGGGGATGGGCCTGGGTCCGCCTGCCTGAAGTGCACTGCAGTACCCACTAAAAACTGTTCCAGGGACCTGCATAGTGCTGTGATGGAGCTGGGTATGACATTAGAGGCTGGCAAAAAAAAAATTTGTATTTTTTTTTTTTTTTGGTGGGAGGGGGTTGGTGACCACTGGGGGAGTAAGGGGAGGTGATCCCTGATTCCCTCCGGTGGTCATCTGGTCAGTTTGGGCACCTTTTCAAGGCTTGGTCGTGAACAAAAAGGGACCAAGTAAAGTCGGCCAAATGCTCGTCAGGGCCGGCCTTCTTTTTTCCCATTATCGGCCAAAGCCGGCCATCTCTTAACCAGCCCCCGTCCCGCCTTCGGTACACTGCCAACACGCCCCTTGAACTTTGGCCAGCCCTGCGATGGAAAGCAGTTAAAGCCAGCCAAAATCGGCTTTCGATTATACCGATTTGGCCGGCCTTAGGAGAAGGCCGGCCATCTCCCGATTTGTGTCAGAAGATGGCCGCCCTTCTCCTTCGAAAATAAGCAGGCTATTGACCTATTTACTTCATTTCCATATGTAGAAACATACGAATCCTATTGACATATTTGAGTGAAAGAGTATTACTTCATTAGGCCAGGTGTACTCAACCCAGCCAGCTTTTCAGGACACCCCAATGAATATGCATGAGATAAATTCACAAACACTTCCTCCATTCTATGCAGATCTATCTCATGCATATTCATTGTGGATATCCTAGAAACCTGACTGGCTAGAAGTGTCCCAAAGATTGGGTTGACAACCACTGGTCTAGACTAAAGCGATAAACACAAAAAGGAGTAAAAAGTTGCTCAAGAACACCTCATTTACCATGCAGAGGGGGGACTAAATGCTCAAAATGTGAGATAATTGATTTCATATTAAATAACTAGCTGTTAAGACCGTTAAAATGGGCAGGATTTGTGTTTTGCAAAATGTAATAATTCTCACCTCCGTCCATCCATGTGCAGCAAACCTCCTCTCTCCACTGCCCTCCCCTCCCCCGATCCATGTCCAGCAACCCTGCTCTCTCCCCTATCCTCCCCCCATGTCCAGCAGCCATTCTGTATCCCCTGGCCTCCCCCCCCCCCCCCCCCCACCGTCCTGGCCTCCTCTCCAGCAACCATCCTCTCTCCCCTGCCCTCCCCCATGTCCGGCAGCCCTCCTCTCTGCCCTGCCCTCCCCTGATCCATGTCCAGCAACCCTGCTCTCTCCCCTGCCCTCCCCCCATGTCCAGCAGCCATCCTGTATCTCCTGGCCTCCCCCCCCCCCCCCGTCCAGCAACCATCCTCTCTCCCCTGCTCTCTCCCCTGCCCTCCCCCCATGTCCAGCAGCCCTCCTCTCTCCCCTGGCCTCACCCCATCCACCGATCCTCCCCCCCATATCCAGCAAACCCTCCTCTTTCCCTTGGCCTCCCCCGTGCACCAACCCTGCCCTCCCCCCATGTCCAGCAACCCTCCTCTCTGCCCTGCTCTCACCCCATGTCCAGCAACCATGCCCTCTCCCCTCTGCTCTCTCCCCATGTCCAACTACCCTCCTCACCGCCGCTCCCTCCCCCCTCCGTGCCGGGCCCCCTGCACTGACCTGACAGCGCCTCTCACCTCCGTGTGAAAGCGCTGCAGGCAGCAGCAGATCGCTCTGCTGCTGCCTGCAGCGCTTCCACACGGAGGTGAGAGGCGCTGTCAGGTCAGTGCAGGGGGCCCGATACGGAGGGGGGCGGGAGCGGTGGCGGGGATGGGGGGGGAGGGTGGAGATTGGTGCGCGCGATGTTCGTTTCCAGGCTCCAGCGGCAGCGTCCAACAGTCCGACTCCGTTTCCCTCTCCGTTCCGCTCTCTGACGTCATCACTTCTTGACACAAGGGCGGGACAGAGAGGGAAGTCTCTACTGCGCATTTGCAGGTGAGTTGGTCACTTGCCATTTATATGTTTGATGCTGGATTTCAAAAAGATGTGGGGTAAACACAAAAGATCTCCTAATGGTATGAAATTATTACTCTGTATTCTATTCCGGAAATGGCGATCACCACTATGGTATTTGTAAGCCACATTGAGCCTGCAAAGAGGTGGGAAAATGTGGGATATAAATGCAGAAAAATAAATAAATAAATCCAAATGTAGAGCATTTCCACACAAAGCAAAAGTTCAATTAATTTTTGCATTGATTAAAGGCCTGGGGAGTGGTTTGGAGGAAGTGTAAACCTGAACAGAACAGGCATGGCAGCACTAACCTGCAAGAAGTGGTAATTACACCCAATAAAAACAACAGGGTATCCTGCTACCTAATATATGTGATTCCAAAAACTAGAATCCCCAAAATATGTATACACTAGTGGAACCAAGCCCATTTCCTCAACAATGAAACGGGCCCTAGGAAGGCTGTCTTGTAAGCGATTTTTTTTCTCTCTCCCCTGCCCTCCCCTCCATGTCCAGCGATTCTTCCCTCCCATCCCATCCCCTCCCCTCCATGTCCAGCGATTCTCCTCTTCCCTACCCTCCCATCTATGTGCCGCGATTCTCTCCTCTCCTCCCCTCCCTGCTTTCCCGATGCCCTTCAATTCATGTTCTTCTTTGTACCTGAACTTTCTCTGGCTGGCTGGCTGGCTGGCTGGCTTTGTTCCGTTCCGTTCATAACATCCCCCGACGTCAGCTTGCCTCCAGCGTTCCCTTCCCTCTCACTGTTCTGCCCTCTGATGTCATTACATCTTGACGCAAGGGCGGGACAGTGAGAGGGAATGGAACGCTGGAGGCTGGCTGACGTCAGGAGCTGTTACGAACCCAGCCGGCCATGGAACATTGGAGGCACAAATTATTATATAGGATATGAACATGTAGAAAAATCATATTAAAATAGTTTCAGGCAGAAAATAATTGTTGTAAAAAACTGGAGATTTACATCAAACGATAACCCTACAGCAGCTTCCCCTAGCTAAAGTTAGGACCCAACAGATGCCCCTGGTTTTCAGCAGTATGAGATCTTAAGAAGGCTTTAGCACTATCAGCACATGTACAAGAAAATCATAATACCCAATATATGAGAAAGGGGGCTCTATACTTGTGGGGAAGCTCATGACATATAAATAGCAAGGGAACATGGTTACAGCATAGAGAGGGAATGTACATGGATATGAAAAAATATCCACATTGGCATGTACATCAGCCCCAAGGTGCACATAAGTGCCTGCTGGAAGGGCAGGTCCAAACCTGAAGGTCAGACCTTTCTCCCCTCTTGAATAGTAAACACTTTTGATCCCTCAGTCATACAAGGACCCTCCAACTCCCAGTCCCACCCCTGGGTCTTACTGGGGGTCTCTGATATTTAGTTAGGAGCAGGCACTGCTCCTTATCCCACATCTGGCTGTTAGTGGGGATTTCTGCTGTCTACTCAGAAGCAGGCACCACTTTTAGCTTGGGTTTTTTCCACTAGATACCAGGCCCCTGGTAAGAGCTATGGGGAGGGAGTGGGATTAGGGAGTAATGTGCCCTTGTCTGTATGGGATCAGAAGGGTTTGACACGTTGGGATGAGGAGGGGGATGAGTTGAAGGGATCAGGAGAGTTTGCCTTGTTCAAGAGAGGTTGGATTGGAAAGGCTGAAAAGTTTGGGAAGAGGATCAGATGGTGTTTGGGGGGGGGGGGGGGCAGGATGAGGACATAGCTGGGGTCCCAGTTTCCAAATGTTTTTCCTAACATCTATGTGTGGCAGAGCATCTTGCAAAATACTGTGGGAATTCTCCACATCCTGACTCAGATGGTGGATTGCCCTCTTAACTACTGCCTAAAATGTGCCTTCATGTGTGTCTGTCATTGCACCTCTAATGAGGAATTCCTCAAAGAATATCAAAACATCTGTTTTCTGTGTAGTAGCTCAAGGTGATCTACAGTCAGGCACAGTAGGTATTTCCCTGTCCCCAGAGAGTTTGCAATCTTAAATTGGTACCTGAGGCACTTGAGATTTAAGTGTCTTCCCAACCTAACAGGGAACATCAGTGGGATTTGAATCCTAGCTGCTCTGGTTCACAGCCCACTGCTCTAAGTATAGATAACCATTATTTCCGTTTGAGTGAACTAACATGACAACTATACTATTCTGTCTGTGAGGAATCGGTGGAATTAGGAGCACTGATATTCGGTAGGGAGATAATAGTTCATGAAGATGCATGATCCAAATTACTTTAATTAGATATTTAGCTGACTTATGTGGATAACTCAGGCTGCTAAATATGCTCACCTAAAGTTAACCAAATAAGATGTTTGCTTAATTTTAGGACAGCCATTTCTGCAGCCCAATTTAAGCATGTAATTTTACCCGGGCTTCACTGAGTGTAAGCACAGTCTGGTTATAAGTTGTCTTCAACCCCAGCAGATACCTGTCCCCTCCCAAATTTATATGGTCTGTGGCTGTGGGCTGCAGTTTTTTTTATCTGGGTATATCTGAAGTTAGTCAAACAAATCTTTTAAATTTCAACCCCATATTTCTGTGTGTAATTCTTCACAACAGACACTAGGTGTCAGCTTTGCCTAATTTTAAAGTTTAGTAGTCTGTTCAGCTCATTTCACATTATACTGGAACAGAGTGTTTATAGCCTAATCGTCTAGAAATACCAGTCAGCAAACTGGTTTCAGGGAACACCTCTTAATGCATTTGTGTCAGTGCAAAATGAGCTCATGTCACACTAGGCTGATGAAAGGCTTATAAGCTTCTTACGAATATGATGTCTAATGAAAAAGTTATTCTATATTCCATCTAACTTTGTGAGCTGAGCCAGCATTCATATTACTCTATTAAATATGATTTCATCAGAAACTGTAGAAATGTAATATATTTGTGTATGTGCGTGGGGTAAAGGTGGCAGTAGATAATGAGGGAAGAGTGAAGCAGCTTTGGGGCTTGAGGGACTTTCTACCCTTTTCATGCAGAAAAAAAGTTTCAAACAAGTTTGAGGAATGGCTAAGTGGTAAAACCAAGTGAAAGAAATGTTTTGGTACATTAGTACCTCTTAAGAAAGACAGCACATTTTGCAGTTGAGATACAGGTTATCTTCATGACACATGAGGTTAAAGTCAGTGACAGACAAAACAGAAGAGCCAACCAAAGAAAGAAAGCTAAGCAACAGCTGAAAAAGTGGAGTGTGCCTTTATCATAGATCTTGTCGGGACTGGATAACTGAAGAGTGCTGTCACATCACTACTTAAACTTTTGCCCCTGGATTACTGATCCAAATTCAGCTCAGTTCAGCTCAATAGAGACTTAAAAATGGGCAATATAACTTACAAGCTGCTTTGTGCCAGGGACAGGAGGAGGAGGAATGTAAACCATGCCTGCCACAGATGCACATGCTAACCAGCTGGCCAATAATCAAAGTGATTTAAGCAGGCAGGAAACTCTCCTGCTCTCTTAAATTGCTTACTACTGCCTAACCTCTGCTATTCAGCACACTAAAGCAGGCAGAGCTGCTGAATATCACCTGTGACCATCCCCAGAAAAAGTGGACACATCAGGGACAGCGTTAGGGAGGAGCCTGGGGTTATGCAGGTGCCGGCAATATTCAGTGCTGCCATCCCCCCCCCCCCCCCCCCCCCCCCCCCCCCCCCGCAGCTAATTGACCATGGTATATGTCCTAAAGTTCCTAACTGGGGCCCAGATGCACTAAACCTTAACGACCCTTTACTGACCCTTAATGAACCGTAGCATGCATCAAAGGCCATTTTCCCACAAAGCTAGCAGCTAACGAAAACAGAATGCAAACGAGAAACTACCATTGAAATGTGGACAATTCGGAATGCACTAACCATACCGACGATTGCAACGAATCATCTACCATCTGAAATTTAACATGAGCTCAGACCTGTCGTTAAGGCCTGAGCTGTCATCTCCCCGCTGGCCTCTGCACCATAAAAATCATGTTTAAAAAGAAAAGTGAGCTCCCTGCTTCCCTCTGCCTAAAATAAAAATGAGACTAACATCAAAAAAGGATTGGGAGGGGGCAAAGGCGCTCATCAGGAGTGCCCTGTATGGATAGCCTTGCCCCGCCCGAGGTCGCCGCTGCTCCCCGGTTCCCCCCTGCATTATAAATAAAAAATCAAAACACAAATCATAGCTTTAGCAGCCCCAGCTCCCCCTCCCTTCCTCTCTACTTTTCTTCCCACAGCTCCGCCTCCCGAATCCTCCGCCCTGTGCCCGCCCCCTCTGCCCCCTCCTGGGGTCGTCGCCACCATTCCCCCCCTCCTACCGGGCCCGTGCAGCGCCTCTCACCTCTGTGTGAAGGCGCTGCATGAGCAAGAAGAACAGCTCAGCTGATGCCTTCGCCCAGTCTTCGTTCGCGTCTCTCTCCTCCTGGGCCCACCCCCTTCTGACGTACGTGTGTTCTAGTTGAGCCCATGATGTTGCTGGTATAGCTAACTGAAAACTATGTAAAGAATAATGTTGGGAAATGAACAATTATAGCCAAAGTAAGTTGAGGAGGAGTTCCTGAGTAGAGTACTTTGTGAGCTAATGTTAGAATTTTAAACTGAATATGAAACTTGATTGGTAACCAGTGGTTCTGGTAAAGTAGAGAGGAGACACACTCAAATCTGCTGGCACAGCAAAGAAGCCTGATAAGTGTATTTTGAACTGACTGCAAATGTTTGATTTTATGAAAGACAGAAAAATAAATAAACAACATTGCAATAGTCTAACCGTGAAGTTATTGAAGCATGTAATAAAGTATGAAGAGATTTGTCATCAAGAAAACTATCAGGCTTATTTTCGAAAGAGAAGGGCGCCCATCTTTTGACACAAATCGCAAGATGGGTGTCCTTCTCCCAGGGTCGCCCAAATTGGCATAATCGAAATCCGATTTTGGGCATCCTCAACTGCTTTCCGTCGCGGGGATGATTCACGGGGGTGTGTCGGAAGCATAGTGAAGGCGTGACTGGGGCGTGCTTATCACATGGGCGTCCTCGACCAATAATGGAAAAAAGAAGGGTATCCCTGACGAGCACTTGGCCGACTTTACTTGGTCCATTTTTTTCTTGCAATCAAGCCTCAAAAAGGTGCCTGAACTGACCAGATGACCACCGGAGGGAATCGGGGATGACCTCCCCTTACTCCCCCACTGGTCACTAACCCCCTCCCACCCTCAAAAAAAAACTTTTAAATATTTTTTGCCAGCCTCAAATTTCATACCCAGCTCCCTGACAGCAGTATGTAGGTCCCTGGAGCAGTTTTAGTGGGTGCAGTGCACTTCAGGCAGGCAGACCCAGGCCCATCTCCCCCTACCTGTTACACTTGTGGTGGTAAATGTGAGCCCTTCAAAACTCACCACAAACCCACTGTACCCACATGTAGGTGCCCCCTTCACCCCTTAGGGCTATGGTAGTGTTGTACAGTTGTGGGGAGTGGGTTTTGAGGGGCTCAGCACCCAAGGTATGGGAGCTATGCACCTGGGAGCAATTTCTGAAGTCCACTGCAGTGCCCCCTAGGGTGTCCGGTTGGTGTCCTGGCATGTCAGGGGGACCAGTGCACTACGAATGTTGTCTCCTCCCACGACCAAATGGCTTGGATTTGGTCGTTTCTGAGATGGGCGTCCTCGGTTTCCATTATGACTGAAAACTGGGGACGACCATCTCTAAGGTCGACCTAAATGTTGAGATTTGTGCATCCCCGACCTTATTATCAAAACGAAAGATGGACACCCATCTTGTTTCGATAATACCCAGGGTTTCCCTCCCCCCTTCGCGAGGACATCCTGCGAGGACGCCCTCAGGAAAACTTGGGCGCCCCATTTGATTATGCCCCTCTGTGATGCTTGGATTTTATGTTTACTAAAAAAAATGCCTTCACAAAATGCCGTCATAGTGGCAGACACCTGTGCCAGAAAAGAAAGATGAAAATCAGTATGCACCCCGTGATATTTAAACATGTGTAACAGGGGTACCTAGTAAAAGGGAAGGACGGAAAGATTAACCAGTGATCCAAGAAACAATGAATTTGTTGGGGTTCAGAACAAGATGATGATCATGCAGCCAGGGAGAAACCTTGTCCAAACATTGTTACATATCAGAAACATCAGGAAAAAAGAGATCCGCATTGATAAGCAGGAGGATGTCATCTTGTATATATGAAAAAGGTAACTCCACTATCTTGAATGATAGTTGCTAAAAGGCTAAAAAAAAACTTATTGAATAATAGTAATACAAACATCGAACCCTGGAGTACTCCACAGTGAAGAAGATGTGTAAAAGAAGTAGAAGACACTACGAAGGAATGTCTGGTAAGAAATGTAATAGGAAATCATAGGAAATCATCAGTAATCCTAATCTCCTGAAGCTAGAAGAGAAGTTAACTATGATTAACAAGATCAAATGCTGCAGAAGGATCTGAAGACACAGCCAGCGCAGCATGGCCTCCATCTAGTTGACCATGTACTCTGTGCAGGGCAGTTTCTGTGCTGTGCCTGAGTCTATACCCAGACTGCCGAGGTTACAAGTTTAGTGAACAATCTGCATGAGTGTTAAGTTGCTCAAATGCTGTTTTCTCAGTCAACTTTGCAAGAAATCATAGTTTGGACACAGGATGGTAGTTGCCCAGTAGAGCAGGATCCAAAAAAGCCCGTTTCAAAATAGGTTGCAAAGGAGCCTGCTTCCATTGATGAGGCACCACACCAGAAGAGAGACTGTTATTGACCATGGAAAGACAAAAAGGAGCGAGGCACAAGTGGATTTCTTAAGGCGCTTCAATAGAGTAAGATCTAAATCACAAATGGTAAGATGAGCTAATTGTAAGATTTTCTGTAATGAACAGTTTTAAATAGATTAGAAGTACACCATGTAGAGACTTACAATCATGGAATCAGAAGGTAAAGAAGTGTGTTACTAAATTTTTATAACATGGTAATCCATAGTTGTGATGTCCTGGCATGGAAAACAACTTTGTTAACTATGGTGCATACATCAGGGTGACAGTGGCTTGTGTGAACTATACTGAAGGAGTAAACCTCCCAGTCAGTGCCATAAGAAAACAGTGATGAATTGTTTTATGGTCCAAATTTTATAGCTGTGGTTTAAAAATACTTAACACAACAAGCATTTGTCTTTTTTGGGTTAGGAAAGGTCATGGTGACTTGCTTCATTTGGATGGGTTGCCTCCTTCAGATGCCTGGAACTAAATTCATCACTGTGAGATATTTCCGAGAGGTCAGGAGGGCTTGCATTGTTCAGAAATAGAAATGGCTTCCTCCCACATGATTCCTCCTATGCAGATTTTTCCATTGGCCTTCTATTAGCTATGAAATATTTTCTTTTCTTGTACTGGATTCCACACTGCTTTATTATTTTGTGGCAAAAATTAAGTAATTTATTATTTATTTATTACTATTTGATTACGCATTTCATCAAGTAGAAGTTCAAAGCAGTGTTATAAGGTATATGAACCTGGTTGGTTACTTGATGGCTGGAGCCAAAAAATATTAATATTTAAAATTTTAGTGAGTTTTGATGTCATATATAAAGTAGTTGGTTTCCATGTTAGCCCACTTGGATCTATGGAAATAAATGTTAAAAATGTGTGTTGTAGGTGGTACCTTTCTAGTGGAATAATTTTAATAGACATGTCCAGCTCTGGAAAGCTGTGCAAATAGCTCTTGAAATATATTACCTGAAATTCATTTGTGAACCTTTGTACAAATCCTTGCAAAGTGAACTTTGAGTTCTGTGGACAAGTATTATATCAGAGAAGATACACCAAAAACGGAGAACTCAAAACACCCCACGGGAGAACACAGAACTAGGAAAAAAGTGGGAGGTTGACCACGGATGCCAAAGACTGGCAAGGTGTATACTTAAAATCAAATGTTTATTAGATAGAAGAGACTCGGCACAACGTTGTGTTTCGGCCTCTAGGCCTGCATCAGGAGCCTGTATGAGCACAAACTTCTGAGAAGATGATGGTATACAGTATAAGATTACACCGTTTGTGTATAGAGATTATTCAATCCTTTGGTAAAGCGGGTTGAAATGATGGTCTTTAAAAAGACCCTTGGTTAAGCAGACGTACTTGCCAGTGAAGGAAATCTTGAGCGTACCAGAGGATTGAATAATCTCTATACACAAGTGGTATAATCTTATACTGTATACCATCATCTTCTCAGAAGTTGCCAAAACACAACGTTGTGTTGAGTCTCTTCTATCTAATAAACATTTGATTTTAAGTATACACCTCCCCAGTCTTTGGCATCTGTGGTCAACCTCCCACTTTTTTCCTACCTCGGCAAGTATTATATCATCATAATGACTGTACAATGGCCTGAGTCTAGCTCTGCTTGGGATTAATTCAGTTAGGAAAAACATTTTTCAGCATATTGTTGTTACAAATCTAAAAACTTCAAGCTTAATTTCCTGTATACAAAACAACAGTGTCTCCATAGCATTCATCGTCTCACTGGCAAAGAAGACACATTTCATTTTGAAGCTCTGTTGTGCTCAGCAGTCTGCTGTTCTCCAAATTTTTCTTCCATAGCATGTCTCATCCTTGTTGTCCTAATGGGTACTTCAGACTTCTATCCTTTCAGCTGCTTCATAGCTTATCAAACTTTCCCCTGTAATTTAAGCAGGGCCATAGTGAGCTATCTGCAGGCGGTGCAGCCACACAGGGCACAAGGGAAGTGAGAGTGCCAAAATTGCACCCCTATCCATTGCCTCCCCTGATTGGCCAAGGCACAGTGGACGTGATGGGAGCACTAAGGGGCATGTCGCACAGGGCACATTTCTGGCTTGGGATGCTCCTGAATTTCCAGTCCACTTTTGGGTTGCTGTTCTTTTCTATTAGACCCCTTCAGAGAGGCAGTCATGAAGCTAGGCACTCTAATGGACCTAACATAAATCTGGGAATGGAGCTGAGACTGCATTTTTCTTGGAAATCCCATAGTTTGGCAAACTGTACATTTTTTTAGTGTGTTTCAGAATCTATTTGTACTTGTAGATAAAATAGTGTTATACATCCGGAAATCCCATAGTTTGGCAAACTGTACATTTTTTTAGTGTGTTTCAGAATCTGTTTGTACTTGTAGATAAAATAGTGTTATACATCCATCCCAAGGCTTTTTGAGCTTTGCCAGTTTTCAAATCGCTGTGTCATGTGGAGTTTCTCCCAGGTGCTTATGCAGTGCTCTGCTGGTCTTTCTCTTTGTGGGGATCACCCCATGTCTCTGTGCCTGTCTAGAAGGTTCAGCAATTGTGGCTTTTCTACACCTGCAGCTCTTCTTTTTATGGCTACCTCAGCATATCTTTTCCTCATAAGACTTCACTATGCCTCTGACCACATGATACTAAGTGTCATTTGGAGCACAGAAGGGGATTTTACCAGTCAGAAGCTGGAGAGCTGCCCAAACGCTTGAGTTCAATTAAAGATGGGGAACAGGGCCAGCTCATGGAATTATGACACCCTGAGTCTAATTGCTTTGGCAACCCTGCCCCCCCACCCCAACACACACCACATTGCTTCCATTTCTGGTGTCCCGCACGGGTCCAGCATCTCTCCCTACGCCCCTGGTCCAGTCTCTCTTCCACAGTGGTCCTGGACACTTTACTTTGGTTGCCAGCAGCAGCACCACCATAAACAACAGGCAGCTTTTGCCTGCCTTTGCATCTTCCCTCTGCCATGCCAATAACCAAGGTAACATGTTCAGAACCACAGTGGAAAAGGGAGGGAGAGAAGACTTTAAGTTAGATCAGGTGAGACCCCGGCAGTGATGTGAGAAGCTGGATATTTTGGTGCCTTTTATCACCCGGTGCTCTGAGCCAGTGACTCGCCTGGTCTAATGGTTAAGCAGCTAGTCCTGATGGGGAGAGAAGGAGAAGCAGAAGTGCTGTCTGTGGTCCTGCTACAGCAATCCTGCAGCAAGTATCCCAGCTAGACTGGGCAGAAGGAAATAAGTAAATTGCTTGAGACAAGACTGGCTGTGACCCAGTAGGAGTTATAGTGCCATTTCTGTGTGGTGCCTTTGTTACTGTGGTTTCTGGAACCTTCTATCTAGTCCCTGTGATCTAATCTTGCTGTTCAGGCACTCAGATTAACATGTTCAAGAGCCAGTTTAACACCCCCTCACCTTCCACCTTGCTGCTGGTGATGCCTCTGGGACAGCTACTCTGTTTTCTTCCAGCGTAATATGGCAAGTACAGGTTACATTTATTTGATATACTGCCAGGGGAAAAAATATCACAGCTGTTCACAAAATCTATAGGGGAGCCTTTAAGGAAAAGAATGGCAAATTTCAGACAGGACAGCCATAAGAAGAAAAAAGAGGGATAAAATAAAAGAAGGGGAATGGTAAAACAGGAAAGGCACAGCATCCAACAGGTGATACGTCTAGAACATACTTCCACAGAGTCAAGGACTCATTTGGAAAAAGCAACAAAGCAATAAACAGCCAAAAGGGCCTGCAAAATCAGATGGAGCCATAGATCTGTTTAATTCAGAATGAGAACAGATTTGGTGCAGATGTAATGGAAGCGCATTCCAGAGGGTAGGACTAGTAATTGAGAACGTGGTTTTACGAAACATAACAAGAGGTAGCATTTGTAAGGAAGGATCATAAGAAAGTTCTGTTGAGAAACGAAAGGATCAAGAAGGAGAGTACATCGATAGATACTGAGCTAGAAGAGGGAACTGGTAGTGGGTGAATTTGAAAAAAAAAAAAAAAAAACAATACTGGGTAGAAATTATATACCACTGTGATATTCTTAACTATTCAGACTTGAAACTAATATTAAAAATGGAGGAAAAGGACCTCAGATACCCCAATTGACACTATTTTGAAGTGTTCTTACAGAGTTGCAATTTTTTGTTGCAACCTCTGAAAAATTATGGAACAATTTCTGCTGCTCTGCAAGCTTTACAGTTGTAAAAATAGCACAGTCATTTGGCCCTTGTGTGGCTCAAATTCACTGAGAGCCACACAGCCCCAGTGCAAAACATTCATTGCCTTGGGTACAAAACCGTTTAACTGTGCCCCCCTTTTGTGATCTAGTTTTTGACTCCACCAGACATAAGAACATAAGAATAGCCATACTGGGTCAGACCATTGGCCCATCTAGCCCAGTATCCTGTTTCCAACAGTGGCCAATTCATGTCCAGGTACCTGACAGAAAAATCAAATAGTAGCAACTTTCCATACTACCAATCCCAGGGCAAGCAGTAGTTTCTCCATGTCTGTCAGCAGACTGTGGACTTTTCCTCCAGGAACTTGTCCAAACTTTTTTAAAACCCAGATACGCTAACAGCTGTTACATCCCCTGGCAAAATGTTCCAGAGCTTAACTATACGTTGAGTGAAAAAATATTTCCTCCTATTTGTTTTAAAAGTATTTCCATGTAACTTCTGTATATCATAGAGGCCATGGAAATGCCTGATCTATGTGAATCGTGTCAAGGTCAGTCAAGGATGCACCTTTGTCTGCCTCACTAGGATTTGTATTTTTTTTTTAACAGCTCAATTATATTAGATTGGGTTCAAAGCTTGTTATTAACTTTTCTGATCCTACGTAGTAGGTTTTATAGAAGGACAACTTTTCTATTAACTGTGAGATATATTGAAAGGCTCATGCCTGTATTTTTTTATGTCTACATGTTGCACACTTACAATATATTTTTTTTTTTGTTACATTTGTACCCCATGCATTCCCACTCATGGCAGGCTCAATGTGGCTTACATGGGGCAATGGAGGGTTAAGTGACTTGCCCAGAGTCACAAGGAGCTGCCTGTGCCTGAAGTGGGAATCAAACTCAGTTCCCCAGGACCAAAGTCCACCACCCTAACCACTAGGCCACTCATCCACTCATATGTGTTCTGTTTCCCAAGAAGAGTGAATCTAGATGAATGTTTAGCTACAGAAGTTGTGAAGATTTTTTCTGTACCTTGCATGAATATGTTTTGTGCTGCTCGAGAAAAGGGACAGTACTTTCTAGGCAACTGCCTAGTTTGCCCTAATTTGTTTACATTGCTTTTCCTTTCACCATATATGAGATAGGTCATTAGATTTCCTATCTGGGACCATTATCTGAGTGACCACCTTTCTGAATTTATTCTTTTAGGTTAATTGAAATACATTTTCCCCTAACTTAAGAAGAGTCCCTTGTTTCCTTTATTATTTTAGCAACAAGAGGGATGTTTCTACCTAGCATATATACAGTTTAGATGTTAATTGTAAACAGCTAGAATATTAAACTTTTCTCCCACTTTCTGTATCCTTTATGAAGCTTGTTTTGTATCAATGGAGGAACAGTGCACTTCCCTGATTACTTGGCACCCAACCTCCAGAAGGCTACTCCTGTTTCCGAGGCAAGGACAGGAGTGCACTTCTTTGAGTGTACTTTTGGAACGAGTGAAAAATTGATTTACTTCTTCTCGTTCTACACCACTCAGGATGTGGTAGACCTCAATTATATCCCCCCTCAGCCATCTCTTTTCCAAGCTGAAGAGCCCTAACCTTTTTAGCCTTTTCTTCTTATGAGAGGAGTTCCATCCCCTTTATCATTTTGGTTGCTCTTCTTTGAGCCTTTTCTAATTCCACTATATCTTAAGGCAACCAGAACTGAACACAGAGTGTCACCATGCCTCCCCTTTCAAGGGGAAGGCGAGGGGTCAATCAGCTCTTGGTGGTCCCAAAATATAACTCCACTCCGTCTGCCTTGGTGAACTTCATTTTATTAACTTGAAATCAGGATCATTAATCAACTCAAATCCCTCACACCTAGTCCCCGGTGCAGTCTTTCCAGGCCCTGAGCATTCAATTAAATTCATATAGGCCCTTGCCTAGCGTAGCTTTGACAAGAGAGTTCAATATAGCCTTCTTTGTCGGGCTTGCTCCCCCTTCCATCAAATCAACACAGTCCTTGAAGGCAAATTGTTTAGCCTGGAGAGAATGGGCCCATATATCCCCCCCCCCCAGTCCCTGATATATTGAAACAGGACTCCCACCCCCTCCCCGACCCCAAGTTCATGCATTCCTTGGAATACAGCTCATACTAGAGTTTGTTTATATACAACAGTTCCACTGCTTTCCGCTCAAATCAGAGTTCATTTAGATATATATAACAGTTCCACTGCGTCCAGCTCAAATCCTTTTAGTCCTTCACCCCCTTACATGTGTAGAGGCTGAAGGGACCCCCTCCCTTCTATACCAGCATCCAACTCCTGGTGTCCACCCGCATGGGTCAGGTTTGAGCAGTTTATCTGTTATCCTTTTCTTGTCCAGGAAACAGCGCTTGCCATGAGCTTGGAGTATGGCTTCAGCATTTCACAGTTCAAGGCTCCTTCCCAAGAATCTTTCTCTCCCCCATACCAAGTTAGACAGTAGGGTTGCTAAAAAACCTTTCAGCTTTGCCCCTTTTACCTTAGCTAGGGCACAGATATCCACAGGCTCTGGCCCCGCTGCTTCCTCTCCTTGGGAAATCCCCTGAACGCCCTCTAAGGGTTGCCAGTCCATGGGTTCCTCCTGCTGCTCCTCCCCCCAGATGCTTCCAATCCCCTTGATTAGCCCTCCTGAACCAGTCATCACTCTTCCCTCTAGGAGCCTAGGAATTGTAGTACCTGCTATCTTCCTTGGCAGGGTCAGGTGTTCTATCTCGGGGCAGCTTGGAGCTGTAGTCTTCCTGCCTCTTAGAGTAAAGGAAAAGTCTATTCTCCCAGTGAGGGGCGGGTAATCTACCTCGGGGAGGCTGGGATTTGTAGTCCCTTAAGGTTTCAGGGTAAGACTTGCCCTTGCTGCACTTCTCCCTATTTTCCTGGGCTCCCTGTCTCCCTTCTTGCCTATTTTTCTGGGCTCTTACAGTGAGGTTGCATCATAGAGCGGTACAGAGACTTTATATTATTTTTGGTCTTATTTACCATCCCTTTCCTAATAATTCCTATCATCCTGTTTGCTTTTTTGTCCACCGACGCACAATGACACCTAGATTTTTTTCTTCAATGCTGACCCCCAAAGTGGACGCTAGCTTCAGGTAATTTTGATCAGGATTATTCTTCTCAATGTGCATCACTTTGCATTTCACATTAAATTTCATTTGCCATTAGGATGCCCAGCCTTCTAATTTCCTAAGGTCTTCCTGCACTTTTTCACAGTCCGCATGTGTTTTAACACCCTTGAATATTCTTGTGTCATCTGCAAATTTAATTACCTCACTCATTCTGATTTCCAGTTAATTTATACATATGCTAAATAGCACCGGTCCCAGTACTGATCCCTGTGGCACTCCACTATTCATCCTTATCTATTGAGAGAAATGGCCATTTAACCCTACCCTCTGTTTTCTGTCCAGTAACCAATTCCTAATCCACAGAAGGACATTGCCTCCTATCCCAAGACATTATAATTTTCTCAGGAGTCTCTCATGAGGAGTTTTGTCAAAAGCTTTCTGAAAATCTAGATACACTACATCAACTGGCTCACTTTTATCCAATTTTTTCCATTCAAGGTCCAGAATTATGGAATCCACTACCTCAACATCTCAGATCCACAACATCCATGTTTCACTTCAAGAAGGATCTGAACAATTTCCTTTATACTGATATTTAGGGTTGAATTTATTACTGTGATGCTTGCTGGATGCCTTTTTGACACACAGCCTATCCGTTGTGTTCCCCCTTCCCTCCCCCCCCCCCCCCCCCCCCCCCCCCCCCCCCACACACTTTCCTATCAGATTTGTAGTTCTACCATCCTTCCCTTTATTTATTTTCCTGTCTCTTGCTTCCCTTTCTTTTCTTTCCTTCTCTCTCTATATTAGATTGTACACCGCTTAGACAATATCTTTTGATGGGCATGTTATAAACTTCTTAAATAAACTTGGATTATAAGCTCTCCACGGACAGGGGAAATACCTGTTGTACCTAAATGTAACTTGTCTTGAGCTACTAATGATGACGTGAGCTACATCATCAAAAAAAAAACCATTTGTTCCAGTAATGGTGACAAACCTACAAAAAAAAGTTGGGGAAGGGAGACTTTGTATGTTGAAAGAAGAGAGTCAACCATACCTAGGTTCGGTAAGGGCTGCTACTGGCCCCTGGGCCTTGCAGTGAAGAACTGTGTTTCAGAGACATCTATCACCACCTTAAATATTCAGTTATTGATCTGCATCATAGGCGAGCATATAGATTGCAACTGAATCCAAGTTCTATGCTGTTTCCAAATGTTTAACTTTTGAACCCCTGGTATTATCACTGTACCCCAAGGTAGAAGGAGCATCTCTTTCTGCTTTCCAGTTGAAATCTGTGTTTGGTTCCTTATTGCGTATTGTCCTCAGAGGCCCTGGGGATAAGTGTTCATGTATTTATATTACTGAGTCCAGTTTTTAGTGTAAATATATACCCTCATTGCTTTTACCTCCTGTTTACTAAGCTGACACAGCCCATTCAAAGTGAATGGGTTGTGTCAGCATTAGCATGCAGCTTAGTAAACAGGGGGGATAGTGAGCTCAGTGATAGTTTAAAAGTGTACTAAACCTTACATAAGTACATACGTATTGCCATACTGGGACAGACCGAAGATCCATCAAGCCCAGCATCCTGTTTCTAACAGTGGCCAATCCAGGTCACAAGTACCTGGCAAGATCCCAAAAACGTACAATACATTTTATGCTGCTTATGCTAGAAATAAGCAGTGGATTTTCCCCAAGTCCATTTTAATAATGGTCTATGGACTTTTCCTTTAGAAAGCCATCCAAACCTTTTTAAACCCCGCTAAGCTAACCGCTTGTACTTCATTCTCTGGCAACAAATTCCAGAGTTTAATTATACGTTGTGTGAAGAAGCATTTCTCTGATTCGTTTTAAATTTTCTACTTTGTAGCTTCATCGCATGCCCCCTAATCCTAGTATTTTTGGAAAGAGTAAACAAGCGATTCACGTCTACCCGTTCTACTCCACTTATTATTTTATAGACCTCTATCATATCTCCCCTCAGTCGTCTTTTCTCCAAGCTGAAGAACCCTAGCCTCTTCAGCCTTCCTTCATGGGGAAGTCTTTCCAACCCCTTTATCATTTTCGTTTCCCTTCGCTGTACCTTTCCTAATTCTGTTTATCTTTTTTGAGATGTTTTGACCAGAATTGAACGCAGTATTCGAGGTGCAGTCGCACCATGGACCGATACAAACGCATTATAACATCCTTATTTTTATTTTCTATTCCTTTCCTAATAATACCTAACATTCTATTTGCTTTCTTAGCTTCCGCCGCCGCACACTGAGCAGAGAGTTTCAACGTATCATGAACGACGACGCCTAGATCTCTTTCCTGATCGGTGACTCCTAATGTGAAACCTTGCATTACATAACTATAATTTGGATTCCTCTTTCCCACATGCATCACTTTGCACTTACATTAAATGTCATATGCCATTTAGATTCCCAGTCTCGTAAGGTCCTCTTGTAATTTTTCACAATCCTCTCGTGATTTCACAACTTTGATTAACTTTGTGTCGTCAGCAAATTTAATTACCTCACTAGTTACTCCCATCTCTAGATCATTTGTAAATATATTAAAAAGCAGGAGTTCCAGCACAGAGCCCTGGGGAACCCCACTAACTACCCTTCTCCATTGAGAATACTGACCATTTAACACTACTCTCTGTTTTCTATCTTTTAATCAATTTTTAATTCACAATAGGACACTACCTCCTATCCCACGACTTTCCAATTTCCTCTGGAGTCATTCATGAGATACTTTGTCAAACGCCTTTTGAAAATCCAGATACACAATATTGAATGGCTCACCTTTATCCATATGTTTGTTCACCCCTTCAAAGAAATGTAATAGATTGGTGAGGCAAGATTTCCCTTCACTAAATCCATGTTGGCTTTGTCTCATTAATACATGCTTTTGAATATGCTCTGTAATTTTGTTCTTTTTAATCGTCTATACCATTTTTCCCGGCACCGATGTCAGGCTCTCTGGTCTAAAGTTTCCCGGATCTCCTCTGGAACCCTTTAAAAAAAAATCGGTGTTACAGTGGCCACCCTCCAGTCTTCCGGTACCACACTTGATTTTAAAGATAAATTATATATTACTAACAATAGTTCTGCAAGTTCATTTTTCAGTTTTATCAGTAATCTGGGATGAATACCATCCGGTCCAGGAGATTTGCTGCTCTTCAATTTGTCAAATTGCCCCATTACATCCTCAAGGTTTATAGAGATTTCATTCAGTTTCTCTGACTTGTCAGATTTGAATACCATTTCTGGCACCGGTATCTCTCCCAAATCTTCCTCGGAGAAGACTGAAGCAAAGAATTCATTTAATCTCTCCGCTATGGTTTTGTCTCCCTGATTGTGCCTTTTACCCCTCGGTCATCTAGCGGTCCAACTAATTCTTTTGCCGACTTCTTGCTTTTATATACCTAAAAAAAAGTTTTTACTGTGTATGCTTGCCTCTAACACAATCTTTTTGTTCAAGGTCCTTCTTTGCCTTCCTTATCAGCACTTTGCATTTGACTTGACGTTCCTTATGCTGTTTCTTATTATTTTCAGTCAATTCTTTCTTCCATTTGCTGAAGGATTTTCTTTTAACTCTAATAGCTTCCTTCACCTCACTTTTTAACCATGCAGGCTGTCGTTTGGTCTTCCTTCCTCCTTTTTTAATACATGGAATATATTTGACCTGGGCTTCCAGGATGGTATTTTTGAACAGCATTCATTCATGATGTAAATTTTTGACCTTCACAGCCACTCCTCTAAGTTATTTTTCATCATTCTTCTCATTTTATCATAGTCTCCTTTTTGAAAGTTAAACGCTAACATATTGGATTTCGTGCGTATACTTACTCCAAAGCTAATATCAAATCTGATCACATTATGATCACTGTTATCAAGCGGCCCCAGCACCATTACCTCCCGCACCAGATCATTCACTCCACTAAGGACTATGGCTAGAAGTTTTCATTCTCTTGTTGGCTCCTGTACCAACTGCTCCATAAAGCAGTCCTTGATTTTGTTAAGGAATTTTACCTCCCTAGCATGCCCTGATGTTACCTTTACCTAGTCAATATCGGGGTAATTGAAATCACCCATTATTATTGTGTTGCCCAGTTTGTTAGCATCCCTAATTTCTGATAACATTTCTACATCTGTCCGTTCATCCTGGCCAGGTGAATGGTAGTACACTCCTATCACTATCCTTTTCCCCTTAACACATGGAATTTCAATCCATAGGGATTCCCAGATGTGTTTTGTTTCCTGCAGAATTTTCAATCTATTTGATTCAAGGCCCTCCTTAACATACAATGCTACTCCTCCACCAATTCGATCCACCCTATCACTACAATATAATTTGTACCCCGGTATGGCAGTGTTCCACTGGTTATCTTCCTATCAATAGGTCTCAGAGATGCCTATTATATCTAATTTTTCATTTAGTGCAATATATTCTAACTCTCCCATCTTATTTCTTAGGCTTCTGGCATTCGCATATAGACATTTCAAACTGTTTGTTGTTCCTATTTACATCTTTCTCAGTAGTTGACAGTGTTAATTTGCAATCTTTTGTCTGATTTTTATTTAAGGATACCTAATCTGCTATGGTTCCTTTTGCAACGTCGCTATCGGGATATCCTGTCTTCCCTGTTTCAGTGATATCTTTGAAAAATACCTTGTTTCGAACCAGTAAATGTAAGCTTACTTATTATTCGTAGTTTATTGTCCTAAGGGCTGGAATGCAGTGTGTATAGATGTTCATACGTGCCCATGGATACCCCGTTATGTGCAACTCTTATATTACATAAGTACATAAGTATTGCCATACTGGGAAAGACCAAAGGTCCATCGAGCCCAGCATCCTGTTTCCAACAGTGGCCAATCCAGGTCACAAATACCTGGCAAGATCCCAAAAATGTACAAAACATTTTATACTACTTATCCCTGAAATAGTGGATTTTCCCCAAGTTCATTTAATAACGGTCTATGGACATTTCCTTTAGGAAGCCGGCCAAACCTTTTTTAAACTCCGCTAAGCTAACCGCCTTACCACATTCTCTAGCAACAAATTCCAGAGTTTAATTACACGTTGAGTGAAGAAACATTTCTCCGATTCGTTTTAAATTTACTACATTGTAGCTTCATCGCATGCCCCCTAGTCCTAGTATTTTTGGAAAGCATGAACAGACGCTTCACATCTACCCATTCAACTCCACTCATTGTTTTATAGACCTCTATCATATCTCCCCTCAGCTGCCTTTTCTCCAAGCTGAAGAGCCCTAGCCGCTTTAGCCTTTCCTCATAGGGAAGTTGTCCCATCCCCTTTATCATTTTTGTTGCCCTTCTCTGCACCTTTTCTAATTCCACTATATCTTTTTTGAGATGCGGCGACCAGAATTGAACACAATATTCGAGGTGCGGTCGCACCATGGAGCGATACAAAGGCATTATAACATCCTCATTTTTGTTTTCCATTCCTTTCCTAATAATACCTAACATTCTATTTGCTTTCTTAGCCGCAGCAGCACACTGAGCAGAAGGTTTTAACGTAACATCTACGACGACACCTAGATCCCGTTCTTGGTCCGTGACTCCTAACGTGGAACCTTGCACGACGTAGCTATAATTCGGGTTCCTCTTTCCCACATGCATCACTTTGCACTTGCTCACATTAAATGTCATCTGCCATTTAGACGCCCAGTCTCCCAGTCTCATAAGGTCCTCTTGTAATTTTTCACAATCCTCCCGCGATTTAACCACTTTGAATAACTTTGTGTGCAACGTTGGTTTCTGAAATTAAAAAAAAAAAATTGACTGTTTTGCCTGTGTGTGTTCATTGACTGAGGTGCAATGGTTAGATGCACGAGTAGAATATGAATCTCAGAGTATATTTTCTATCATTATGCAGGCCCCTAAGTGAGGCTGTACTTATATGAAATGTATTCTGTGGGTGTAATTGCTGATGTGTGAACCTCAACATTGTGGGGATTTTTTGGAGGGGAGTTGCAGTTTTGGAAATAGACTTTTAGTCTCAGAAAGGTTATGTGACAATACACAGAAAAGGGCAGACTTTTTTGATAACAGCCCAAGTTGTTTATCTGATGCATAAAGGCGTCCTCTCACTAAGGCACCCTAACAGATTTAGCATGTGCTACAGATTAGCGTGTGCTAAATGATAAAGACGTCCATAGGCATATAATGGTTGTCTTATCACTTAAATCTTGCTAATCTGTAGTGCCCATTAAGGGGCCCTTTTGTAAGGCCACAGTAGAGCTACGATATTGGTGTGCGCCAATCTAGCACTTCAGCCAGCCTACTGCGGGAGCCGGTGGTAGTGCTGCCCCCACCACGAGCCATTTCTGGCATGACAGGAAATTGTATTTTTAGCACTGGGGGCTTACCTAGCGGTAATCAGGCAGTGCCGTGTGCAGGCTGGTTACTGCCAGGTTAGCACTGGAGCTTTTACTGCCTCCTAAGTAGGAAGTGGTAAGGGCTCCCCCAGGAAATATCCGCGTGGCAAGTGTGTACTTCACAACCATTTCCTTTTTTCTGCCTTTTACCCATTGTAAAGGGACCTTGACCTACGACAAATCCATGTGTCAACACCACTGCAGGCCCCTTTTACCACGGTAAAAGGAGCCCTAAATCTGTTAGAATGCCTTAGTAAAAGGACCCCAAAGTCAGTAAAAGTTTGGGTTTTCTTTTTTTTTTTTTTTCATTTATGGTGACAAATACCAGTAGGTTGCAGAACTAGCATAAATAAGTTTCATGTCATTTCTGTTTCATTTTTCTGGCCACATATGATTACACTGATGGGTTGGCCTCGTGGTGTAGCACAAAAATTACATATTTGCCTTTTTTTTTTATCTGACAGGGATGTCAGGGTGGGGCAGATTGCAGAAGCAGTGCAGTAAGTTGTAGGGAGGAAAGGATGCTTCTACTACTGTGGTATGTTCTGTTAACCAGTGGAAGAATGTAGAGATTTCTCTCTGGTCCTCCTGGCCGAGGACAGGACAAGCCTCCACACACTGTGTGGCGTGAGCAATTGGTATATAATAGGGAAATGAGCTAAACGGAAACTAACAGTATAGAATGCTATGTTATTTAAAATAGAAGAAACGGATCTAGTGAAGAGCATTTATAAAAAAAAAATAAAAAAGTACAGCATTTGAAACCACAGATTGCATGTGAAAGACAAAGGATTTGGCAGAATTAGAAGTATGTATATGGGCTAACAAGTTGCTACCCACCCAATTGTGTTCTGAACAAAAACACTTGTGCCACTCAACGAGAGTTAGAGCAAAGAAAAGACATTGACCAGAGCAGATATTTCAGCACCAGTCCGAAAACCATGAACAGGAGAGAAAAATAGCAGTGAAGGCCCTCTGTTACTTTGAGGTCGAGAGGTGCCTTTTCATTGTAGTAATAAGTACATAAGTAATGCCACACTGGGAAAAGACCAAGGGTCCATCGAGCCCAGCATCCTGTCCACGACAGCGGCCAATCCAGGCCAAGGGCACCTGGCGAGCTTCCCAAACGTACAAACATTCTACACATGTTATTCCTGGAATTGTGGATTTTTCCCAAGTCCGTTTAGTAGTTGTTTATGGACTTGTTCTTTAGGAAACCATCTAACCCCTTTTTAAACTCTGCTAAGCTAACCGCCTTCACCACGTTCTCCGGCAACGAATTCAAGAGTTTAATTATGCGTTGGATGAAGAAAATGTTTCTACGATTTGTTTTAAATTTACTACACTGTAGTTTCATCGCATGCCCCCTAGTCCTAGTATTTTTGGAAAAGCGTGAATAGACGCTTCACATCCACCTGTTCCACTCCACTCATTATTTTATATACCTCTATCATGTCTCCCCTCATCCGCCTCTTCTCCAAGCTGAAAAGCCCTAGCCTCCTTAGTCTTTCTTCATAGGGAAGTCGTCCCATCCCCGCTATCATTTTAGTCGCCCTTCGCTGCACCTTTTCCAATTCTACTATATCTTTCTTGAGATGCGGCGACCAGAATTGAACACAATACTCAAGGTGCGGTCGCACCATGGAGCGACACAACGGCATTATAACATCCTCACACCTGTTTTCCATACCTTTCCTAATAATACCCAACATTCTATTCGCTTTCCTAGCCGCAGCAGCACACTGAGCAGTAGGTTTCAGTGTATTATCGACGACGACACCCAGATCCCCTTTCTTGGTCTGTAACTCCTAACATGGAACCTTGCATGACGTAGCTATAATTCGGGTTCTTTTTCCCACATGTATCACCTTGCACTTGCTCACATTAAACGTCATCTGCCATTTAGCCGCCCAGTCTCGTAAGGTCCTTCTGTAATTTTTCACAATCCTGTCGCAAGTTAACGACTTTGAATAACTTTGTGTCATCAGCAAATGTAATTACCTCGCTAGTTACTACCATCTCTAAATCATGAGGAAGCAGTTACTGGAAGTAGTTCAAGTAGAGCCCTTGGAGTAAGCACAACCGTCTGACTCTTTCAGGATATTATCATAATAATCATCTAATTATTATTAATATTAGAAGTAGCAGTACCTGTATATAATATGTAAACTGCTGTAACTACAGAAAAGCAGTATATCAAGTCCCTTCCACTATTTTCACCCCATTATTATTATTATTATTATTATTATTATTAAAATTCTTATATACCGCCCACATGTTAATTAAAAAAAATCAGTGATTTACAAAGTTATGTTTTACTCTGAAGGTTTCATCACAGCATCTTATTGGAAATGCAGCCCCTGAGGATATTTTCACACAGATATTGCTCTTTCTGTCTTTTCACTTCAATACACAGATCTGCTGAACAAACCGGTTTCTAGCACAAATGACCCTACTCATTGCAACTTGTCTGCAGCCTTTGCATTGTACATGGTATATCGAGGGAGTTATTACCCAGGGGAGGAAAGCAAGCTGATGATTTAATGAGAATGGAATGGAGGAGTCCCTAGGAAAACAAAAATGCCTCCAACAGTAAACATAAGGCTATTTTAGCTGTGATACCTCTTTTCGAACATTATAGAGACTCTGGGATGATTCCTGCAAACAGATGGGACAGGAAGCAATAGCCGTTGCATCTATTAATTAGACCAGTGATTCCCAAACCTGGTCCTGGAGGCAACCCAGCCAGTCAGGTTTTCAAGATATCCGCAATGCAGTGGAGGTAGTGCATGCAAATCTCTCATGAATATTCATTATGGACATCCTGAAAACCTGACTGGCTGGGGTGCCTCCAGGACCAGGTTTGGGAACCACTGAATTAGATTTAATAATAGAAACATAATTTAGGGGGTAATTCTCAAAAGGCTGCCAAAAGTGAGGCGCTTGGATGATGCACCCTAAGTGCAAATTCTATATTGGTAGTTACACGCTTAATTGCCATTCTAGAATATTAGCTTCCTTGTCATCAACAGCAGATGAATCCATTAACTGATGGGTTGTATCCGCCTACCAGCAGGTGGAGATAGAGAACACTGAAGAACCACCATGACCCTTGGACGGATTATGGTCTGGTTGATACAAAGCAGTATGCAAAACAATGCTCACAAACAGCAAAGCTGAATTTCTTCAGTCAGCAGGTAGTTGTTGATTTAGAATTGGTGGTACTAGGTTTTGAAGTCATGTGCAGAAGAGGTATCCTTTGATGTTTTATTTTTTATTTTATTTATTGGGATTTATTAACTGCCTTTATGAAGAGATTCACCCAGGGCGGTATACAGCAGGTGCAGTTTAACATAAAATTTGATAGTGAAGAAAATATGGAAGAAACCTGTCATTGTGAATGTTTGATGAGTGATTCAGATCCCTCATTGAGTTTAATGCAAATTTATTTTTGTTTAAGATTTATTAACTGCCTTTTTGAAGAAATTCTAATTTAGCAAGTGTCTAACTATTCATTCTGTTCCATTTTATTTTTCTGTGAAGTTTAGGGCTGTATTGACTGCTAGTAACCTTGAACTCCTAATAAAAAGGCATAAACTGAATTCAGATTAGTTAATCTACTAGCAAGGATAGTGTGGTTTGTGGCAGAACTGCATGCTTACCTGTTAGTCTGTCATGGGGCAATGTTTCCAATTGATTTTGTTTAGCACACACCATGATAGGAATGAGCCTCAGATAGGATATGTTGGAAGTAATCCAATCTGTCACCCTGCTCTAGAAGGAGCCCCTCTGAGGATGAGAAAATAATCTGCCCAACAGTTCCATCTAAGACCTAAATGTGATTGTGGTTTTGGTGATGAGGATACTTGTCTGCTGGGAACTGCACTGAGACCAGTGATTCATTTCACATAGGCTACTAAATGATTTTCAAGTGATAGTGATTTACTGTCATTACCAACTCCTGATAAATTTGAGGTGGTGGACTAGAAGTAAATGGATCTGTTAGCTTATGGCTAGCACCTAAGCCATTTGTTCTCCATTTCTGTTGCTTTTTTTTCCCAGTTAACATTTGCTTATGTGTAATCCTTATATTCTATACATACTTTGAGGGGTAGACGGTGTCAGAGGAGGATTTTAAATGACACTGAGCTATGTCAACATAATATCTTATATCTTGGCCTTGTTTGCCAGTTCGTAGCCAGATAAATCACTTGAATTAAGATTGTGATGGATAGAGAAATGGAGTAACTGTATTGATCTTCATGGAAACTGGATCCTTTGGATGATGTGATACAGTTCACAAAGTAAGAATAATCCAGAGAGGATGCTGTACGCAAACTACACATACCTTCTTAACATGGTGACCTACAGTTGATATTGGACAGCTTTGAGATTAAGTTGAACATAATCTTCCTGAAAATAGAAATGTTTTTGGTCTTCAAGGCCTGGAATTTGAGACTCAAGCTCTCTCTCTCTCTCACTTTATTTCATATATGTCCTATATTTCTGATAAAAACTCTGCAACCACACCCACTCCTCTTAGTTAATTGTGTTGTGTGTAAAATTAAACCCCAGGAGTGAGTCAAGTGTCTTCTTCCAGGAAGTAGATTACTTGGCATCTCTGCAAGCATCTAATGAGAAGGTACTATGCTGTGACTGACACTTCAGTCTTATGGATGCCATTTAACCCGTGGTTGAGCGATAAGACTTTTGCAGAACAAAGTGTGCTGCTTGTGACAAAATAAGTACAACATTGCTGGCTAGGCAGCTTCTAGGAGTTTACTCATGCGTGTCTGTAGTCAGTTTAGCTCTCTCTGTACAGCAATGTGGGCTACAGATGGTACCTGGTCACAGGTTAAAAAGAAGAGCTGAGAGTGAGTTCCTAATTTTGATTTTTAAATCCTTCAGTTTCAATGTATCTTACAACTAGGGTGCTACAAGTCTGAATATGTTTATTGAGGTCTGTTAGGAAGTTAGATGGTACTTACCAATAACTGTGCCTGGCTATGCAGCCAGCTGTATCGCTCACCAGAAATAATTGCAGATATGTAAAAGGAAATACTGAAATGATGTGTGCTAAGGGAAAATTCTATAAAAGAAATTCAATAAAATACTAGCTTAAGTCATTTTCGTGGCTAACTTTAGACACAAGCATTTATGTCTGTAAAAATCTTGTGTAAATGCTCGCACCTAACTACTGTCGGTTAGGCACAGAAATGGAAGTATTCTATAACTTTGTACCTAAATCTAGGAATGCCCTTTACCCACCAGTGCTGCTCCCTTGGCCGTGCCCCCTGCGGCTTATAGAATTGGATCACGAATTCATACGTAACCAGCAATTGGTGCCAAGTAGCGCTTGTTAAGGCCAATTATTGTTATCACCAATTTAGCCAATTACTGTGGGCAAGCTATACAGAATTTGAGGGAGTATATCAAACATATAAATGGCGAGTGCAAATGCACAGTAGACTTCCCTCTCTGTCCCGCCCCCGCGTCAATACGTGATGACGGGGGGCGGGACAGAGAGGGAAACTGTGCGAAGGGGAGGGAACCGCCGAGGTCGCCACCGCTCCCCCTCCCCCCCGGAGTAGCCGCCGCCACCCCTCCACCTGGCCCGTCTCTTCGCTATTCAACTTACATCTCCGGAGCAGGCAGATCAGCTGAGCTGCCGTTGGCCTTCCTTCCCTGCCTGTGTCCCGCCCTCGCTGATGTTACGTCACACGAGGGCGGGACACAGGCAGAGAAGGAAGGCCGACGGAAGCTCAGCTGATCTGCCTGCTCCGGAGATGTAAGTTGAATAGTGAAGAGAGGGGGGGATACCGCAGCGGTGAGCTCAGGGGGGGTACCGGGGGGGTACCGGCAGTGGCTAACTCGGGGGCGAGGGGCCAGCGGCGACCTCGGGGGGAGGGGGCAGCGGCGACCCAATAGCTCGTTTTAAAGGGCTCAACGGCTAGTACAAGTAGATTTGTCCCTCACTACTGTTTTCATTACAGTGCCTCTCCTGAATGCCAATATCCATTTATTCTAAAGCAAACTGTATGAAGACTTTGAGGTATAAACAGATGCTAAAATTTAGGTATCCAAGGCCAGACGATTCCTTGTACTTGTGATTCAAGCCATTTTCTGGTCAATATTCAGTTAGCAACAGTCAGCATTTCACTAATTTAGACCTAGATATTTAGGGTCCCTTTTACCGCAGCGGGTAAAAGGCTTTTTTTAAAAAAGGAAAATGGCCATGCGCTAAGTGAACCACTTGCCACGTGGTCATTCCTGGGGGAGCCCTTACTACCATCTGTTTAGTAGTCGGTAAGGGCTCCTGCACTAACCCGGCGGTAACCGGGCAGCATGCAGGACTGCTCAATTATCGCTGGGTAAGCCCCCAGTGCTAAAAAAGTAGAACTCTTATTTTTTCAGCACCGGAAATGGCGCGTGTTGGAGGCAGGCACTACTGTTGGGCTCCTATGGTAGCCAGGTGGTAGTGCCGGATTGGCACATGACAAAGTGGAGGTATGGGTACCGTCGCTTTGTAAAATGGGCCCTTAATGCTGGGCCATATCTGCGTCTTTGCCACTGCCAGCACCTGGAAGTTACATGGATACAGCTGATATTCACTGTTACGCTCTCATAGCTAACCATTCAAAAAAGGGATGCCTTTTGTGCGGTCCTGCGTGCCCAGTTAACTGTGCAGGCACCAGCACTAAATATCACCAGTGCTTGTATAACTGTCACTTCCCTACTTCTGGATCTTCCCGGGCACTAACTGGCGAATACCCTGGCAGTCACACTGAATTTTTATCAGCACTGAGTGGATTAAATGCTGCTGAAAATTCAGGGTTGAACCACTGACTGCAATTTAATTGGGCAAGAGCCTCTCCTTCCCAGTTAAATTATTCTGAATATTGACTCTTTTATTAATTTTATTTAGATTTATTTGTGTTTATTTTAATCTGGCCACCTTGAATTATCCAGCCCAGTTGGAACCTTCCCAATGTTGTTTATGATAGAAGATGTAAAGTTGAAGTAGCATCACCTTTATTTTTACTGGCAAGGTCCCGCCCCCCTTTTTTTTTTCTAATGCAGTCATTGCAGGAACAGTAATTGTTGGAGACCTATGGACTACATCTTCTTTCAGAACACGTTACGTACTTGCCATGAATCCTACCAGTAGATGTTGCTGTGCAATGGCTGGGCTTGATTCTTCTGGGGTTGCTGAGTACCCTTGCAGAATCCCCAGACATCCCCAGCTCAGTGAGCAGAAATGTCCAGGAACTCCATTATGGTGGTGTCACTGCCACAGGACCATTTCACTGGCACAAAAATAAGTCATATTTCTAGACTAAAGCTACCAAATTCATAGGCTAAGGGTATCAATTTTATTGCAGGGACTGTCTTCTGTGTATGGTGTACAGTGCTGCGTATGCCTTGTAGCGCTATAGAAATGATAAATAGATAGATAGATTGCCTTTGCAACTCCTAGGTTTCCAGAGGAGAAGATCAATGTATTGTTATAGCCTGCCATATTTTCTTCCTCCACGCCCTCATTAAATCTTCACAACATGAGATAATGAGATGGCTATATGGGGTCACCAGCACTGATTTTGTTTTTTTTTTTTGTTTTTTTGAAGAAGTGAAAGAAAGGAGGTTATTTTGGTATGTAGTTATTTTTGTATATTAATCTCTTGTTGGAAATTAGGGACCAGATTTCACAGATGTGGAAGAATCTGAAAGGCTCCGTGATGTAAATACTTCTGCAGTGGTGACTGAAACCACCAACTCCTTTCACTATTTTATGCCCCTACTAGTCAGAGCTGGATTTGAACCTCTGACCTATAGATGAAAGGCATGGCAACAGTATGACATTTCTCATGGACCATGTAGCCCCCATGCTAACTTTAGTGGCATTAATTGAAGGGATATGCTATTACTACTTAATGTTTCTAATTGAGTTCCTTAAATAGCCTGTTGCAATTATAACATTCCTTAAGCCCTGATTAAATGCATCAGCCCGCATCACATTTAACAGAAGGAGATATTTTGAGAGAAGCACTTCTGTGAAGACTCCACCCTTAAGTAAAGTTTCCAGGTTCTGTCAGGTTAACTGGGATAGTCTTGGTTCTCTCCTGCTTCATGCAGGAACATGAGACTGAGAATTTAAGAAAGGCAAGATTACAATCTCAAATATGCAGGTTTAACCATTTGTAGTAACCCTACCTGGAAGTCCTCTGCCCTGTGGCCTTGAAAGAATATAAAATGCTTAACTCCTGTGTATTCTTTAATGAATCGCATGCTGTCCTGCTGAAGGTAATTGCAACACACACACTCCAGGCCTCTTGATGGAGGTAGAAGTTTAGGGGAACATTTACCCTCCTCCCTTAGAAGGCAAATATTAAAATTTGTCAGCAAAAACCTCAAAAGGCACATCTAGTCTGGGAGATAGGTTCCTTTTGCCATATCACTTGATCTTCTTATTTTATGAAGAGCGATGTGCATGGGATACAGGTCCAATTCTCCCACTGAGGAACACTCTCTAGGCAGCTGGAACATAGGCATTCCTTCTGTAAGCCCCAGATTCTGTTCATGGATCCTTCAGCTGATCTTCTAGCTACAATTTCCTCTTCTCCTAGGGTTAAGCTTGAGCACCTTAGAGATAACAGTACTCCTAGTGGGTAATGTAGCCAGCCATCAATGAGGCAGCATCCCAAGCTATGCCAGAATCCTTTGGGCTCCAACACCCTCTCCTGCTGCCCCAGATTTCTTTGGAGGAAAGAAGACCTTGAGTTTATAGGTACAGGGCTTTTATTTTTTCCTCTAAAATCATAGGAGGAGACACCCTCTGCCATTTGACTGATAGGAACACCTATCCTTCATGACTTTACTGGGGAAAAAAAGACTGCTCAGATTAGGAGCAGGGACTCTAGAATATCACCATGTGCAAACATTGAGGGCACATTATGGTGATCCCTCAACATATGTGTAATACAGGGGTTCTGAACTCCATCCTCAGGATACCTACTATGAATATGCATAAAAGAGATTTGCATACAGTGAAGGCAGTGCATGCAAATTTATTTTATGCATATTTATTGTGAATATCTTGAAAACTAAGACTGGCTTGGTGTGTCCTGAGAACTGGGCTGAGAACCCCTTGTGCAATATATATATACAAATAACTGTGCTAAGCTCAAAGGAAATATTTTACTGCGATAACAGTAGATACCTGGAAGCACAATTTGTAGCACATATAACAGATAATTCAGGCATGTTTAGGACAGATACAGAGTATGGTGGTAAGAGCAAGGAAAGACTGATGGCTGGCAATGATAAAGTGGTATACCCAGGGGCAAGTATACGGACTGGGTGTGTCATATGGTCTTTATCTATAGACATCTACTGTATTACTGTGCATAATTGTCCTCGTAGAATTCTGTGCAAATGCACAACATGGAAATGATACAGTATTTCTTTAATTTTATGGAAAATATGGCATAAGATCAGTGTCTGTGAGACAGAAGAATGAAGAACAAGCATCAACCCAAACAACACTGGCTGGAAGAAGATCTGTGTAGGTCAGAAGAAGGAGGAAGTGATGCCAGTCCACACTAACAAGAAGAAGGAGGCAGCATTGGGCCATAAAGAGAGGCAGAGTGAATAGGTGGGTCAGCCTGAAGGAAGCAAGAAAATGATTAGGTGGTTCTGGCTGGGGGATTGGAGGGGGCAGTCATGGTAAAACAAGTAGAAAGGGTAAACTTTAAGAAGGAGAAGAGAAAGTTAGTGAGTAGATTTGGTATATGAGCTTTGGGATCAAAGGAGAGAATGAGTGGTTGTGCTGAGCTTGGGGGAAGAAAGTGAATGGAGCACACTAGTGTGGCCTGAACTTGTAGTGTTCTCTCTCTCTCCTCATATTCGGAAGGAATCATCTTTCCCAAAATTAAAAAAAAAAAACCAGTCAAAATTTGGTTCTGTCGGTTAGCTTTTCACAATTTTGCTCACGCAAAGAAGCTTCCTTCTTCCCTTTCTCCTTCTCCAACCCCTATTCCACTCTCTCGCCCCTGTTTTCGTTTCTTTTTTCCCTATGTCCACTATAGCTGTTCACTTCCCTTTATTGCCCCTCCCTTTTATTTTCTTCCCTCTGTAGATTTCTCCGTCTTTCTGGATTTCAGTTTTATTATAAACTGCTTTGCTAAATTTAGTATATCAAATTCCACCAATAAATAAATCAGTAAATAAAATTAACCAACAAATAAATAAAATGAACAAAACAAATAACTGAAAATTACATACATATAGTAGATGACGGCAGAAAAAGACCTTCACGGTCCATCCAGTCTGCCCAACAAGATAAACTCATATGTGCTACTTTTTGTGTATACCTTACCTTGATTTGTATCTGCCATTTTTCTTTATAAATTTGGAAAATTAATCAAACTTTTTTTTGCCTGTGCATATCCCTAGTGATTCATATTGTGTTATTTTGACAAACAGCATTTCATGAATTCTAAAATATTGTATTCATAATTTTTAATTTGTTGAAGCAGAATTCTCCCAAAATTAGCACAGTCAAGGTCCTCTGTCTGCAATAAGCCCTAAAGTATACGGATAAAGATAGATGCTGTTGCAAGGATAGACAAGCGGGACAAATGCCTTGAGCAAAAAGCTATAGGAGGAGGGTACTGTGCTGCATTTTGGGACTCTTTTACAAATCAGCAATAAGCCCAACGCGGGCTTACCATACGCTATCCCAGAACTACCGCCGGCCCAGTGTGGCTACTGGCGGTAATTCTGGCTCAAGCGTGCACCAGTGGCACTTGAAAAATTTTTATTTATTGTAGCATGGCACTAAACTGGCAGTAATCAGGCATTGCTGTATGCTGCCCAGTTACAGTGGGGGAAATAAGTATTTGATCCCTTGCTGATTTTGTAAGTTTGCCCACTGACAAAGACATGAGCAGCCCATAATTGAAGGGTAGGTTATTGGTAACAGTGAGAGATAGCACATCACAAATTAAATCCGGAAAATCACATTGTGGAAAGTATATGAATTTATTTGCATTCTGCAGAGGGAAATAAGTATTTAATCCCTCTGGCAAACAAGACCTAATACTTGGTGGCAAAACCCTTGTTGGCAAGCACAGCGGTCAGACGTCTTCTGTAGTTGATGATGAGGTTTGCACACATGTCAGGAGGAATTTTGGTCTACTCCTCTTTGCAGATCATCTCTAAATCATTAAGAGTTCTGGGCTGTCGCTTGGCAACTCGCATCTTCAGCTCCCTCCATAAGTTTTCAATGGGATTAAGGTCTGGTGACTGGCTAGGCCACTCCATGACCCTAATGTGCTTCTTCCTGAGCCACTCCTTTGTTGCCTTGGCTGTATGTTTTGGGTCATTGTCGTGCTGGAAGACCCAGCCACGACCCATTTTTAAGGCCCTGGCGGAGGGAAGGAGGTTGTCACTCAGAATTGTACGGTACATGGCCCCATCCATTCTCCCATTGATGCGGTGAAGTAGTCCTGTGCCCTTAGCAGAGAAACACCCCCAAAACATAACATTTCCACCTCCATGCTTGACAGTGGGGACGGTGTTCTTTGGGTCATAGGCAGCATTTCTCTTCCTCCAAACACGGCGAGTTGAGTTCATGCCAAAGAGCTCAATTTTTGTCTCATCTGACCACAGCACCTTCTCCCAATCACTCTCGGCATCATCCAGGTGTTCACTGGCAAACTTCAGACGGGCCGTCACATGTGCCTTCCGGAGCAGGGGGACCTTGCGGGCACTGCAGGATTGCAATCTGTTATGTCGTAATGTGTTACCAATGGTTTTCGTGGTGACAGTGGTCCCAGCTGCCTTGAGATCATTGACAAGTTCCCCCCTTGTAGTTGTAGGCTGATTTCTAACCTTCCTCATGATCAAGGATACCCCACGAGGTGAGATTTTGCGTGGAGCCCCAGATCTTTGTCGATTGACAGTCATTTTGTACTTCTTCCATTTTCTTACTATGGCACCAACAGTTGTCTCCTTCTCGCCCAGCGTCTTACTGATGGTTTTGTAGCCCATTCCAGCCTTGTGCAGGTGTATGATCTTGTCCCTGACATCCTTAGACAGCTCCTTGCTCTTGGCCATTTTGTAGAGGTTAGAGTCTGACTGATTCACTGAGTCTGTGGACAGGTGTCTTTCATACAGGTGACCATTGCCGACAGCTGTCTGTCATGCAGGTAACGAGTTGATTTGGAGCATCTACCTGGTCTGTAGGGGCCAGATCTCTTACTGGTTGGTGGGGGATCAAATACTTATTTCCCTCTGCAGAATGCAAATAAATTCATATACTTTCCACAATGTGATTTTCCGGATTTAATTTGTGATGTGCTATCTCTCACTGTTACCAATAACCTACCCTTCAATTATGGGCTGCTCATGTCTTTGTCAGTGGGCAAACTTACAAAATCAGCAAGGGATCAAATACTTATTTCCCCCACTGTACCTCTGGGTTACCACCTCAATGGGTGGCGGTAAGAGCTCCCAGCCACATGGCCATGCGGTAAGAGTTATCTTATCACATGGCCATTTTTTTAAGGGCTTTTCCCCATTGCGGTAAAAAGGGCCCTGGCGCACGGGAAAAACAGCCCCCTCCGCTACCACAGGGCTGTTTTTCATGCAGCTTAGTAAAAAGACCTCTTTGTTAGATGTGTTGAGTACACCAGCTCAATAGGAAAGAAAGATTTAATTTTTTTTTTTGGGGGGGGGGGGGGGGAGTAGGTCACTGATAGCAACCCTTGCCCTGGGCCCAACTGAGAACCTTTTTTTTTTTTTTAATAGGACTGTTCTTAGAATATGTTGAGCTGTCAGCACTAAAAATATTAGATGACAAGTTTTTAATGAGATATTAGGTAATTACTAATAGCATGTTATGTTTCTGATGCAGCAGAGTTGCCCAGGGTAGAATATATTAAAGGAAATTTCTCATGCATGTGAAAGAGCAAAGTTTTGTTTTTTGGGGGTTTTTGTTATGTGATATATAGTTAGGTTACTGTGGTTTCACTTAGCAGAACTGAAAGGAGGAAGGTAAATCCAAAATCTCTTCCCCTTCCCTAGAAATGCTAATTTTTTTGTACTTATTCTTTTTAAATTATGAGCCTTATCACATTTGAATGCAAAGATGCAGCACAGAGTTCTAGCAACCACATTGGCCCTGCAAAAAAAATTGAATCCTCTGCATGTAGGTGATACCTTTCATTAAACCAAGGATTCTCAATCCCAGTTCTTGGGACACACCCTGCCAGTCAGTTTTTCAGGATATCCACGATGAATATGCATGAGGTAAATTTGTATAGCAATCTTTTTGCATTCATATTCATTGTGGGTATCCTGTAAACCTGACTGGCTAAGTGTGTCCCAAGGACTGTGTTGAGAAGCACTGCATTAGAATAACATGATGATATACCAAGAGTGGGCAACTTCAGTCCTCAAGGGCCGGAACCCAGTCAGGTTTTCAGGATTTTCCCAATGAATATGCTTGAGATCTATTTGCATACAATGGAGGCAGTAGATGCAAATAAATGTCATACATATTCATTGAGGAAATCCTGAAAACCCGACTAGGTTGAGGCCCTTGAAAACCGAGGTTGCCCACCCCTGAGATATACAGAAAGGAACATTTGAAAACACCTGGGTCCCTTGGCACAAAGGATGAAGCAACCACAAACTATCTTGCCTGATGCATTGTGGGCTTTGCAGATCTACTTTTTGTCAGTGCCTACTGCAGTATGTGGTATGAGATACTTAGATGTGGAAACTGAATACTAAAGGTCTGGCTTACTCAGATTTTGAAGTCTGTTAACAACAGGGTAAAGTGCATGGATTTGATACACTGCCTTTCAGAGGTATAACCAAAGCAATTTACATATATTATATGCAGGTATTTTATCTGTCCCTAGTTAGCTTACAATCTAATTTTATGTGCCTGGGGCAATGGAGGGTTAAGTGACTTGCCAATGGTCACAATGAGCTGCAGTGGGAATCAGCCCACTGTACTAACCGCTAAACTACTCTTCCACTCCCCATTGACACAATTGCAAAGTTTGATCACAATGTACTGTGGTTGCCACTTGGCTCCATTTTTGAGGATAAGCTGAGCCAGTTCTAGTTTTATAGCATTGTTTGTATGGTTTTATTTGGGAAACATGGAAGCCAGTTCTCCCTGTAACACTCCTTGTGGCTTTGTTCAGCTCACTTTCCCTTCCATTGCCTCAGATAGAGCTTAGATGTGAGCTCATTTGGGCAAGGAAATAACTCATGTACCTGGACATAATTTACTTTGGTTCTTATGCAGAAATGCTCACACCATAGATGCATGTAGATGTCTGAGAGCATAGCTTCTACCATGCCATGCTTTGCACACGCGTCCAAAAAAATTGAAAGTGTCGGCACACGTTGGTGCCTGTTCTTCTGCCCACACCTAGCAAAAATTGCTCATACGTAAGATTTTTGCAAAGCTCATATTTAGGCACAGAGCAGGTGCCGATGTGCACTTTCACTTTTGGTTGTGTTCAGACACACGCACATGGCTGCCTTTGTTCCTTCGAGGGGCTCCTTCTGGTTGCAAAAAGAGACAAAACTGGCAGTTAAATGTCAAACTATGAAATCCTCTCTGTGAACTCTTGTACACTGCCCTGGACATGGCAAAATAATTCTCACGGTAACTACAAATCAGAAGCCCCTGTTTACCTCTCTGCATTTCCACTGAATACTCAATGGCCTCATTCGCATTCATTTTAATGTGATGCACATTCATGTTTCATGCGAGTTAACAACCTGCAACACTGTTCCCTCTAAGCTGATAGTCCTCCACTTACAGTCTTGCCAGTGGGGGGTGCTGTTTCACTATCACATTTAGTGAGGGACAGGCAAGTTCTACTTGACTCCAGAAAACCTGCCTGTCCCTAGCCATTGAAAATACAATATTGAAACATTGCCCCCGTCCCTCCCCACTGGCAACAATGCAGTTGAAGGACTCTGGCTTAGCTTAGAGGGAACAGTGACGTGCCTCAATCTCTCTCTGCATTATTCAGTATGTACAAACTGTGTTTAACCATGCAGTTAAACTCATAGTAGCTTTCTGAATCTGTCCCTTTGAGCATGAATTTGGAACTTAAAACTAACACTTTTAAACTTAAAACTAAGCCAGGAATTCCCAAATCTGTCCTGAGGACTGTATAACCAGTTGGGATTTAAGGATAACATAATGAATATACATGAGACAAATTTTGACTAAACTAGGCATTTGGATGTATCTCATGCATATTCATTGTGAGTATTCTGAAAAATTTACTGTATGTAGGAGTGGGAAACCCCCCCCCCCCCCCCCGTAATAAGTCTATGTTGTGTATTAAGCCCAGAACTGCATCTGCGTGTCCTGAAAGAGTAGGGCTAGCTGGTATTTGTTTAGTGTGAGATTGTTTCAGGACACCTCCCTGCTGGCTACAGCTGCTTGAAGTTTTTTTAAACTGAGTTAAAAATCATTTCTGCTACGCAAGATAGTGAATCAGCTGAATAAATATGTCATTTTTATTATGAAGCATGCAATAAATCATGTTAACGTGCACTAAAGCAAAGTGATACAAAAAGAAAAACCTCACCACCACCACCCCCCAATCATTCTCAAAAAATAAAAAATGGGAAATTATTTAAGATAGCATAAATATTTGGGCTGCACACCCCTACACTATGGGGGTAATTTTATAAAGTATTATCTGTATGTAAAACATGTCTTAAGTATGCGAAAGACTCTTATTCAGTTGTGCATAGCTAAACACCAGTAGAATTAATATTTAGCCAGTGGTGCTCAGTGTGTTGCTCCCATATATTCAGTGTTGGGCCCTGTTCAGGCTTCGACATTGAATATCTGGTCTTGCAGAGCCTGCTAACATATAGCTGGTTAAATCCAATATTCAGCACTTAGGAGCCCTTTTACTAAGCCATGTAGGCGCCTACGCGTGCCCAACGCACGTCAATTTGGAATTACCGCCCAGCTACTATGTGGCCTGGGCAGTAATTTCATTTTTTATGCGCATCCATTATGCGCGCCAGAAAATAATTTTATTTTCCGGAGCACGGGCAGTAATCAGCATTTGAACTTGCATTGACCATTAGTGCCCGGTTAACACTTGAGACCTTACCGCTGAGTGAATGGGTGGCGGTAAGGTTTCAGGCCCAAAATGGACGCGTGCCACTTTTCATTTTGCTGCACGTCCATTTTTGGCCCCAAAATAAAAAAGGCATTTTTTACGGGTGCGCTGAAAAATGGATCTGCGCATGTCCAAAGCACTGGGTCACTGCATAAAGATAGGACTGACTTTTATACAGTTCCATTTATGTGGTAAACCTAACTGGTTAAGTTCTGAAAATCAACACTTAACCACTGAAGTGTTGACTTTGCCCCTGCCCCCAAATATCCTGTTTTTATGTAGATGATAACTGCTAATTTTCAGCAGCGATAACCAGTTAAGTGTCGCTGAAAATTAGCAGATAGCCCTGATCAGGCAATTTAACTGGGAGCCATTTCTGGCCAGTTAAAATGCTTTGAATATTGACCCTAGAAAAAATAGGTACACTGCAGAATTTTGCCATCTGTTACATGAAATGTATGCAGGTGAAGCTGGGGGTGGGGTTGTGTTGTGTACGCATATTTTATAAAATACAGAAGCACATACAGGGTCAGTCCAACCATTAAGCAAGATTAGGCGGCCGCCTAGGGTAACAGCTTCTTAGGGGCAGCAAAGAGCAACTGCAGTCTAAGCAAAGCAATAGGTCTGACACTCACACGAATGTATAGAACCATCAGCAAGCACATTAACTTTCATTTTTGTAGGACTTCTGTGTGAAGATGATTGTTAAGTTTAATCATCAAAATCTAGTGGGTGGGGCTGTAAGATAATTAATGGATGGAAGTGTAAATCTGAAGGTTTGCCTAGTGTGCACGCTATCTGTACATGCACACCTGTAGATCTTTGGAGCACATTTGTACACTACTAGGGGGTCACTGTACAAACCTAGTTTACAAAAACACATGTGCCTAAGTGGCCTTTATAAAACAGGAGCTTTTTTTATTATTAATTTCAAATAAAATATAGAAGAAAAAAATATAACAAGCTAGATTCCTAAAGAGTAAAACTAAAAAAAAAAAAAAAAAAATCAAAGGATATAATTATAACAATCCAGCTTACTCGATCACAGGCAATTGAGAGCAATGAGAAAGCATCATAAAGAGAAAAGTGCCTTCTTTTTTATATTTCACATAGGTGCTCTGTTATGAAACTATTCTCCATATGGGCAGGATCAGTCTGTTCTATCTTGGAATGCAGATTCTCCTTTAACGTACTGGTATTTCTTTCTGTAATTCAATCAGTTAGTAAAACAACCGTGCCTTCTGTCGTCATAAGGGAGGGAAAAAAAACAGCAAAAAAAATTGTCTCTCCCTGATGATATTATTCCCTTATTCACCCCTTTATCTGCTCTGTACTGGGCTTCTCTCTTCTTTGAATAGAAACAGAGAACAGTCCTGGCCATTCAGATGCCTCAGCAGAAAAGGAAAGAGCCTTGAAACAGGGAGTGTCTCCACTTTTATTTGTTTTGTGCAGGTCTGTTGTCATGACACTGAGTAATCACGTTCTTATTGAACACAAGTTAACAGGACTTGGTGAAATACCCTGGAGCCAATTTTAGTTTGAAAAGGCCTGAAAAAGAGGTTTCAGTCAAGTTAAAGATTAATTCTGTGTAAAGTGAAATCAGAACAATGGAAGCATGAAAATCACTACAAATCAATATGTGTAAATAGGCTTGTGTGACTCCACTGCTCCATGTATATACTAGGTAAACCCAAGTGGTCTTATCTGTTGGTATCATCAGTGTTATCACTGGTACTGTGAAGTGCTGCGTCTTTGATCCTTTGCTGAGGATAGCAGAACATCATTTTTGATTGGGGGCCAAATAAACTAACCTTCACCTGTGCTGGCCCCAAGCTCCTGTAGTGGCTGATGCTGTATGAGCTATATATTATATGGCAAGGAAACCCTGTCCAGCGCATCCCAGGTTGTACTGGGCAGGGCATCACCAATTTGAAGGAGGCGCTGGAAAAGTAGGGGGTGTTTTAATCCCTCCTTTATTACGGAGGTACCAGGTGGAGGGGTTGGCCGCTAGACCACTATGGCGGGGGAGGGGTTGTATTGGCAGCCCATTTGGGCCAGCAGGGATATTGTCAGGTGTGAAGGGGGCTTATGGGGTCTGGAGATCCACTGGATTTCTAGCCCCCCCCCCAGTGCTTTGTGTCAGGGGGGTGTCGCTATCTGAGGGGGGGGGCTTGGGCACTGGGCCACCAGGGATGAAACAATAGCGGGGGTCCAATGGACCTCCATTTCCTGCGTTTGACAGATCCTGGCTTTTGATAACCTGGACCTGTCAAATAAGTGTGGGAGGATTGTGTCTGATTGAGCGCATGCTCAAGTCAAAATCCTCCTGCATTTTACCCCTATAATCAGAGCTAATAGCATGCCTAAATTTGCATGCTATTAGCTCTGATCATAGGGGTGTTATTGTCCCATGCAGTTCCAGCTCTTGTTTTAGAGTGCTTTTTGGAACAGCAGGAGGCTTCTGATCATCAGGGCACTGGTCCTGGAGGCACCCCTGCCAGTCAGGTTTTCAGGATATCTACAATGAATATTCATGAGAGAGATTTGCATGCAGTGAAGGCAGTGCATGCAGATATCTTTCATGAATATTCATTGTGGATATCCTGAAAACTTGAGTGACTGGGGTGCCTCCAGGACCAGGTTTAAAATCTCATTAATTTTTCTTTCAGATTTGCCAGAAATCACATAGTTAGGGTTACCATATGACTGGGTTTCCCCGGACATGTCCTCTGTTCGAGGGCACTGTTGGGCGTCTGGCTGGGTTTTTTTTTTTTTTTTTTTTTTTTTTAAGAGTTCTGTCAGCACGTACCCGCCAGTAAGGTCGCACTTGCACTGTCGCAGTCAGCTGATCTGCTGGCACGTGTATGGCATTGAGATGATTCAATCAGAGTCCCTTGCACCTCGCTCAATCCTCCTCGTTCACTGTCTGTACGCTGCATGCAGCACTGACGCAGCCGCAAGGAAGAACTGTCACTCAGCAAGTTGAGTTTTAGACCGGTCCGGGACAGCTGCAGGACTGAACCTCAGCAGCCGCGCACACTCAGTTCTTTTGCTGTGCTCTGGCTCACTGCCGCACTGGCGTCCCCCTTTCCAGCGACACAACACAAGAATCCGATAGAATAATGGAGGCTGGCGCTGGGCTGGCTGAGCCTGTCTAAGAGCGAGGCAAGGGAAGATTGAAGGCAGCAAGAAAGCAAGTGGCGGCATGGCACTCCAAAGCAAGCCTGCCTGACACTGTTGGGGGGTAAGTGTACCCTTTGGCAACTATTGGCAGTTCTTGAGTCTTGTCAGTTGATCCAAAGCACAAGGAGCCAAGCTTAGTATTTCTAAAGTAAGTGGAGACTTCAGCTCTCCAGGAGGAGGGGCTTCATAAAATTCCTGCCTATGCGAGTAGCAATGATGTGGACCATTGCATGGTGTTACATAACGGAGATGTGTCCTGTTGCACAAATTACTTATGAAAATCAAACAAAATGCAAAGAGGAATCATTTTACATAGAAATCAAGCATACAGATTGCAGGGAGACAGTCCCTGAGCAAAGAGCTCCCAGGCAGAGAGAATCCCTCATCCAGGACCTGAACCCAGCAATATTTTGAGGGAATTTCTCACCAGGAGGGTGCTGGGATGAAGGGTTCAGGGGGCAAAACTGCCTTGTGGCAGCAGCGGGGAGATCAGTAGCAGTGGGCAGGAAAGAGTGGGGTTCTTTCCTGCCCTGAAGAGGCCATTAGACCACTAGGGCTGCAAGGTAGGCTCAGGGGAGGGAGAGAAGGGGGCAAGCTGCTTGTGGATGAGAGAGAGAGAATGGAGCAGCTGCTCATGGATGGAAAGGAAGGGAAGGGAGAGGAGAGTGGAACATGTTGTACATGGAGGGAAGGGAAGGGAAAAGGGGGAAATGCAGCACATGAAGGGGATGGACAGGAGAGAAGGGAGAGGGGAGTGGGACATGCTGTACATGAAGGGAAGGGAAAAGGGGGAAATGCAGCACATGAAGGGGATGGACAGGAGAGGAGAGTGGGACATGCTGTACATGAAGGGAAGGGAAAAGGGGGAAATGCAGCACATGAAGGGGATGGACAGGAGAGGGGGACTTGCTGCTCATTGATGTTTGCTTTTTTGAAAATGTACATCTTTTCTAATTTTATATTTAGATAGACTATGGAAGAAAATGCATTTCTGTTACGTTTACCAGTGTTTTCACTGCTTATAGAATTTGGCTTTCTTGAGGGCGGAGCAGCATTTTATTATTTGTGTCCCTTTTTTTTGTCTCTGCAAATATGGTAACCCTACACATAGTAGGGTTGGGCCTGTTCAAAAGATGCTGTTTTAACTTCACTCTAAAATGAGTAATAAGCAGAGCCCTTGCTTTCATGAAATTCCATGGCAACCACCACAAAATCTGGTCTTCACTGAAGCATTTGCTGCTCAATGTGGAACTGTGAGAAATTAAATAGTGTCCAATTTAGAACCAGGATCTGCAAGGGGAATTGCAGCAGGAGGAATTTGCTGGGTTGTGTACACACACTTAGGGAGAGGTTCACTCTTTTTCTCTTTCTTCTTCCTGCCTCAGTCATAGATTTTCCCTCCTTCCCTATCTGTGCCATTGATTCACAAGTAGAGTTGTGGGGGGGGGGGGGGGGGGGGGATTCTTAAAAAAAACTTTTTTGTTTGTTTGTTTCTTTTTATTTTGTTGAGTTTCAATCTCATTAATATCAAATAATATCAAAATCTCATTAATATAAAAAAAACTCATTAATATCAAAATCTCATTAATATCAAAAAACTCCAAACCGCCCAGAACACTGCTGCCAGACTCATATTTGGAAAAACTAAATATGAAAGCGCAAAACCCTTAAGAGAGAAGTTCCACTGGCTCCCACTTAGGGAGTGCATTGCGTTCAAGATCTGCACGATTGTACACAAAATCATTCACGTGGACGCCCCAATCTACATGATAAACCTCGTGGACCTACCTCCAAGAAACGCCACAAGATCATCCCGCAAATTTCTCAACCTACACTTCCCCAACTGTAAAGGACTAAAAGCAGATGCACACCACCACCTTCTCTTACATAAGCACGCAATTGTGGAATGCATTACCTACAGACCTGAGAACAATTGATGAAACAACTGTTTTCCGCAAATCTCTGAAGACTTATCTCTTCAACAAGGCCTACAATGAGAACCGATAGCCACACTAGTCCACCTCACCAACCCACTCAGTTAAGATAACCCACCTCCTATAATTACCCTACTCACCCCCTTCCTTCTTCTCTCTTCCCTCACTTAATTTCTACATAACACTAAATGTATCTGCTATCCTGTAATGACAATGTTTACAAAACTATGTAAGCCACATTGAGCCTGCAAATAGGTGGGATAATGTGGGATACAAATGCAATAAATAAATCTATTTTAGCACTCCCTTGCTTGGCAGCCTGAGGAGACTACCACACAGGGTTAAAGAAATAGAACCTAAATAAATGTGACGATCATTTACCATCTTGGTTTCTTTCTGACTCCAATCTATTTATGGCCTTGGAGAGATACAACCTCCAAAACTGAACCAAGGTACTCTGAATGAGGCCTCACTGACACTCTATATAGGGGCATTATGACTCTTTTTGGTTTGTTATTCGCCTTGCTTTGCAGCCAAGTATCCTTCTGGCTTTAGTCATTGCCTTGTTACAATGTTTCACCACCTTGAGATCCTCAGATACCCGTTCAGGCTGTTAATGTGCTGAGTTCCCGCAAGCCTAGATTTAAAAACTATGAGAATATCAGAGTTGAACTGCGGCTATCTATAGTGCCCATCAGTGGGAACAGTTTGTCTTGGGCCTGAACTGTCTCAGTAAATGTTACTTGCAGGTATCTTGATACTGACATTCAAATGTAGCATGGGGAGTGCAGGCAGACATGGGAATGTTAAAGTTTTCCAATTGCAGTGTAGCAGGCCAGTGAAAGGAGCCAAAACCTGCAGAGACTCATCCCTTGGGTACAATTAATATTGGTGAAGTGGCTAAGAGCTGGCAGTTGTTGCTGGAACTAAGCAACCATTTGCTAACTTGAAGGTAGATAGTTGGTGAGGTAAATATTTTTAAAAACAATACTTCTTGCTTGGCGTTACTGTAAGTTCTTAAAGCAGCAGTTCAGCATTCTTGGGCCAAATGTAGCTTTTCCATTGGTGTACAACACCATGTGATATAGCTGTACACCTTTAGGAGACAAAACATTTTTTTTTATAGGTTGTCTGTGTGCTAGGCTTTGCACACAATTTAGCTTGGCGTTTGTGCATAATTTTGTGTATTATCATGAGCATCCTATGTTAAAACAAGTTTTACAAACGCGCTAACTGCATAACGCTGACATCAGTACATGGCTCATTTAAGTCCCATAAGAATGAAGGCATTAGCTAGTAAAGGCAGATGCAGAGAAGCACAGCATGACCCTAAGGCGCAGCGCAGGATTTTCTAGTGCTGAAGCTTTAATACAAGGTCTGCGGAGGAATACAAGTTTAGCCTGTTTTTCTGCAGTCGGCATTAGTGACGATTTCATGCCTCTTTCTTCTCTTTACTGCGAATATGCAAGAACCACAACTTTTTTCTGGATTCCTTAAAGTGGATGGGTCAAAGAAAATTGTCAGAGATGAGGAGCTAAGGGTGAAGTGTGCTTGGACAGAGAAAAGAGCTGGACTGTTGAAAAATGTGTAGAATAATAATGCTCCTGTAGAAGTAGCATTCCAGCACATGCCCATAGTGTATGGCCATGCAGCTGATAAATATTGTTGGTACTGCAAAAATGGTATTGTATGTGCATGTGCTTAAATACTATTTCTCACTTAAATAATGTTGGTATTGCAAAAATTATATACACAAAAAAGCATTCCAGCACATGTGCAGATGTATATGCATACAACTCTGGGTGCCAATACAAATTTTTATCTGCAAGATATAGCTGGTGCTAGTGTAAACCTGTGTGTGCATGCATCCAGTATGCTATCCCATGTTAGCACACATTTTTTATGCAAAGTAATTTGCATTCTATTTGTTTACTGCATTGGGGAACTAAATGTTTTCTTTATGCTTGCATTGTGAAACCATGTCCTGAGCTGTAGCACTTTGCTCTAATGCAAGGTTATTTCATCGACCCCATTGTTTGGTGATAATGCATAGCAAGAATCAAATGTCCAGCAGAAGACTTCAGTGGTCACAAAAGGCAATGCTCAGTTTCTAACCCACATAACTGCCAGCGTAAGGAGAAAAATCATTTTCCCTCCATAAGTGATTATTGTGAAGCAAGCACTTTAACTCCAAGGTGAAGCATTGTTTTAAATATATCATCACAACATTTTTTATAGACATCAAACGTAGGGGGTTGTTTACTAAATACTTAGCTCAAGTTATCTGCAGCAGGGCCCATAGGAATAAAATGGGCCCTGCTGCAGATAACTCAAGCTAAGCTTTAGTAAACAGGGGGGTTAATTAGAAATAGAATTAGGTGTTTAAGTTTTCTAACCAGATTTTTTAATTGTTTTATATTTTTTAATTCTATTGTCCTGGGATGAGGTGGGGGAGGACATCGTTACCTCAGATATTCCTAAAGTGGACCTAAGCCTCAAAGAAGCTGTATTTTTTCTTTCCTTCACATACTAAGTTTGATTCCAAATTTTATCACTCATTGAGAAAAAAATTGCCTGGCACAAATACTTTCCTGAACTTGCCTTGAGGCAGAATTCATTAATAACAATAGATTCATTTGGTGACTATTTATTTTTAGCTCTGTCTGCTTTTTATGCTACTGCTTTTTATGCTACAAGATATAACACTTTTGAGAGATATATTTCCAGCTTTGACTTCTCTTGCACAGGACTTTCACAGGATTGGGTCTGCTTTGTAAAATAGTACCTCCATAATATTAAACTGAATTTAGAACAAAGTACTTTTAGCAGCCATGCTTCAGCATGTGTCACAGTCCTTTTACTGTCTTCCAGATTTTGTTCAGACTTTTATTGGTTGGTACTTTTTTCATATAGTAGGATTATGCATGCTGTGTACTTGTGGACTCTATTATTCAAAATTATAAGATTGGCATAAAAAGGATCTTATGTGGTATTAAATCTCCATTGGGCAAATGTGAACTGGCCCAAATATCTTCTTTCTTTGTTGTATTTAATTATATATATATATATATATATATATATATATATACTGTATATATATATATATATATATATATATATATATATATAATGTGTGTATATTTAACAAAAAAGTAATTTCATGTAATTTTACGCAATTTATTGATTGATTGATTGGCAATATAAGGAATAAAAATATCTAGGGATTAAATAATCCTGGTGTTAAGCAGTTTACACAGCTGGGTAATTTTGCAGAAACCTCTGTTTCATGGAATTTAACTTAAAAAGCTTTAAGACCCTTTTAGGCTGACAGTGATTGATGCACTCAGGTTTTATACATTAACTTAATTGAATAAACTAGAAAGTGTGTTGGGAATACATTTTCAGGATGATTTTTAATTTAGATTAAAAAGTAGTCGTCTTTTTGTAGCCCTTTTACTAAAGGGCAGTAGGGCTAACTTGCGGGAAAACAGCATTACTGCCAGGTTCGCCCATGCGCCAGGCGATAGTACGCCGTTTTCCGCACCCAGAAAAGAAATTTTATTTTTGTAGCACCGGGGGTTGCCTAACAGTATGGGCAGTGCATTGCTGACTACTGTGTGACTACTAAATAGAAGGTGGTAAAGGCTCAGGCAGTAAATGGCCATGCACCAATGTTTTTATTAGCGCAGGGCCATTTACTGCCTCTGTTGAAAACAAGGGTTTTCACGGCCATGGTATAAAGCGGCCGGAGCACGCGGGAATCCCATGCACTAAAATTACTGCCAACCACTTTTTAGTGCGGCTTAGTAAAAGTAGCCCTTTTTTTTTCTTATGAGAATTGCTAAATAAATGATAGAGACATCATTTTTGATTTCCTCTCTGAACCAGCAAATATTCAGAGCATCCTTCCAGAGAAGCTCTAGCTCTGGATGTTGGAGTACACCATTCCACATTCAGAGTACCTTATAGTAGCCTCCATTGCAGAATAGTTAAAAACCCGATGAGTAATTGAGATCTGGGCGCCACCCCCCTCCACTTCCTATTGCAATTATGTTAATTGCGTGGCCATTCACTTGTCTTTGTCTCTACAATTTAAGCATTGCTTATGGTAGATTTATTTGTACAAGGGAAATGGGAGTCTAGAACCTAACTAGTAATCCATAAGGAAGGAACTGTATAAATCTGAGAATGGGTATCCAAAAAATGTGGGTGGCTGGGAGGGATTGTGAAGCACTGATGAAATGTAAGGATTTTCCAGAATGACCCCTCATTGCACTGCCTTGCATATGTTCATCTGTCACGTGGACTGGCTTAGAAATCAGTCTGCATTATTCAGCTGCTTTGTGCTGAAGGAAATCAGAGTTTCTGACATGTGGCAATTTGTGTGGGATTGTGATGTCTTTCTGTTTTCTTACCAAGACCAAGTTGTACTGCGTTTGAAAGTACATAATAATTCCATTTCCATTACTAATTATAATTCCATTTCCACTACTATTAAAAAATTGCATATTTAATGTGCCCAAAATCATGTTAATGTGCCAGATATTCTAACAGTATAGGTAAAACTTTTAGGGAAATTCTTTTCTTGAGGCACGGTCCGCAGTTTCCCAGCAAGAAATGGAGCTAAGACTGAAAAAACAGCCATTACCATTTTCTTGCACTTATACTGTTCTGGTAGACTGTGAGCTATGCATTTTGCCAATGTCTGGTGCTGTTCTCACAAGATTTTGAGAAGAGCTCAGGATTTTGAGCACCTGAGCGCACAGTTCAAGTGAGCTGTGCAGTGCAAGAAGGCTGTACTAGGAAAGGTGCCTACAGCATTGGGAAGGGCTAGAGAGATGGAGTTGGGGAAGAGATGGGGGGGGGGGGGGTGGTAAGTGGACTTGTATGGGAGAGGCAGTTGAACGGGGGCAGGGGGAATAGGATAACAGGACATGTTTGGAGGGAAGATTAGTTGGGGAGGCAGAGGAGTAAGGGGACATGTGGAGCACTGTTACCTCTAAGTTGAGTGGGAGTTCTCCAACTGCATTGCTACCAGTGTGAGGTGGGGGAGCGTCAATATTGTGTTTTCAATTGCCAAGAACAGGCAGGTCCCCTGGAGTCCTGCAGAGTTTGCCTGTCCCTGACTATTGAAAATGTGATAGTGAAACAGCACCCTCCACTGGCAGGACTGTAGGTAGAGGACTCTCACTCAGCTTAGGCTGGAGAACATTAAGCTAAAGAGTGATGGGGGGGGGGTAAGGGAATGAGTTGAGAGAGGGAACATGTTGAAAGGAGAGTGAGCTGGAGGAGAGGGATGACGTGAGGGAGGGGGACAGTGTGTGTATGTGTAATACAGGGCTTCTCACCCCTTTCCTTGAGATACACCTAGACAGTGGAGTTTTCACGATTACAATGAATATACATAGGAGAAATGTGTGCATATATTAGATTTGCTTACCATGGATCTCCATCTTATACATGTTAGTTATAGTCCTGAAGACCTGCATGGCTAGATGTGCCTCCAGGAGAAGCATTGGTGAAGGGGCAGAGTAATGATCTGCCTTGTGGTTGGGGTTTTTGGTTTTAGGGGTTTTCCTTTTGCTGTCTGTGGAATCCAATAGGAGCTCCAGGTAGTACCAACTTTTTTCAGTTTCTGGCCCTTGTATGAACCATGATCACTGCTGTCTGTCTGCAAATCTTGGCAGCTGCAAGAAAGCAGCAGTGCCTGCAGTTCAGAAACTTTCCTTGGACAGTGGATAGCTAAAGTACAATCAACAATCAGAAGGCCTATTTTTGGTATACTATTACAGTACCCCGGAGGAAATCTGCACCAAAATCTTTAAAATTTAACATGTATAAATGAGATTATTTTTTTATTTTTTGAAGTTATTTATTTATTTATTTATTTGTTGCATTTGTATCCCACATTTTCCCACCTATTTGCGGGCTCAGTGTGGCTTACAATAAGACTTGAATAATAGAAATACATTTGTTACAACTAAGTTATGGATTACATTGAGCAGAGTTGTGCGAGGCATTCGAATATCATTGGTAGTATAACAATGGGACAACAACATAGAAACATTAGAAAGAGACAATGGGAAAAAAGGGCATTATTAGGCGCCTAGACATATAGAGGCTCATTTTCAAAGCACTTAGCCTCCCAAAGTTCCATAGAAACCTATGGAACTTAGCCTCCCAAAGTGCTTTGAAAATATGCCTCATAGTGTACATAGTTCCGTGGACGAATGTATGGTTGACTGGATAAAGGGATGATGGATCAGATGTGGATGTGTATTGCATTGTGGACAGTGAGTGGTCTCTATGTGTTTTGGCTCTTTCCATAAGTTTGTTCGAACAGGTGTGTCTTCAGTAGTTTACGGAAGGAGGCTTGTTCGTTGATCATTCTTAGGTTGCGTGGTAATGTATTCCAAGACTTCGTGCTCTTGTAGGGAAAGGTTGACGCGTGTATCGTCTTGTATTTCAAGCCCCTGCAGGTTGGGTAATGAAGGTTGAGGTGAGTTCGGGATGATCTTTTGGCGTTTCTAGGTGGTAGGTTTATTAAATCAGACATGTACGCTGGGGCTTCACCGTAAATGATCTTATGGACTAGTGTGCAAGTTTTAAAAGTAACGCGGTCCTTGAGTGGAAGCCAATGTAGTTTCTTTCGTAGTGGTTTTGCTCTTTCATATTTAGGTTTTCCGAAGATGAGCCTGGCTGCTGTGTTCTGGGCTGTTTGAAGTTTCCTTAGTATTTGCTCTTTGCAGCCAGTGTATAATGAGTTGCAGTAATCCAAGTGGCTAAGGACGAGGGATTGCACTAGGCTACGGAAGACGAATCTTGGGAAGAATGGTCTAATTCTTTTCAATTTCCACATGCTGAAGAACATCTTCTTGGTTATGTTGTTTGCGTGAGTTTCGAGTGTTAGGTGGCGGTCGATAGTCACTCCAAGGATTTTTAGCGTTTCTGAGATTGGAAGTTTTAGGTTTGGTGTGTTTATCACGTTGAATTCTGTTGTGTTGTATTGGGAGGTGAGTATCAGGCATTGGGTTTTTTCTGCGTTCAGTTTCAGGCGGAATGCATCTGCCCATGTGTTCATGATGTGTAGACTTTTATTGATTTCGCTGGAGATTTCTTTGATGTCTTGTTTGAATGGGATGTATATTGTCACATCATCGGCGTATATGTACGGGTTGAGGTTATGGTTTGATAAGAGTTTTGCTAAAGGGATCATCATTAGGTTGAATATAGTTGGAGAGAGAGGTGATCCCTGTGGGACTCCACATTCAGGTATCCATGCCTTGGACGTGGTTGAATTTGATGTGACTTGATACGAGCGCAGGGTTAGGAACCCCTTGAACCAATTCAAGACATTTCCTCCGATGCCAAAGTATTCAAGTATGTGTATTAGGATTTCATGATCAACCATGTCGAAGGCGCTGGACATGTCGAATTGTAAGAGGAGTATATTGTTGCCGGTTGCAATTCTTTGTTTGAATCTGGTCATTAGGGTGACTAATACTGTTTCTGTGCTGTGATTCGAACGGAATCCTGATTGGGCATCATGCAGTATTGAATGTTTGTGTAGATAGTTTGTGAGCTGTTTGGTTACCATACCTTCGGTTAGCTTGGTTATTAGTGGTATGGATGCAATTGGCCTGTAGTTGGTTATTTCGCTCGTGTTTTTCTTTGTGTCTTTAGGAATTGGTGTGAGTAGGATTTTTCCTTTTTCTTTTGGGAAGAGTCCATTTTGTAGCATGTAGTTTATGTGATTTGTTAGGTTTGTTATGAATTGTTGAGGAGCAGTTTGCATGAGGCTATTTGGACATATGTCTAGTTTGCAGTTGGATTTGGCATATTTTTTGAGGGTTTTAGAGATGAGTTCTTCTGGTAATAGTTCAAATTCGGTCCAGGTTCTGTCTGCTGGATGTGTTCCTTCTTCTGGATCTAGACAGTCTAGGAGAGTGGTGTATTCTATAGTGCTGGCGGGTATTTTTTGTCGTAATTGTACAATCTTCTCCTTGAAGTATTTTGCAAGGTTGTCAACACTTGGTGTTTCTTTGCCGTTGGTTGTAACAGGTGTGGTGTCTAACAGTTTGTTCACGAGGTTGAAGAGTTTATGTGTGTCTTTGTAGTTTGGTCCTATTAATGTTTTATAGTGTAGTCTTTTTGTCTGTTTGATGGTGTATTTGTATTTTCTCCGAAGTTGTTTCCAGTCGTTTAGTGTTTGTTCATCTCTCTTTTTATTCCAGGCTCGTTCCAGTCTCCTGACTTGTGTTTTCAGTTTTTTCAGCTCTTCGTTGAACCATGGATTTGCATTTTTCCTGTGTGATGTTCTGGTTTGGACTGGGGCGATTTTGTCTAATGTTGTTGTGGTTATATCGTCCCATTCTTGGAGGAATTGGATGGTGCCAGCGTTTGCAGTCCATTCACTCTGGTAGATATGTTGCCAGAATGTTGTGGGGTCTATTTTTCCTCTTGTTAACATTAATTGCTAGTCAGTAAGTAGAAATATAATATTTTGCTAAATGTAAAGCCTGGTTTTGCATAGATTGTCTAAGTAGGAAAGAAGAAATGTCTAAGCTAGGATGTTCACAGTGTGCAGTATATTTTACCAAGGGCTCACTGAGCCTGGAGCTTTTTGTAAAATACTGATAAGACTATGGAAAAACACTCATATATTTGGTGGCAGGCGCAGCAGAAGCTTTTTTGTTTAGGGGTGCCTAAGCTCCGCTCCCAACCCTTCTATACCATCCTAGTCCCTTCCTATGGCATCTGACATATCTGTCCTTCCCTCTGTCCCTCTCAAACCCCCTCTCTCCATGGTGCTAAGCATTTCTCTCATTCCTTACTTCCTTCTCCCCATCTTATCCTGCATGTCTCTGCTTCCGTCCCTTTCAACCCTTCATGGTCTGCAGCACCTCTCTCCTTCCCATTCACTTCATTATCTCTCTTTCCCTTTTCCCGCCCCCTGCCTATAGTGTCCAGTATTCCCCCCTCCGAGGTCTCCAGCATCTCTGTCCTTCGCTCTCTCTCAATCCCCCCCCCCCCCAATGGTCTCTAGCATCTCTCTTCTTCCTTCGCCCTCCTCTCTTCTGCACCTTTCTCCTTTCCTCCCCCTAAAGCATCTATCCTTCCTTCGTCCCCCCCCCCCCATCTGTGGTGTCCACCCACTGCATGATCTTTAGCATCTCTCTCCTTTACTCACTCTCAACCCCCCCATGGTCTCCAGCATCTCTCTCCTTCCCTCCCCCTCAACAACCTATGGTTTCCAGCATCTCTCTACTCCCCTTCTCACTTAAACATCTCTCTCCTTCCCTCACCCTTCAACATCTGTCTCCTTCACTCCTCCGCTCCTCCACCTGTGATGTCCAAATTCTACCCCCATGGTCTCCAGCTTCTCTCTCTTTTCCTTCTCCCCCCCCCCCCCCCCCCACCTGTGTTGTCCAGCTTTCCACCGCCCTCCATGGTCTCCAATATTTCTCTTTCCCTCCCTCTCAATACCCCCATGGTCTCCAGCATATCTCCCCTCCCCTGTCCTTCCCCTCCTCTTTTCATCATCTGTGTTCTTCCCTCCCCTGCCTGTGGTGTTCAACATTCCACCCCCCCCCCCACCCGTGGTCTCCAGCATCTCTAATTTCTCCTCCCCTCCCCTCATCCTCCTCTTTCCAGCATCTGTCATCTCCTAGCCCTCTGCCTGTGGTGTCCATCATTCACCCCCCCCCCCCCCCCCCCAATCTTCAGCATTTCTCTTCTTCCCTGATGTGTTCATGAGGTATTTATTCTCTTACCATTCTCTCCTGAGGTGGCAACTATAAGCTATATTGACGGCATGGCTGGCCTCATGCAGGGCCTTCAGATGCTCAATGCCTCCTGGCTCCCGCCCCCTTTCCTATTTAGGAGGGCACAGAAGCTGGTTGCTGAGACTTGAGTATGCACAGATGCAAGGAAAGAGAAGCAAATTAAGAAAAGAAAAGAAAGGCCTTATGAGAAGAGAGGAAGAGTAGCAAAATTTGGGGGGTGCCATAGCACCTGTGGCTCCTCCTGTTCCAGGTCTATGTATCTAGTAATGCTAAAGAAAGTAGTGGTAGTAGTAACAGTTATAAATCAAGTATAGATGCTGATAGACATATTCCTCTAAAACCGTTCCTATTTCCATTCCAAGAAAGAAATACTCATATACTTTTTAGGTCTGCCCAGACACCCCTCCCCCCCATCACATCTTGCATATGTGTGGCAAATGGCATCTGACCTTTTTAATGTGCCCTTCTTATTATGAAGAATTTTTGCAGAACTTACAAATATTGTGTGCAGCATTCTTTGTTGTTTGTTTTGGGGGGAGGGGAGAAACCCCTAGGAGTAAAACTGCATTAGAACAGTGACAATGAATAAAAAATACAGTTGCCATTTTTCTCCTGCAAAGTAGGCCCCCTCAAACCAATTAAAATAATAGAATGGTCTGAATTTCTCTTACACACTGGGACCCATCCGGAATAATGAATATGAGGTAGAGGGGGATGAATGAATAAGTACCAGGATGTCAGTTCTTTTATCTTTTTTTTTTTTAAGGGGAGGCAGTGGGGAGAGAAGGAATGAAAGCAGCCATCTGTCCCTCACAGAACAATCAGTACAGCAGCTGTGAATTTTTGTGGCATCAATAACAAAAAGCCACCGTTCCATTCCACAGTACAGCAGGCTGGAAGCCTCTAGGAGTTACAGAGGTGATGGGGGTCATCTGACACCTGATGCCACACTGTCTGGAAAAAAAAACTCATAAAATAAATTAAAGCCTGGATTGTTAATGTTGTGGTGGGTTTCTAGTTGTGAGGCAGAATAATTCTTTTCCTGACCATTTTTTTTGAAGCCACTACAGGAATGAGCTATGTTGTACTGTAGGTGCATGGTATTTCAATTCAGATAATTTTATTTACTTGACAGTTTTACATTGTCAAAGTAATTTAACACATAGTAGGAGCACATTAATATTAAAAGTGAATTATTTGCTTTTTTAATATTTTTTAATAAAATGAAAGGAGACTATCAGTGTAATATGGAGTGCTACTAAATGCTCTCAGGCACCTGCACTAAACAAATGACAAAGCATGAGCATGTGCTGCTCTACTTGTCAATTATCAACCACACATCATTATTAGACTTCTTTTATAATTTTATGTGTAACTTATTCTCAAACACACTGTGATAAGTGTACAAAATTAAAGAGTTTCACGAATTTCCCCAATGCCCTCTAGCCACAAACTATTCATTAGCTGTTCATTAGTATCTTAAATAATTTGCATCTTATCTGCTGCATCTTACAGGTAAAAAGACGCCATCCCCCATTACACTTTCTTAATCAGGGACCTAAATAAGTGTTTCCACCATCTGCTGACATTATTGCAGCACAAACATGTCACTGTTAGTTGCTTAAACCATGATACATTGAAATGGCCATTATTGCACATTCATTTTCTCTGTTTTTCACATTTGTTGTTGGGATTACATCTAGCATATGTGACAAGTATATGCGTAAGTGTTAGCAGGTTGAAAAGTGCATGCTCTAAGCATGGCACAAAGGTGTGTGTTGCTGAGGGATTGCATGATTGGGGTGTTTCTGTGTGTCAGAGTGAGTGGAAGGGAGGTTATAAATGGTGGAAGAGCCAAGTGAATGAATGCGTAGGGGAGGGGGGAATTGAGTGGATGAATTGGTATGGGTGGATGGAGAGGTGGTAAGTGAAGGGGAGCTGAATGAGTGACTGGATGGGTTGACTGAGTGCATGCAGGGGTTTATTTATTTATTTATTTGGATTTTGTTCACACCTTTTTCGGTAGTAGCTCAAGGTGAGTTACATTCAGGTACACTGACTATTTCTCTGTCACTGGAGAGCTCACACTCTAATTTTTGTACCTGATGCAATGGAGGGCAGAGCTGCCAAGGGGTCCCAATTTTTGAAAGGGAGATTTTAGTACATACCCCCAGCCCTGCCCACTCTGATTTGGCTCCACCCACTCTACATGGCTCCCCCCCCCCCCCCCCCCGACATACCTCAATCCCACAGCCATTTCAGAAAATATTTTATTTAATAGCCTAATACCCTTTTCAATTAGCTTTCAGAGGCCAAAACCTCCTGCCTCAGGTCAGGACAATATAATGCTGTTATGGTATCCTCTCCTGACCTAAGGAAAGAAGTGCTGGTCTCTGAAGGCTAATCAAAAGTGTTTTAAAAATCAGTGAAGGTATCACATTATTTTCTATTTTGTGTTTTATTTTCATTTATTAACCTTCATTAACATAGCTACTACATTGCTTTATCCTAAATTAAAAATAAAATTATTTGCTATACCTTTGTTGTCTGGGCATTTACTTTTTCTAATTGTGTTGGTCCCAATCTCTTGATTCTGCATTCCTCTTCTCTTAACTCTCTTGCCAGGATTTTCTGTCCATTTGTCATTTTTCTCTCCTTTTTCTTTGTTTTCTTCAATTTATTTTCTGCTTCGCTCTCTGTCCAGATTTAATTCATTCTTACTATCCATTCTTTAATTTCCCTCTTTTTACTTCATCTACCTATGGCTTTTCATCTTTTCCTCATTTTTGTTCTCCCCATGCCCCTTCCTCTTATTCTCCAGTCTTTCACTAACTCTATCCTCCCCCCTTTCCATCCAGCATCTCCCCTCTTTCTCTCCCCATCCTTCCAGTGTCTCCCCCTCTCTTTTTTGCATCCTTCCATCCAGCGTCTCCTATTTCTCTCTCTAACCTTCCATCTATCACCTTCCCTTTTTCTCTCCTACTCTTCCATCCAGTGTCATCCCTCTTTCTCTCTTCATTCTTGCACCCATTACCCTCTCCCAATCCTTCCATCGTCTCCCTTTATCTCCCCTTCCTTCTAGACAGTTCTCTCTACCCTTTTCCATTCAGCATGTTCTCTCTCTCCCCCCATCCTTCCAGTGTCTTTCCTCTTTCTCTTCCTAACTTCCATGCAGCGTCTTCCCTCTTTCTGCCCCCTCCTTCCAGCATTTTCCCTCTTTCTCCCTCCTTTCATCCAGCATTTCTCCATCTGACCAGATAAGGTCTCCCCCAGTTTCTCCCCAGCAGCTTCTCTCTCTCTCTCCCCTGCCCTTTTCCATGTCCCCTCTTTCTCTCCCTATCTTTCCACTCATCTCTCTCTCTCTCTCTCTGTACCCCTCTTCCATCCAGCGTTTTCCCTCTTTCTGCCCCCTCCTTCTAGCACTTTTCCTCTTTCTCTCCCTCTGTTCATCCAACATTTCTCCTCTTTCTCTCTCCATCTGACCAGCCAGGGTCTCCCCCTTTCTCAACTTCCTTCTCCCCAGCAGCCTGTCTCTCCCCTGCTCTTTTGCATGTCCCCTCTTTCCCCATCTCTCTCTGGCTCTCCCCTGCTCTTTTCCATGCCCCCTCTTTCCCCATCTCTCTCTGGCTCTCTCTCTCTACCCTCCAGCTTCTTTCTTTCTCTCCCCTCTGCTCTCTCTGGACACCTCCCTCTGGACACCGTTTCCCTCTTCCCCTACCCTTTCCAGCCATGTTTCCTCTCTCCCTCCAGCCCTCTTTGCAGCAGCTGCGCCGATACAAAAACAAGCGTGGGGCCGCATCAGCCTTCAGGCATGCACTGTCTGCTCTGCCGTCCTCTGCCCCCACTGATGCCAATTTCCTGTTCCGGGGGCAGAGGACCAGCAGAGCCGACAGCACATGTCTGAAGGCTACTGCGGCCCCATGCTTGCTTTTGTTTTCATGCTGGCTGTAGAGAGAAGCAGTGGCTTGGCGCTTGTTTTAGTTCCTGCCGCTGGTCAAGAGAGTAGCGGCGGCAGCTGTGGAATTCAGTGGGAGGCTTTCCCGCTTTGGCAGGAGTGCAGGAGATGAATGTGGGAGACTTGGCAGGTATGGGAGGGTTAAGTGACTTGCCCAAGATCATAAGGAGCAGCCGTGGGATTTGAACAGGCCACCTCTGGATATCAAGACTGGCACTCTAACCACTAGGCTAATCTTCCAGAGGCTGGGGGCTGTGTCACTGAGTAGCTGTGGGATTGTCTAAGGGAGCTGAGCGAGTCAGTAAATGGACAGAGGTTATGGGAGATGGGGTCTCTGAGTAAGTGAATGTAGGGGCATATGAGTGACAGGGAGTTGAGTGATTGAGTGAGTTCATTTTGGTTTTGTGGGGCTGAGTGAGTAGATAAGAGTTGATGAGTGGCAGGAGGCTGAATAAATGAGTGAGTATGGGGGTTGGTTACTATCAAGGTAGGGCTCGATAGCAGTGTTGTATAGTAACTAAGTAAATGTAACTAGTTCTTAAGTAAAGGTTTTGTTGCTTTTACTTGTAAAGAAGTACAGACAAAATTTATTACTTTTGCATTTACCAAAGTAATAATTTTACCAATTTTTACTACTTTTACCTAGTTACTTACATTTGGTATTGACCTATTGTGATGCATCTTCACAATAGGATGGGGGTGCTGAATGAATGAGTAGATGCAGGGCGCTAAGAGGATGAGGCTCTATGATTGGTAGTACTGGTGGGGGGGGGGGGTTGAGTGAGTGAGACTTTCAAATCACAGCCCTTACTTCCTCTTTATTTATTGTCTCACTATTGTACTGGCCATCTCCTCACAAAGTTGACCTTGAGATTAAGGCATAAAACGGAAGAAAATTCCTCCTCTTTCACAGTTTATTTATACTGGAAAGAAATATGTTCCAATTCTGGAGGTCCCACATAAGAAATATCAGCTTCATGTGTGCATTGCATTGCTTCATGTGCATTGTGGGGCAGTTCAGGCAGCGGATCTCATTTGTAAACCCAAAGGATTTTCTTTCCCTGATTAAAATATTAGGGAAGTGCTGGGCCTGCTGTTCAACAAGGTGTCAGCTACTGTTTCTTCTCAGAAGGGTTGTGCGTGTCAATTTTGTCTGGTGCTTGATTCTGTCAGCAGTATTACTATTCAAGAGCAATACAGTGGTCATATTCTTATTCATCCCAGCACTTTTCTATGAGCACTGGCCTGAGCAGCAGAAATTGTACATTATCAAATATACACTGCAGGGGAAATTCTATAAATGGTGCCGATAAAATGAGCACTCTGATATGAGCTCTCTTTATAGCATTGAGCGTCGAATTCCACACACAACTTCAGGCTTCAGGACTTAACACCAGTTCAAACGGTGTAAATCCTGGCTCACAAGTTGGGCATAGATCCCCGCTATTCTGTAACACTGCGTGCATCTTATGTAATACCCCTGACCTGCCCATGCCCCTCTCATGGACAGAAATCAGGTAAGAAATAATTTTTGGTAAGAGTCGTATGATACCTGTTGATATCTGAAATCCGGCTGCTCTGCTCTGCTTCTCTGCAGGGCAGTCTCTTTTGTATTTATGAAATTTCAGTATACTTTACAAGACAACATCTTGAAAGGAAACATAAGAGTGAATGCAATAGCAAGTTAAACAAGAAAAATATATCCTCTTTAATACAAAAACAAATTGAAAGGGGACTTGATATACCGCCTTTCTGGGGTTTTTGCAACTACATTCAAATCGGTTTACATATATTCAGGTACTTATTTTGTACCAGGGGCAATGGAGGGTTAAGTGACTTGCCCAGAGTCACAGGGAGCTGCAGCAGGGCTGCCGAGAGACTGGGCCGGGCCCGGGACAAGGCTGCCCCTGCCCCCCCCCCCCCCCCCGAGGTCGCCGCCACTCCCCTTCCACCCGCTCCCCTCCGTCTGCCACCGGGCCGGGCCCCTGCACTATATGTAGATCTTTCAAGAGGTAGTGTGTCATGATTTAGGCTCTACACCTTTTCTGATGTTTTGGTGCCACCTCAGTAAGGCCAAAACACAATCTCTCCACTGCAAAAGACTATACACAAACTTGTGCAAAAACACACTCATAACCTTACCAAACCATAACACCACTAATTCCAAGGACAGGATGAGCTACAACCTTATGCATGGAAAGGCAATACTGTAATTACACCGAGCTCTAAAACACCATTACACTACCTAATGAAAAACAAAACACTAGCAGAATACTGCACCTTGATCATACATGAAAAACACATGACAACAGATATGACACAAGGAACTAGAAATAAAAAAAATATGAAGGCAAAATATTGAACTGGAAAGTTACCTCAAGAAGTCAGACTCAGCATGCAGCAATACTAGAAAAATTGAAACTTACATGAAAAATATCACATATACACATTTCCAAAAGCTGACATATTCCAATTAATAAATTCTGAATAAAATACTTTTTTCTACCTTTGTTGACTGATCATTTAGTTTTTCTATTCGCTTTGGTCCCAGTGTCTTCTGTTTTATGCAGTGTCTTCTTTCCATTTGATATTTTTTCTCTCACCATGTCCACCATCCTCCTGTGTCCTTATGCGTCCTGTCTACCATCTGTAGCCCTGTCCCTATCCTTCCTCCAGTTTCAGCATCTGCCCTGAAAGTGTTCCGATCCAGCCCTTAAATTCAGCAATTTTCCCTCCATCCATATCCAGCATTTCTCCTCACTCCCCTCCCCTCCATCCATGTGCATGTACTTCTTGTCTTCCCTCCCCTCCATCCATGTCTAGCATTTTTCCTCTCTCCCTTCCCCTCCATCCGTGTGAATCTCCTTCCTTTCTTTTCTTCCCTTCATCCTTGTCCAACATTTCTCCTCTCTTCCCTGCCCTCCACTCCATCCATCCATGTCCAGCATTTCTCCTCTCTTCCATCCCCTCCATCCATGTGCATCTCCTTCCTGACTTCCCTCCCCTCCATCCATCCATGTCCAGCAACTCTCCATTCTCCCCTGGCCTCCCTTCCATCCACCCATATCCAATAAATTTCCTCTCTCCCCTGCCCTCCCCTCCTGTCCAGCAATTCTCCTCTCCAGCTATCTCTTCTCTCCCCCCTGCCCTCCCCTCCTGTCCAGTGATCTCTTCTCTCCCCCCTGCCCTGCCCTCCTCTCCTGTCCAGCGATCTCTTCTCTACCCCCTGCCCCCTCCTCCTCTCCTGTCCAGCGATCTCTTCTCGCCCCCCTGCCCTCCCCTCCTCTCCTGTCCAGCGATCCCTTCTCTCCCCCCTGTCCTCCCCTCCTGTCCAGTGATCTCTTCTCTCCCCCCCTGCCCTCCTCTCCTATCCAGCGATCCCTTAGTTCTCTCCCCCCTGCCCTCCTGTCCAGCGATCGCTTTTCTCTCCCCCTGCCCTCCCCTCCTGTCCAGCGATCTCTTCGCTCCCCCCCTGCCCTGCCTTCCCCTCCTCTCCATATCCAGCGATTTCCTCACCCCCTGCCCTCCCATCCATTGTCCAGCGATTCTCCCCGCCCTCCCTCAGCTCCGCGACAGCCCTCCTCGCTCGCCATTCCTTCCGGGCCCCCCTGCCATTCCTTCCTACCCCCCCCCCCCCCCCCGCGCGTTTAACTGTTTTACGTTTCTTCCTCCATCGCCGGCAGCGCTGCCATTCATTCTCACAGGCAGCTCCGCTCCCCTCTGCCACGTCTATCTGGCCCTCTCTGATGCACTTCCTGTTTATGTAGGGCCAGATGGATGCGGAAGAGGGGAGCGGAGCTGCCTGTGAGAATGAATGGCAGCGCTGCCGGCGACGGAGGAAGAAACCTAAAACGGTTAAATGCACACGGGGGGGGGGGGTTAGGAAGGAATGGCAGGGGGGCCCGGAAGGAATGGCGAGCGAGGAGGGCTGTCGGAGAGCTGAGGGAGGGCGGGGAGAGTCGCTGGACAATGGATGGGAGGGCAGGGGGTGAGGAAATCGCTGGATGCAAGGGACGTGCGGCACCGGGCCCCCCTGGAAGCCCGGGGAATTTTGTCCCCCCTGTCCCCCCCTCTCGGCGGCCCTGAGCTGCAGTGGGAATTGAACTCAGTTCCCCAGGATCAAAGTCCACTGCACAGAAAAAGGAACGCCAAATACATTCACTACCCAACTTAAACTCCTCCATTAATGAATGGTAGGACTTTGTATTAAGCCATAAGGTATATACCTAAAAACAAGAAAGAAAAATAGAAAAATGAAGGCAGATAAAGACCATATGGCCTATCTGCCCATCCATGCCATTCACTATCCCTTCCTCTCCCTTAGAGATCCAATGTTCTTGTCCCAAGCTTCCTTGAATTCAGGTATAGTTTGTTTCCTCCACTAGGAGGCCCGTTCCATGAGTTCACCACCCTTTTTGTAAAAAAGCTTCCTGAGGTTACTTCGGAGTCTATCCCCTTTCACCTTCATTCTGTGCCCCCTCATCCCAATTGAAAGAGACTTGCCTCCTGTGCATTTATGCCACATAGGTATTTAAACATCTTTATTCTATCTCCCATCTCCGCCTTTCCTCCAAAGTAAACATATTGAAATTTTGAAGCCTGTCCCCATATGCTTTGATGAAGACCACTGACCATTTTAGTATCCACCCCTGGACCAACTCCATCCTGTTTATCTTTTTGAAGGTGCAGTCTCCAGAATTGTAAACAATATTCTCCGAGGACAAGCAGGCTGCTTTTTCTCACATGTGGGTCAATGTCCGCCATTTTGCAAGCAAAATATTAAAAAATCTTGCCAGAGTCTTCAGGTGCACGAATCGGCTTCCTGCCCGTCGCGTGAGCGTTCCCACTCAGTTATTTTTTCTCCTCAGTGAGGTGCGGTCGAGTTTTTCCCCGCTCCTCGCAGGCGTGGGAAAGATTTTTCTGCGTTGGCTTATTTCTTTCTTTCTTTCTTTTTGGTGAATACGATTTACTTTTTTGCCCCCTTTAAAGTTTCCTTAGTTTTTCGACTGTTGGGTTGTTCCCTTCTTTTCGTGCCCTTTTTTCTTTTAACAAGCACGATCCCGGACTATCTCGGGTACCGATACCAACGCTTGGTGTATCCAGTGCCTTGGGCCCGACCATAGCCCAGCCACTTGCAGTCTGTGTCTTTGCATGAAGAAACAGACCCAAGCGTCTCGAGAGGCCCAACGAAAGAAGCTTTTTGGGGTTCAGTCCAATCCTTCAACATCGGTACCGAGGTCGGTGGCGTCGACATTGAGGGACACATCGACGTCGGGAGCGAAGGTAATGGCTGCGGAATGACCAACTCGTGCTGGGAGCAGTGAGGCATCGAGTGGGTCTCCACCTGTCTCGAGGCCTCCTGTTATGCAGGCCCCCTGGAACCGACTTTCATCGGACTAGGCCCCGAGGAGACATGAGGATTCCACATCTTCCTCATCGGTACCGAGGAGTCTCGATGACGGGTGTCGAGCGAAGGCTCTCAAAAGAGCCAAGAGTACTAGAGACTATGTCTTGTCACCCCCCAGGCAGAGAATCTAGAACCTTGGACTCCTTTGGGAGGAAGGCGTATCAGGCCTCTATGCTCGCTGCCAAAATCCAGACATACAAGCTCTTCACAAGCATCCATTTGCAGAACTCGGTGAGGCAACTGTCTGTCTTGGTTAATGCACTCCCTCCAGAGCAGACCGAGCCTTTTCGCCAGGTGGTCAGGCAGCAGAAGGCATGTGCAAAATTCCTGGCCAGGGATACGTTCCATACTTTTGATGTAGCATCCAGGATTGCTGCCCAAGGTATAGTGATGTGCAGACTCTCATGGCTGCGTGTCTCTGACCTGGATCATTCGGTCCAGCAGCGGATGGCGGATGTTCCTTGCTGGGGGGAATAACCTTTTTGGTGAGGAAGTAGAGGATCTGGTTGACCAGCTCAAAAAGTATAATGATGCTATGGATTCTCTCTCCCGCTGGGCATCTTCTGCTACTACCTCCTCATCTAGGAGGGTTTTTGGAGGGAAGAGGGGTGCTCCCTATTCCTATGCTAGGCGTTGGTACACTCCTACTTCTCAGCAGCCTGTCCAGGCTCAGCCTCAGGGAGCTCGTTCTCATCAACAGTGTGCGCCTATGGCCTCTGCAGCTCCCCAGCAAGAGTAAGGGATGGGCTTTTGACTGGCTCCAGTTCAGAATAGCCTCAGAAAAAGTGTCCATGCTGGATGACTTGCCGGTCGGGGTGAGGTTGATATTTTTTCACCAAAGGTGGCCTCTCATAACCTCCGACCGATGGGTTCTTCAAATAGTCCAGTCAGGGTACACCCTCAATCTGGAATCTAAACTTCCAAATTGTCCACTGGGAGCTCATTCTTACAGTTCCCAGCACAAACAGGTACTTGCAGAAGAACTGTCCGCCCTTCTACAGACCCAAGCGGTCGAACCCGTTCCACCAGGGGAAGAAGGGCTGGGATTCCATTCCAGGTACTTCCTTGTGCAAAAGAAAACAAGGGGAATTTGTCCCATCCTAGACCTAAGGGCCCTGAACAAATTTCTAGTCCGAGAAAAGTTCAGGATGGTGAAGAGCACCTCGAAGTAGGGTGCTCTGGAGTCCATGCGAATGGCTATTCGAGTGCTAGAGCTACTGAGGTTCGTCATAAATTATCCCAAGTCCCATCTCACCCCAGTCCAAGAATTGGAATTCACTGGAGCTCTGCTGAACACTCAGCTTGAGCTTATCTCCCTGAGGCAAGGGCGGACAACCTTCTGTCCCTGGTGTCCATGTGTCACATCCGTCGCTCCCTCCAGCTGCTCCTCTGCGGGAAGCAAGAACCGGTGTCCATTGCAGCGAGGACCGGCCTTCTTGAGGCCGCGGCGGAGAGCTGGGGCTCGCCGCAGCGATAGCCGCCCAGTCCGAGGCCGTGGGCCGGCGATCGCGGCTTCCGAGCCCTCGATCGCCGGCTATGGGGTCCTTGCTTGCACCAGCGGGGAGAATGGCGCCGAGACGCGATGGCCGGCATCTCCTCCACGTTCGGGCGCGGGAACCCGAAGCTCCGCCTCAGAGGAGTTAGATTGGGAGGCCGGTGCTGTAGTCCCGCCTGGGAGGTCGGACGGAACCAACCAGAAGGATTTCGTCAGTAACCGTGTTCCGATTGGCCGGCCATGTCAGCTGGGGCTGGGCGGTTGAATGCTGACAGTATTTAAGGAGCGGGCCTGAGACAGGACATTGCTTCAGGTTCTGTTTCCCGAGGCCAGTCTTCGTGTGTTCCAGTTTTCAGTTCGTTTTCCTTGCTCTCCTGGTTTTGACCTTTGGACTGTTTCTGGATTACTCTGCTAGCCGCCTGCCGTGACCTATTGCCTGTTTCAGACTACGCTGTGAGCTGCCTGCCCTGACCTGTTGCCTGTTTTTGGACTCCTCTGTTTCCCACCTGCCCTCTTCGCTCCTGGTTCCAGTATTGGGTCAGTTCGTCAACCCCGCGGTTCCGGAAGTCCCGTTGGCCACCTGCAGCTGGGGGCTCAACCCTCGGTGAACGGCGGTCGCCGCGGGTGAAGACTTGGGGTTGCACGGCTGTCCTCTGAGGTCCTTCGGGGCCTTGCGGGACCTAAGGGCTCACCTTCTCTTCAGACAAGACACCATGGTTCGAGCGTCTCGGCAGATGTTGAGACTTCTGGGGCACATGGCCTCCACAGTTCATGTAACGCCCATGGCACGTCTACATATGAGATCAGCTCAATGGACCCTAGCTTCCCAACTGTCCACCAGCTTTCGGAATTCTCTTCAGTGGTGGACGATTCGATCCAATTTGACCATGGGGCGACCATTCCAAGTTCCTCAGCCACAGAAAGTGCTGATGATGGATGCATCTCTCCTGGGGTGGAGAGCTCATGTAGATGGGCTCCACACTCAGGGAGCCTGGTCCTTTCAGGAAAAAGATCTGCAGATCAACCTCCTGGAATTAAGAGCGACCTGGAACGCTCTAAAGGCTTTCAGAGATCGGCTGTCCAACCAAGTAATCTTAATTCAGACAGACAATCAGGTTGCCATGTACTACACCAACAAGCATGTTTCTCCAAGCCACTTATCTGGCAGGCATAAGCAACAGTCTGGCCGACAAACTGAGCAGGATAATGCAACCTCACGAGTGGTCGCTGAACATGGGCGTAGTCCGCAAGATCTTCCGAGCATGGGGCACCCCCTCAGTGGATCTTTTTGCCACTCAGATCAATCACAAGTTCCCTCAGTTCTGTTCCAGGCTTCAGGCCCATGACATACTACCGTCAGATGCCTTTCTCCTACATTGGGGGACAGGCCTTCTGTATGCGTATCCTCCCATACCTCTAGTAGGGAAGACTTTGCTGAAACTCAGGCGAGACTGCAGAACCATGATCCTGATTGCACCCTTCAGGCTGCGTCAGGTTTGGTTCCCTCTTCTTCTGGAGTTGTCCTCCAAAGAACCGTGGACTGTTTTCCAACCCTCAGAACGAGGGGTCACTTCTACATCCCTACCTCCAGTCTCTGGCTCTAACGTCCTGGATGTTGAGAGCTTAGAATTTGCCTCCTTGGGTCTTTCAGAGGGTGTCTCCCGAGTCTTGCTTGCTTCCAGAAAAGATTCCACGAAGAGGTGTTATTCTTTCAAATGGAGGAGGTTTGCTGTCTGGTGTGACGGCAAGGCCCTAGATCCTCTTTCTTGTCCATGAAATAAGATTGAAGGGGGGCAGACTCAAGAAAAATGTCAGGAAGTATTTTTTCACGGAGAGAGTAGTGGATGCTTGGAATGCCCTCCCGCGGGAGGTGGTGGAAATGAAAACGGTAACGGAATTCAAACATGCGTGGGATAAGCATAAAGGAATCCTGTGCCGAAGGAATGGATCCTCAGGAGCTTAGTCAAGATCGGGAGGCGGGGCTGGTGGTTGGGAGGCGGGGATAGTGCTGGACAGACTTGTACGGTCTGTGCCAGAGCCGGTGGTTGGGAGGCAGGGCTGGTGGTTGGGAGGTGAGGATAGTGCTGGGCAGACTTATACGGTCTGTGTCAGAGCCGGTGGTTGGGAGGAGGGGCAGGTGGTTGGGAGGCGGGGATAGTGCTGGGCAGACTTATACGGTCTGTGCCCTGAAGAGCACAGGTACAAATCAAAGTAGGGTATACACAAAAAGCAGCAAATATGAGTTATCTTGTTGGGCAGACTGGATGGACCGTGCAGGTCTTTTTCTGCCGTCATCTACTATGTTACTATGTTACACAGACCCTTCTTGAATACCTTCTACACTTGTCAGAGTCTGGTCTCAAGACCAACTCCGTAAGAGTTCACCTCAGTGCAATTAGTGCTTATCATCGGCGTGTAGAGGGTAAGCCTATCTCTGGACAGCCTTTAGTTGTTCGCTTCATGAGAGGGTTGCTTTTGTCAAAGCCCCTAGTCAAACCTCCACCAATGTCATGGGATCTCAACGTCGTTCTCACCCAGCTGATGAAAGCTCCTTTTGAGCCACTGAATTCCTGCCATCTGAAGTACTTGACCTGGAAGGTCGTTTTTTTGGTAGCTGTTACTTCAGCTCGTAGAGTCAGTGAGCTTCAGGCCCTGGTAGTGCATGCACCTTATATCAAGTTTCATCACAATAGAGTAGTCCTCCGCACGCACCCTAAGTTCCTGTCGAACGTGGTGTCAGAGTTCCATCTGAACCAGTCAATCATCTTGCCAACATTCTTTCCCCATCCTCATTCCCGCCCTGGCAAAAGCAATTTGCATACCTTGGACTGCAAGAGAGCATTGGCCTTTTAAGTGGAGCGGACAAAGCCCTTCAGACAGTCCGCCCAGTTGTTTGTTTCTTTCGATCCCAACAGGAGGGGAGTCACCATCGGAAAACGCACAATCTCCAATTGGCTAGCGGATTGCATTTCCTTCACTTATGCCCAAGCTGGGCTGACTCTAGAGGGCCATGTCACGGCCCATAATGTTAGAGCCATGGCTGCGTCAGTGGCTTACTTAAAGTCAGCCTCCATTGAAGAGATTTGCAAGGCTGCAATGTGATCATCAGTCCACACATTCACATATCACTACTGCCTTCAGCAGGATACCCGACACGACAGTCGGTTTTTGGCAGTCAGTGCTGCAGAATCTATTTGGGGTTTAGAATCCAACTCCACCCCCCTAGACCCATTTTTGTTCTGTTCCAGGCTGCAGTCTCAGTTAGTTGTTTATGGTTTCAGGTCAATCTCTGTTATGTCATCGCCGTTACGAGGCCCAATTGACCAATGTTCATTGTTTTGAGTGAGCCTGGTTGCTAGGGATACCCAACCAACAAAAAGAAAGTCCAAATCTCCCATAAAATAAAATGGTGCTCTTACTTCCTATGGTCCTTTTCTGGTCTGTGTTGCTAGGGATGCCCCACATGTGAGAACAAGCAACCTGCTTGTCCTCGGAGAAAGCGAAGATACTTACCTGTAGCAGGTATTCTCAGAGGACAGTAGGCTGATTGTTCTCACAAACCCGCCCACCTCCCCTTGGCACGCTCACGTGACAGGTGGGAAGTCATCTGCGCATGCGCGGTGCGTGCTGCACGCGCGCCAGAAGACTCTGGCAAAACTTTGTTTATATTTTGCTTGGAAAATGCTGATTCCTGGGCCGACACAGACGTCGACCCACATGTGAGAACAATCAGCTTGCTGTCCTCGGAGAATACCTGCTACAGATAAGTATCTTTGCTGCGGAGCAAGGAGTGAGAGGGCAGCCAGTAGTGCCTAAAACACAGGCATTTGACTGGCCATCAGTTGTGGGTCCTGAAGCTGGAATGGTGGGCCTCCGTGTAGCTGGTGGGAACAGGGATGGGAGAAAGTATTGGGGTCAAACTGGGAAGTGTGTGTGTGTATGATGAATTCACTACCCCGCCAGCGGAAAGCTCCTCGAAAAGGGCGGGAAACTGAATTTCAATATTTCCTCGAAAAGAAGGCTGTGTTTTGACAGGAAAACGATGAAAGTCAAACAGCAGGCACTTGCTAGATTGAAAGATACAACTAATCAAGAAAATCAACCTAAAAAAAATTGATCATAAAAGAAAAGTTAGTGCTCGGTAGGGATCCAGTCTCCATATTTTCTGATTTAAGGGAGTATTAAACTCAATGTCAATGTCACCCTTTCTCAGACACCCTTCAGCAAAACACCCCAGTCACACTCAGCCATTTTCACCCCCCCCCCCCCCCACATACACACTCATACTCACCCATTCTAATACAGCACTCAACAAAACACCCCACTCAACCTCATCTGTTCTCACACACCCTTCATCAAAACAACCCCATCACACACCCTAGAATAGCACACCTCAGCTCAGTACCTCACCCGTTCTCACACACCCCAGAGTAGCACACCTCCATGTACACTCACCCCTCAGCAGTACACCCCCCATTCACACACCACAGAATAGTACACCCCCCACTCATATACATCCATTCTCATACCCCTCAACAAAACACTCACACTCACCCATTCTCACACACCTCTCAGCAGAAAACCCCTACTCAAACACCCCTGTTCACACTCATTCTCAATCTCACCTCTCAGCAGGACACCCCCACTCACACATTCACACCCCCCCTCAGTACCACACCCCCCTTCACACTCACCCATTCTAACTTAGCCATTCACACTCACTCTGAGCAGTACACCCCCACTCAGCTATTTTCACACACCACTCAGCACTGAGTACACCCTCACTCAGCACTGTCAATGTTTAAGACTTGGCTTAAATAAGTCTTTATACATATATGCTCCAAATAAAAAAAAAACAAAAAATGCCTATCAAAATACGCTTGCATGAGAACGTATTACAAATTATATTAAATATATTTAATATTTATCTACTCCTGTGTGTTTTATTTCTGTTTGTACAAATAAAAATGTATCTATATACATATATCTATACCTATTCTTTATGTTATTTTCTCGCATTAAAGACATCAATCAAAATGTAACAACCGCCATAAGTTAAAAATGCATACTTATACAGTGTTATTACACACAAATAAACCTTCCTTATCTCAGTTACAAAGTACTAGCCTATCACTGAGCAATGCCAGTGGGGACAGCTGGTATTTTTAAGTTTTATTTCTAACCCGCATATCTAAAACATTCTAAGTGTGGAACACAAGAAAGTGGAATCTTTTTTATTTTGCTGCTTCCATTTGTGAATATGTACCTCAGACATGTTGTCCCTTAGCACCTCTGGTTTGTACCAAAGGCAGTGGACAGTGAAAATGACTTGCACAACTTCTTTGATTCTTGGCTTACTGCTCCAGATCTGCCAAGTTACCCAGCTCCAGGAAGAAGACTTTCTGGCCAATCTAGTGTTTGAACTTACATGCCAGTTCAGTGTGTTATTTGTAGGCCCATATACTACCAAGTTAAATTTATTTATTTATTTATTTATTGCATTTGTATCCCACCTTTTCCCACCTATTTGTAGGCTCAAAGTGGCTTACAGAGTGTGGTTATGACATCATCATTTCGTGTTAATAGGTACATTTCTTATAGTTTGAATGCTGGTAAGAGAAGATAAGCATAGTGATTTCATGATGACAAGTACAATTCTTCCTATTTGAAGATTGGGTAGGGGAGGATAGACGGGAAGTGTTAGGTAAGTTAGAGGTGAGCTGTGGTAATTGTGTGATTTGTTGAAGTCGTTTGTAGGCTATGTATTTTTCTTGTAGGCCTTTTGGAAGAGATGATTTTTCAGAGATTTGCGGAAGCTAGTCAATTCGTCAATAGCTTTCAGGTCTGTGGGTAGATCATTCCACAACTGGGTGCTTAAGTAGGAGAAGGTGGTTGCGTGTGTCTGTTTGTATTTCAGTCCTTTGCAGCTGGGGAAGTGTAGATTGAGATATTTGCGGGATGATCTTACAGCGTTTCTGGGAGGCAAGTCCACAAGGTTTAGCATTTATATTGGGGCGTCTGCGTGTATGATTTTGTGTACTATCGTGTAGATCTTGAACTCAACACGTTCTTTGAGTGGGAGCCAATGGAGTTTCTGTCTTAAGGGTTTCGCACTTTCATATTTATTTTTTCCAAATATGAGTCTGGCGGCTGTATTCTGGGCTGTTTCGAGTTTTTTGATAGATTGTTCTTTGCAGCCGGCGTATAGTGCATTACAGTAGTCCAGGTGACTTATTACCATTGACTGTACCAGGGTGCGGAAGATTTGTCTCGGGAAGAAAGGTTTTGCTCTTTTGAGTTTCCATATTGAGTGGAACATTCTCTTCATTGTATTCTTCACATGAATATCAAGTGTGAGGTTTCGGTCGATAGTCACTCCAAGAATTTTTAGGTTTTGCGTGACGGGAAGAGAACAGTATGGTGTGGTTATTTTGGAGTAGGTGTTTTTGTTGTGTTGTGAGGTTAGTACAAGACATTGTGTTTTCTCTGCATTGAGTTTCAATTTGAACACATTAGCCCAAGAGTGCATGGTTTGGAGGCTTTGATTGATCTCGTTGGTAATTTCATTTAGATCCTGCTTGAATGGGATGTAAATCGTGACATCGTCTGCATATATATAGGGATTGAGGTTTTGATTGGCTAGGAGTTTGGCCAGTGGTATCATCATTAGGTTGAAGAGAGTTGTCGAAAGGGGGGATCCCTGGGGAACTCCGCATTCAGGTGTCCATGGGGATGATGTGTCCGCGTTGATTGTGACTTGGTATGATCTTGTGGTCAGGAATCCTTTGAACCATTTGAGAACTGTGCCTCCTACTCCGAAGTAATCTAGTATCTGTAATAGTATTTCATGGTTGACCATGTCGAAGGCGCTGGACATGTCGAATTGTAAGAGGAGTATATTGTTGCCGGTTGCAATTGCTTGTTTGAAAGCGTTCATTGCCAACACTAGAACCGTTTCGGTACTGTGATTTGTCCGGAATCCTGACTGCGATTCATGCAGAATTGAATGTTCGGTTAGGTACTCAGAGAGTTGTTTCGTCACTATGCCCTCCATGAGTTTAGTTATGAGTGGGATAGATGCTACTGGGCGGTAGTTAGTTAGGTCCGTTGTGCTTCATGGCCCATAATGTACCAGCATAGGGTTTCAGAAATCCAGGACTAGTTCAGAATTTCCTTCATGGAACTAGGGAACTTGGCAGCTCTCCAGCTCTAACCATTAAGCCTCTCCATTTGATGCATGTACTTGCAGGTTTGTCCTGCTCACTCATAAAGTATTAATGCAACCATGTCCACAGATAGGCTCCGTGCTTTCCCTGCTACTTCTGGAAAAGTGAAATGTTGGGGGGAGGGGGCAAGGATGAGAAAATAAATAAATGTGGGGGAAGGGGAAATCCTGGTAGAGGAGCCCACAAATATATGTTTGCCTACGGCCCAATATAGTGTTAATCCATCCCTGTCCAGATCCCTTATGGCCTCGAAAAAATCCTTAGCTTGATATATTATCCCATACTCGCCTAACAGATCACTGAGATCATGTCCACAGAATCTTCTAGTTGTGCCTTCTTTTTGCCACATCTTTTTGACTCTACAAAGGACTCAATTTTTAGTGTTGTAGGTTCCTCCCTTTGGAATAATTTTTATTCCAGGATACATTTAGTATTTAATGTTTTGGGATGTGGCAGTAACACATTTGCTTTTTTATTTTTCACTTGTTTTGAAAATGTAACTGTAGTTTTTTTAATCTCTTTTCTGTCAGTTTTGTTAATTGTGAACCGCTGTGACAGATTTCCAAACAGTGGTTTATCAAATATATGCTAAAGTAAGCTAAATTGTGAATGAGAGCTTCATCCACACCTAGGAAGCCTTCTTTACCTCTTCTCAGTTCATAACCTACCCTACTGGGTTCTGCGTATATGGCAGGGCCTATGAGTAAAGCATGTGCTGGTGAATCTCTGACCCAGCTTAATGCAATACTGCTGTTGCCAGCACTACAATCAGACTTCAAACTGTCTACCACTTTAAATAGGAAATGTTCATGAGGAAGAGGAGGAGGAGTGTTTGCTGGTCTGGAGGCTTGCATTGGCCTGTTTTCTGGTTCTGCCAGCTCTCCTTAAAGAAAACAAACCAGGCCAGCCAAATACCAGCTGCTTGGCAACATTAAGTCTCCTTTGCTGCATGACACTGTTCCAAGCTGCCTCACATTATGAGCTATTTTGCACCTGTAGATCCCGCAAGACTCGGACCACACCCGGATCATGCCATGAAACAGGACTCACAAGAAGGCTGGTATGGGTATGGAATAAGAATGCCACTTTCCTCCTGCTGAGGCTAGGAAGTGTAGTAGACTGGGACTGAGTACATGGTCAGCCCGACACAGCCACGCCAACAGGTGTAGGTTTGCCATTAGGTAACACAGCCAAGTTGCCATAAGCAGCCACTGTGCTCTGTAAGTCACTGGTTTTAAATTGTCAGCTATGCCAGACATCTTGGTGGAGGTGGAAGGGGGGCTGTCTACACGCAGAACAGCAGCCAGGTCTATAAATCGATCACTGCATATCATGAAACTGTTCAAAAGCAATTCTTGTGAGTCATATTGGGTACATCCAAAACAAACTTAAGCTAAACAGAAGCCAAAAATGCAGGTTAATGTCAGCATTAAATAGGAGCTCCAAATATTAAGAAGGCAAAAATGTTTACCAGCAATCTCAAAGGCAGCACAGAAAGGTGGCAGTCTGCAGGTTGATTCTGCAGGTTAAGTTTTTCAAGCTGCCCTAATTATAGGGGTTTCTGCACCTGGGGAATCTGCTCCACTTCTAGCAACCCACTTCTTTCTATCAAGGGCCAGCTCCTGTGGGATAGAACAGGAGCGTACTATGGCCTGTAAAAGGCATAAACAATTTCCTTCTAACACTAGCAATGTTTTAGTTTCTACCCTATTACTAAAGAAAGATTGGGAATTAGGGGTGGGGGAGCAGGGAGGCAAGAAAGTTGAAAGGTATGAGGTGATGGAGAAGACAATGAATTTGGGAGGGGGAGGAGTGTGGAACAAAAGATGGGTAGGAAGAGAAGATCAGGCCTCAGAGTTCATCACCAATTGTGCCATGCAACCTGCTGACAGGGAGTAAACCGGGAGGGGGGGGGAGAATCAACTGCCTCTGGTGTGGGAGAGGGAGTGGAGGGGTGATACATTTCCTAATGTTGGTGCAAGGGGGGATTGGAATGAAGTCAGGATAGGTTGAGTGTAGGTCATCACCAAGGATTCAGGTTGTAATCAGGTGAGTTGGAGTACTTTGCAAAAAATAGGTGTTTGAGCAACAGTCTCGTACACCTATTAATTAGAAAAACTGCCCTGAAACAAACATTTATAAAAGCAAAATTAAAGGTTTTACAAAAGAATTTTTAAAATAAAAAAGTGTTCAAGTCATGTCAAAATAAGAAGTAATTAATGGAATTTCTTTAAATAATGAGGGAAGGTATTCCAGATATGTGCCACTTGATATCCAAAGGTAGATGTTGAAAGCATGCATATAGTAGGCATTTCTGCTGGTCGCTGGTCAGAAAAATGCTTTTGAATATCGACATGGGTGGGTTTCCTCTATTGGCCAGAAACATCCCTATGTATTGTCCTCTAGTGTTGAAGTGATAAGTTTTTTAGGGCTGATCAGGTGACGTAGGAAGCCAGTTGACCCTTTGCAGCTTGAGTAATCTAGATTCAGATAAAAGTAGATAGACTCTGATTAGTTTGGCTCCTGACTGGTGGATAAAAACATAAGAGTTCTATCACATGGAATGACTTGTTTAGCACAATGTTTGTTCTCATGGGGGAGAGAGGAGTTTCAGATGCATCATCTTTGACAATTTATTAGGCAGTCCATAGAGTGCTATATATTTTGGCTATAAAAATAGGCAGTGGTCATCCTCCCAGCTGGAAAGGGGTACTGGGCAGGATATGCAGCTTACTGAGTAATTGCTTTTGTGGTCTCTCTGGAGACTCTTCCTAGCCCAGGTCAGTCTACCTAATTTAATTGAAGGAATGAGGTAGGATGAATAATGAGTGAACATTATGCTTAAAAGAAAAATAAGACAAACATTGATCATATTACCTTTGAAAAGCTGATTTGAAGGGGTGACAAAAAGTGGAAGGCTATGGCTAAGCAGTGCATTATATAGAATTGCACCATCTGATCTTACTTAGTGATGAAGGAGCTCATTTTCAAAGCACATAGACTTACAAAATTTCATAGGTTACTATGTAAGTCTAAGTGCTTTGAAAATACGCCTCATTGTCAACCATCTGTCCCCTCTGGCTTTAAAATCCAGAGCATATCAGTATTACAGAGGACATGTAGCTGTTTGGTTCTTCTGATATTGGGAAAGTAATTACTTTAAAAAAAAAAACAAGGGAGGTTTAAGACTAATGAGGACGCGCAGCAGCAACTTACAGGCAACAGGCTGAGCATCTGAAGTCTTTTTCTTCCCGTTTCAATATATGACTTGGTGGTTTAGAACAACTTGCGTCAGTTAGTTTGGAGTGGTCCTATATGCAAGTTTTGCCTGCAGATTTAATAAATGTTATATGCAAATTAATTTTTTTATATATTTTGGCATGCACATTTTAGTACACTAAAGTGGCCCAATAGGAGAAAAAAGAAATTTCAGAGAAAAACACTGACCAGTTACCAGAAGAAAAGAATGATGTGTGTAAACTAAGCAGCATAGTTAATCCTTTAGTCACTGCTGGATTTTTACTTACACAGGATATGACTGAAATAGCATTGCAAGATTAAACCGTCATCTGGGTTTAAAGAGTTTAATGTGTTGGTGTTCAGACCAGAATGCCCCATAAGTGTCTGGGCTGCATCCAGAACTTAATTGAATGCAGGTTAAAACTTAGAACATCAGACGGCTGTTTCTCTTTAATGTGGGCACCAAGCAGAAGTGATCTTTCCTTTGAAACTTGCTGTAGCGTGAGGGTGTAAAGCTGCCCTTACCGCCTGCCTGCCTGCCTTTTTTGTAAAGTTTGGCTGATGCCATGGCTGGGAAGCGTCTCAGCTGCTGAATGCAAGCCGTTGTTCCAGAGGCACACTTCTGCCTTGAGAAGTAACACAAAACAGGCCATTACTTATTCAAATGCAGACGCTTCTCCCATCTCTCAAGACAGCCCATTTAAGTCACATGCCAGAGGTCCCAGCAGAGTGGGCTGCAGCTGCTTCAAATCTGTTATCCAATACTAGAAGCAGTTGGACAAACCTGGTAACAGTAAGCCTCCTCCAGGACTCAGGGGAAGAAACTGAAAAGCTCTGGGACCCAAACACTATGCCTTCTGAGGAGCCCTGGCTTGAAAATGAGAAAAACTGTGTTGCTGTTCATAAGTTAAAGGCAGACCGGAAACACCAGGATCTTCTTGCAGTGGCACTGGGGGCTAAGGTGGGCAGGAAGGGGGCAATGTTGTGGCAACCTCTGAAACTCTTTGCCTATTCACAGATCACCTCCTTGGTCAGAAGAACAGCCTTGACACAAAATGATAATCAGTGCAACTATGAAAAAGCACATAATTTCAAGGTAAGAATCACATTTTCTTCTCCTTTCAGCTAAAATTGTGATCTCTAATCTTAGTGAGTGAGTGAGTATGTGTGTGTGTGTGTGTGTGTTCTTCAGATACACCAAGGTCTATTCTGAGATGTTCACTTTGCATAGCACAGCACTACATAAATACTGTTAACTTTTATATTTCAGTGTAAACAGCTAGGTAGAAAATAATTCCTAACTGGGCATGTTGCTCAGTGTTCCTTCCATTCAGCATTTTCTGCTAAGAATAAGCCAAAGTGCTCTCAGTTCCCAAGTGTCTTCCTTGCTTCCATCCCTTCGTCTTCTCTTCAGCTGTTCTTTTGTTCTGTATTAGAAGAAACGGGCTTCCAATAAATATTACCTATCCCAGAAGCTGAACAAAAATAGCCAGTAGCTTTTGAAAAGAAACTGCATTTCATTTGCATTGTAAAATCTGATTTTCAATCATGTCATATTCATGAATTCTAACATATCGTGCTTTCGAGTGAATTAATATTGGAAGCCAGACTAATTTATTTCACTTCTGTTTTCTGATGCAGCTAGTAGTCCATACAAGCACATAAGAAGTGCAGTGATGATATTGTTTGGTCTCTTTTGTTCAAACACCATATGCTAAGGAAAGCCACTTGCACACTGCACTCCAAGATACGGCCTCGTGGTGACTTGTTCCTGCCAGTGAATAGCTATACAAACTGCAGAGTGCTTCTCTTGTTTGGCCTGCTGCAGCTGCTGCTGTGAAAGGTAGTGGCGACTGCAGCAGTGACAGCAGGGGTTCCTTGGAAGAATGACTGTTCTGTGGAGGTCACTCATTTTGGACAGTTGTCAGTACTATTTAGGAAAGTATTTGTTCCATTACTCCTTAGACCGATTATGATAGCTCTTCTGGAGACTGCTAATCTCTCAACTGGACATTGTCTTAACTAAATATATCATTACTTAGCTTATTATGTTCAGGAAATGTGTACGATGTACATGGAGTAAGAAACAAGAAGAACATATAGTGTTCTTTTTTTAATTCCTGAGTTCTCTTAATACTCCCAAGTGGATAAGGGCTTTTGGAATTTTTTTAGATGCCCAGTTTAAAAAAAAGTCTCCAACCATTGAAAGAAAAAGCTTCCTTCTAATCAAATCTGCATGCTTAGCATTGATTCAGCTGAAAAACTTCAAACTGTAGGGCCTTTTGTTTTACAAATACCTTCTGTCTAATGCAGAAGTCTTTTGGAGCTGGCTAGTGACTTAGGGCTCAATGCTCATAACTTACTAGGCTTGTAATGTTTTGTTTAGACTGGCTTTAGCCAATTTAGCATGTAAGTTATTGTGCAACTAATGCATAAAGGATTTTGTCACTGCTTTTACCATTCGCAGAAGCAGCGACCAAAAATGCAATGCAATGCAAATGTATTAAAGCAAGCTCATCTGTATTAGAATGAGCATTCCATGTGATGCACAGACATTTCAGAGAAATGCACAGAAAGGAGCGCTTACCTGTAACGTTCAAATTTTTCCGGCAGGTCTGAATGTGTCATTGCACGAGAGCTACTTCTCAGTGGAGCAGTCTGCTAGCATTTTTTTAAGCACGTGTGTGGGAAATATGCCATGTATGTGTGTTTGTGTGTTCTGCCCGTAGAAAGAGGAAAGCAGCAGTCTGCTTGCATTTTTTAGTACCATCTGCACATGTGTGGGAAATGTCATGACCGTGTATTATAGGTTCTCCGAGGACAAGCAGGCTGCTTGTTCTCACGACTGGGTGACGTCCGCGGCAGCCCCCACCAACCGGAAAAGGCTTCGCGGGACGGTCGGCACGCAGGGCACGCCCACCGCGCATGCGCGGCCGTCTTCCCGCCCGTGCGCGACCGCTCCCGCCAGTTCCTTTTTTTCCGCGTCTGGAGAGAGTCGTGCTTTGCCGCTCTCTCTGCTTTCAGCCGCCGGAAAGTCGATCGCGTTTACGCGGATCGTTGTTTTTTCTATTTAATTTCTTGTTACCGCCGGTTTCCCTTTTCTTTTTCAAAAAAAAAAAAACCTGAGCGTGTGGAGCACGCGCTCCCTTTTTCCCTCGTTTCCAGCGGGGACGCCGCGTTGCGGCCTAGTGGCCGCACGGTCGTTTTCTTTTTCGAGGTGTGATTTTCGCCACCTTTGACGACTTTGACTTCGCCGACGCGATTTTTCCGTCGATGTCCTCGAAGGTCCCGAGTGGATTTAAAAAGTGTGGTCGCTGCGGCCGGCCGATCTCGCAGACCGACACCCACGCTTGGTGCCTCCAGTGCCTCGGGCCGGAGCACAATATCAAGTCGTGTTCCCTGTGTCTCGGTCTCCGGAAACGGACTCAAGTTGCGAGGCAAGTTCTGCGGGACCGTCTTTTTGGAACTTGCGCTGGCCCCTCGACGTCGACCTCGACGGCATCGGTATCGACGCCCGGTCCTTCGGTACCGGTATCGATGCCCGAGACATCGGCACCGATGGCATCGACCCCAGGAGAACAGGTCCCGTCGGCCCGCCGGTCCGCCGGCGAGGGTGGAGGTGAGCGGCTGCGTGGGCAGTCGGCCCCGGTCACTCCCTCAGCCCGTGGTCCACGGGACCGAACCCTGTCTGACCCGGCTCCTCGAGACCGAGGGGGATCGTCCTCCTCCTCCTCCATACCTCCCGGCGCCGGTGACGCGCATCGAAAGAAGGACAAGAAGCGTCGTCACCGGTCGCCCTCGGTGCATCCGGACATCGGAGAGGAGGCGACGCCGAAGCGTCATCGCCGAGAGGAGAGGTCCCCGTCGGTTGTGGAGGGTACCGACGCGTCAGGGTTCCGGCACCTCGGTGCCGTCTCCTGGCCCCCATCAGCTTCTGACACCGACACCCCTGCCGGCCCCACCGCCTTTCCCGGTAGCGGGCCTGGACGAGTGCCTCAGAGCCATCCTTCCGGGGATCCTGGAAGGACTGATGCGCCAGGCTGTGCCGGCGCCGGGGGTGCTTGCGCCCTCGGCGCCGATGTCTGTGGCGCCGGCGAGCTCTAGACCGGCGCCGGGGCCGTCGACACCGCCGCCGCTTGCGGCGCCGGTCTCGACCGCCACGCAGGTGGAGTCGACGTCGATGGAGGGAGCTCCGTCCCCGCCGACGCGGGAGTCCACCGCTCGACGACACCGAGACCTCGGTGCCTCGTGGGGGGAAGAGGAGGACCCTAGATATTTCTCCTCAGAGGAGTCTACGGGCCTTCCCTCGGACCCCACGCCTTCACCGGAGAGGAAGCTCTCACCTCCTGAGAGTCTCTCCTTTGCCTCCTTTGTGCGGGATATGTCTATTAGCATTCCCTTTCCCGTGGTCTCTGTGGAAGAGCCGAGGGCCGAGATGCTCGAGGTCCTCGACTATCCATCACCACCTAGAGAGTCCTCCACGGTGCCGCTGCACAATGTCCTCAAGGAGACACTGCTTCGGAACTGGGTGCGACCGTTAACTAACCCCACCATTCCCAAGAAAGCAGAGTCCCAGTACAGGATCCACTCGGACCCAGAGTTAATGCGGCCCCAATTGCCCCATGACTCGGCGGTCGTGGATTCTGCTCTCAAGAGGGCACGGAGTTCGAGGGATACCGCCTCGGCGCCCCCGGGGCGGGAGTCTCGCACTCTGGACTCGTTTGGGAGGAAGGCCTACCAATCCTCCATGCTCGTGACCCGCATCCAGTCATACCTGCTCTATATGAGCATCCACATGCGGACTAATGTGCAACAACTGGCGGGCCTGGTCGATAAGCTCCCGCCGGAGCAGTCCAGGCCTTATCAGGAGGTGGTCAGGCAGCTGAAGGCGTGCAGAAAGTTCCTGTCCAGGGGTATCTATGACACCTGTGACGTGGCATCTCGTGCTGCGGCCCAAGGTATAGTGATGCGCAGGCTCTCATGGCTGCGTGCCTCTGACCTGGACAACCGCACCCAGTAGAGACTGGCCGACGTCCCTTGCCGGGGGGATAACATTTTTGGTGAGAAGGTTGAGCAGATGGTGGACCAACTGCATCAGCGGGAAACCGCTCTCGACAAGCTCTCCCACCGGGCGCCTTCAGCATCCACCTCAGCAGGTGGACGTTTTTCCCGGGCCCGGCAGGCTGCACCCTATTCTTTTGCAAAGCGTAGGTACAACCAGCCAGCCCGAAGGCCTCGTCAGGCACAGGGACAGCCCCAGCGCGCTCGTTCCCGTCAACAGCGTGCGCCTAAGCAGCCCCCTGCGCCTCCACAGCAAAAGCCAGGGACGGGCTTTTGACTGGATCCACGGGAACATAGCCGCCCTCAAAGTGTCCGTACCGGACGATCTGCCGGTCGGGGGGAGGTTAAAATTTTTTCACCAAAGGTGGCCTCTCATAACCTCCGACCAGTGGGTTCTCCAAATAGTGCGGTGCGGATACGCCCTGAATTTGGCCTCCCTGCCTCCAAATTGTCCTCCGGGAGCTCAATCCTTCAGCTCCCATCACAAGCAGGTACTTGCAGAGGAACTCTCCGCCCTTCTCAGCGCCAATGCGGTCGAGCCCGTACCACCCGGGCAGGAAGGGCAGGGATTCTATTCCAGGTACTTCCTTGTGGAAAAGAAAACAGGGGGGATGCGTCCCATCCTAGACCTGAGAGGCCTGAACAAATTCCTGGTCAAAGAAAAGTTCAGGATGCTTTCCTTGGGCACCCTTCTGCCAATGATTCAGAAAAACGATTGGCTATGTTCCCTGGATTTAAAGGATGCATATACTCACATCCCGATACTGCCAGCTCACAGACAGTATCTCAGATTCCGCCTGGGCGCACGGCACTTTCAGTATTGTGTGCTGCCCTTTGGGCTCGCCTCCGCCCCACGAGTGTTTACAAAGTGCCTCGTGGTGGTGGCGGCGTACCTACGCAGGCTGGGAGTGCACGTGTTCCCATATCTCGACGATTGGCTGGTCAAGAACACCTCGGAGGCAGGAGCCCTCCGGTCCATGCAGTGCACTATTCAACTCCTGGAGCTGCTGGGGTTTGTGATAAATTACCCAAAGTCCCATCTCCAGCCAACCCAGTCTCTGGAATTCATAGGAGCTCTGCTGAATACCCAGACGGCTCAGGCCTTCCTTCCCGAAGCGAGGGCCAACAACCTCCTGTCTCTCGCTTCGCAGGCCAGAGCGTCTCAGCAGGTCACAGCTCGGCAGATGTTGAGACTTCTGGGTCATATGGCCTCCACAGTTCATGTGACTCCCATGGCTCGTCTTCACATGAGATCGGCTCAATGGACCCTAGCTTCCCAGTGGTTCCAAGCCACCGGGAATCTAGAAGATGTCATCCGCCTCTCCACCAGTTGCCGCACTTCACTGCTCTGGTGGACCATCCGGACCAATTTGACTCTGGGACGTCCATTCCAAATTCCGCAGCCCACGAAGGTGCTGACGACGGATGCATCTCGCCTGGGTTGGGGAGCTCATGTCGATGGGCTTCACACCCAGGGTCTGTGGTCCCTCCAGGAAAAGGATCTGCAGATCAACCTCCTGGAGCTCCGAGCGATCTGGAACGCGCTGAAGGCTTTCAGAGATCGGCTGTCCTGCCAAATTATCCAAATTCGGACAGACAATCAGGTTGCAATGTATTACGTCAACAAGCAGGGGGGCACCGGATCTCGCCCCCTGTGTCAGGAAGCCGTCGGGCTGTGGCGCTGGGCGTGCCAGTTTGGCATGCTCCTCCAAGCCACATACCTGGCAGGCGTAAACAACAGTCTGGCCGACAGACTGAGCAGAGTCATGCAACCGCACGAGTGGTCACTCCATTCCAGAGTGGTACGCAAGATCTTCCGAGAGTGGGGCACCCCCTCGGTGGACCTTTTCGCCTCTCAGACCAACCACAAGCTGCCTCTGTTCTGTTCCAGACTTCAGACACACGGCAGGCTAGCGTCGGACGCCTTTCTCCTCCATTGGGGGACCGGCCTCCTGTATGCTTATCCTCCCATACCTTTGGTGGGGAAGACCTTACTGAAGCTCAAGCACGACCGCGGCACCATGATTCTGATAGCGCCCTTTTGGCCCCGTCAGATCTGGTTCCCTCTTCTTCTGGAGTTGTCCTCAGAAGAACCGTGGAGATTGGAGTGTTTTCCGACTCTCATTTCGCAGAACGACGGAGCGTTACTGCACCCCAACCTTCAGTCTCTGGCTCTCACGGCCTGGATGTTGAGGGCGTAGACTTCGCTGCGTTGGGTCTGTCGGAGGGTGTCTCCCGGGTCCTGCTTGCCTCTAGGAAGGATTCCACTAAAAAGAGTTACTTTTTCAAGTGGAGGAGGTTTGTCGTTTGGTGTGAGAGCAAGGCCCTAGAACCTCGTTCTTGCCCTGCACAGAACCTGCTTGAATACCTTCTACACTTATCAGAGTCTGGCCTCAAGACCAACTCAGTAAGGAATCACCTTAGTGCGATTAGTGCTTACCATTATCGTGTGGAAGGTAAAGCCATCTCTGGAGAGCCTTTAGTCGTTCGATTCATGAGAGGCTTGCTTTTGTCAAAGCCCCCTATCAAGCCTCCTACAGTGTCATGGGATCTCAACGTCGTCCTCACCCAGCTGATGAAACCTCCTTTTGAGCCACTGAATACCTGCCATCTGAAGTACTTGATCTGGAAGGTCATTTTCTTGGTGGCAGTTACTTCAGCTCGTAGGGTCAGTGAGCTTCAAGCCCTAGTAGCTCATGCTCCATATACCAAATTTCATCACAATAGAGTAGTGCTCCGCACCCACCCAAAGTTCCTGCCGAAGGTGGTGTCGGAGTTCCATCTTAACCAGTCAATTGTCTTGCCAACATTCTTCCCCAGGCCGCATACCCGCCCTGCTGAACATCAGTTGCACACATTGGACTGCAAGAGAGCATTGACCTTCTACTTGGAGCGGACACAGCCAATTGTTTGTTTCTTTCGACCCTAACAGGCTAGGGGTCGCTGTCGGGAAACGCACCATCTCCAATTGGCTAGCAGATTGCATTTCCTTCACTTACGCCCAGGCTGGGCTGGCTCTTGAGGGTCATGTCACGGCTCATAGTGTTAGAGCCATGGCAGCGTCAGTGGCCCACCTGAAGTCAGCCACTATTGAAGAAATTTGCAAAGCTGCGACGTGGTCATCGGTCCACACATTCACATCTCATTACTGCCTCCAGCAGGATACCCGACGCGACAGTCGGTTCGGGCAGTCGGTGCTGCAGAATCTGTTTGGGGTGTAAATCCAACTCCACCCTCCAGGACCCGAATTTATTCTGGTCAGGCTGCACTCTCAGTTAGTTGTTCTTCGTAGGTCAATTTCTGTTATACCCTCGCCGTTGCGAGGTTCAATTGACCTGGGTTCTTGTTTTGAGTGAGCCTGAGAGCTAGGGATACCCCAGTCGTGAGAACAAGCAGCCTGCTTGTCCTCGGAGAAAGCGAATGATACATACCTGTAGCAGGTGTTCTCCGAGGACAGCAGGCTGATTGTTCTCACCTACCCTCCCTCCTCCCCTTTGGAGTTGTGTTTCATATTTCATTGCTTGTCATTCAACTGGCGGGAGCGGTCGCGCACGGGCGGGAAGACGGCCGCGCATGCGCGGTGGGCGTGCCGACCGTCCCGCGAAGCCTTTTCCGGTTGGTGGGGGCTGCCGCGGACGTCACCCAGTCGTGAGAACAATCAGCCTGCTGTCCTCGGAGAACACCTGCTACAGGTATGTATCATTCGCTATAAATTGTATATATGGCACCAAAAATGCGCTTATAGTTAGGCACGGTTTGCAGTATAGCGCTTACGCCCAGGAATCGTTCCTAGCTTTGGGGTCCTTTTACAAAGGCACACTAGTGGCCATGAAGGTGCCTGTGGGGGTGAAAATAGAGCATAGGTTGGGGGTGGGACCTTCATTGTGTAATAGACAACAGGCAAAAGTATGGGGAGAATAACTTATTGTATGTTACCAAAAAAGGGCAGGGTGAGAAGGGGACCAGTTGAGGTGAGGAAAAGGCTGGTAAACCATCTCTGAGACCTGTGCATGTAAAAGGTAGACAATCCGAGTTGCATACAGTCGGGGAGGGGAGGCATGTTATACATATTGAATGTGTAAAAGGGGACACCAATACTTACCATGCTGTACAGGGATCGGGATGGGGGCAAGGGAACAGGAGGATGACCGGTATAGCTGACTGTGGAGAGATAAAAAACAGGGGTGAATATAGCATGTAGGACAAGTAGATGGAGGAATGGAGAAGGACATGTATATACTTACCAAAAATAATAGAAAAAAGGGTAAAAACACAAAAAAGCAAACTACAAAAGAGTGCACGACTGCAAACTGCAAGGATGCACCATCACAAAAGCTTGCACAGTCATTGTGATCAGCAAAGAGGCTGGTATAATAAAAGTACCAGGTTTTTAAAACATCTGTGACACTTTACTACACTTCAGTGTCGTACAGCGTGATTTTACAGTAGACCCAGATGCACGCCTATGATGCAGTTCTTGCCATTCTGCTTTTTTCTTGGACATGTGCAGTACATCAACACATAACAGTGAGACAGTTCTGCGCATGTGCTAGGTGCTTTCTCTACCAAGCTGCATGTAGGCTTCCTGCGTATTTCATTTGCATGCAATTTCCTTTGAGCATTGATCACTGTTCCACATTCAGTATGTTCAGCGGTAGCTTTACACATACTCAGATGTTAGCGACGACTTTTGAGCATTGGCCTGTTAATGCACCCTGTCATGCACATGGACATGGGTTTGGTTCCCCATTCCAGTTTTCAGGTTCTAGGGTTGGTTGAGACTGGAGGAGTCTGTGGAGAAGAAATTCATGGATCCTAGGGGAAAGACAGTTATTTGCACAGTGGCAATGTTTATGGGGGTAGATACCTATGTGTATTCAGAAAATAATGCATGATTTTTGTCCTTTAACATGTGTTAAATGGCAAATCATGTGTTATTTTACCATAACAGATGTTAGTGTAAATCACTGGGGACTGCATAATAATGAGTACAAATATATGCAAAACACCTCATTATTATGTAAATCAAATAATGCAGCTTGTGTTGAATTCTACAAGCTGCATTATCCTTGGAAAAATGTCAACTCATAGCTGGTGGTGTTTTTTTCAATCCAAGAGCATTGGGCCGCTAACGTGGCCCAGTGCGCCTATATGGCATCTTAAAGGGGCCAGAGCAGCACAAAGATGAACAATGCTTCCCCTTCCTCCAGACAGTCCCTGGACCTACCTCTATCAGTCTCTGATGATCTAGGGGGTCCAGGGCAGGAACGATCCCCATTCGCTGCTGCCCCCGCTAGTGCCAGTGACATCGAGCAGTTGTCTCATGGTACTACCATTAGGGGTAACCAGCACCTTTTTGAACCCAAGCTGGGAAAGGCTAGAGCAACTGGGGATCACTCCTGCCTCAGATCCCCTTACCACCAGGGATTGACAGAAGTAGTAAGCTTGAGGTGGGAGCCTACAGTGGGGGGGGGGGGGGGTCTGTTTGGGGTGTCTTTTGGAGGCTGTGTTTGGCTTTGTGCTGCTTCATCGACTTTAAGAAGGCTCCCCAGGAGCATGCTCCTAGAAGCTGGACAATGCAGATTTTGAGATTAATCATAGGTTGCATTATTCATTTACTGCAGGAGTCGCTAACCTGCGATACTGAGTTACCACAAGTTGGTAACTCCCATGGTAAACTAAGCTGTGGTTAAATGCCATAAATTAACACAGCTTAGTAACTCCACCCACCCCCTAGTGGACAGTATTGCCATGCTCTGTCTTTGTGTGGACCTAAACCCATCGTCGGTAGGAGATATAAAATATGGGAAAAATTGTCCAGGTGGCTGTGAAGGCAGACCTACTGTGCCAGATCCAGCTCTGATTACAAATGAATCAGAAACACAAAGGAGCAGTAGGAACACAGTCTGGATTCAGAAATGTCAGCTTTCTAATAATCCCCTCTCCTTCCCCATCTTCCTCGTATAGCTCATGTATGTGACAATAGATGTAAAAGTGTGTTCTGGAATTTCCTCCTCACTCTAGATGGCTTCTCTAGTGGCTGCCAGTGTGGTAATGCCGATACAGCACATTCAAAGCTTTTACAAAGCTAGCCCTACTTTGTAAAAAAAAAAAAAAGGGGGGGTTCATTAGCTTAACAAACTAATCAGCAACAATAATTGTTACTTAACAGGCAACTATTGACACTAATTGGCATTAGTTAGAATTTACGCGCAGAACTGTCTAAGCGTATTCTGTAAAGTGATGTGTATAAATTCTAAGTCACATAGTTGAAAATGGGGTGTGGAATGGCAGGTCATGGGTGTCTCCAAAATCTATAAACATTGTTATAGAATACACCTGGTCCTTGCCTAATTTAGGCATCAGCATTTACACCGAGTTTTACTTGGTGTAACTGCCCGCGACTAAATTTAGGTGTGCGGATGGGCGTTCGGCATATTCTATAAACCACATGGAAATTTAGGCTTATTCTAGGCGTATTTTGTTTTGTCACCAATTTTTTTAGGCGTAATATATAGAATCTAGTCCAATACCTGTGAATATTCTTTAGACAATCCCAAATATCGTTCCTGAAGAATGAGAAAACATGACATAGAGCAAATGTCTCCAGATAGTCAGTCATTATATTTGATTGAGGCTCCAGTGTAGCATACTGATTAGATCACACAAGTTGGGTCATAGATATTTTTTTCCCCTTATCGTCAACTCACTATCTGACCCTCAACAAGTTATTTAACTTTGCTGCACTTTGAACTTTCACTGTAAATTGTTTAGGAATAGAACAACTAAAGATGTCTTTACTGTTTTGTACAACATTGTACATTGATATATTCTGGGTAAGTTATTCAATATATAAAAGCCTTAATATCAGCAAACTTAGAGCCATCCTGGTGGCTCCTGGCATGTGTTACACACTTCTACACAGAGGATCTAAGCTATGATTTTGCTCTTTGGGCTGAGTGAGGCAGAAAATATCCATAACTCCTGAGGGGAAGGAGACATCAGTCATTGCATAATGGTGATATCTTCCTGATTATTGCAAGATATGAAGACTATCATTGCAGTGACTGAGCAGATGAACTAAAAGGGAGATATATGGTAAGGAGAAAATATGAGTGGAAGGCTTATAATGCCGTAGCTCAAAACTGGCTAGTTCCAATTGCGCTGAAACAATTAGGCCAGAAAATAAACAGCTTATTATACAGTACAATACAATTACATTTTTGTATACTGCATATACTGCCAGGTTCAATGCGGCTCACAATGCAATCTTTCCAAACATATATCGGGAATTACAAGTCAATAGAACAATTACATAAAGATCATAACTAACCCAGGTATTTCTTAATATAATTCATTTTAAAATGCTAACAAATTTGAACAGTACAATAGTTTAAAAGAATAGCAAAAACAAACAAACAAAAAAGGATCATTGATCTTTCTATTGAAATTGCCTGTCTGGAGAGGTATAAGAAATCTGTGGATTCTTAAATGACTTAACAAGTGCTGGTAAAATTTAAAAAAGGGAAGTGTTAAAGTTCCACTGGTAGTTGTATGCTCCTGAGAAAACTGCAGCAGATGGCAGAGAAAGCACAATATAACACCATGCAGTAAAACGATGAGGATCACCTGTAAACGTGGCAAGTACCCATAGAATGGTTTCCACAGTAAAGGTATCTTGATATGCCATCCAAAGAAATTATTGGTCCACCTTTAGCTGACGGCATTCTGGAGCCATGACCAAATCCAACATTTATTTATTTACGTTAAAAATATTTATAGACCACAATTTCTAATCACTGACCATTCATAGCTGTGCTGAAGCTAGCATCCATAATCATAAAAACAATTAATATGGTTATCACAACATGTAAACCAATCAACAAACTAAACATCAAATCAGCAAATGTGTGATATGCATGTGTGTTTTCATTTAGCCTGCATGTAGGACAAAGCAGATTAAGGGCCCTGTTCGCGTTTTTAGCGTGCGCTAACCGTGTAGATGCCCATAATATTCCTATGGGCGTCTACACAGCACATGCTAAAAATGCTAGTTCACTGGCAAGTTTTTGTTTTCTTGAGCTGCCAAGTCTACAGATGACTAGTCAATTCATGCAGATAACATTTCTAAGCTATTTTTTTACTTTGAAAAAAATAATCATGCCCTATGTTTTAAAACTCAGAGTTTGCTGTCTTGGGAATGAAGACTTGGGGAGGGGGGGAGGCAACATCATTTCTGTTTCTTCAGGGTTATGCCTGAATTCAGCATTTCAAATGCTTATTACTACCAACATCAAGTCTGTTATACCTGCAGACTTGAAGAGAAATGCAAACATAATTACTACTACTACTAATAGCATTTATATAGCGCTACTAGACGCACGCAGCGCTGAACACTTGACATAGAGAGACATTCCCTGCTCAAAGAGCTTACAATCTAGGTAAAACAGACAGACAAGACATTACAGGCAAGGGAAGTACTACTACTACTTATAATTTCTATAGCGCTACTAGACGTACGCAGCGCTGTGATTAGAGGAAAAAGCATCTGGGAAAGGAACATCTATACTTGATAATTGTGCCTAAAGCTGTGGAAATGATTGAGCCATCATTCAAAGACTAAGTAATAAGGGTGATGTAAAGCGAATATAAGTAGTGTTCAGCACATGTGGAAACATCTGCAGTGTAGGCTTGCTATAGAAGTAATTTAGCTCTAATGAATGACCTTCATTGACTGAATAGCATGCCACTACCTATGGACTTTCTATTCTAGGGGTTTTTTTCTGCTTTGTGTCCATGGAAGAAGTGCTTAGTTCACAGACCTGTATAAGAATTGTCTGCACATCCCCATGTGTGTAATGTGTAATGACCAAGAACTAATGGCATGGTGTCCAATGTCCTTTGTCCTTCAGTATGTGTGGTATGCATTTTTCCCTTGGAACACATCCCACAAAAAATACAATTTATTTTTAACCAGGAACCTTAGGACACCCAAGGATTAATGTTCTACAAACAAAACCTTGCTTTGATTTATTGACTCAAGTGACTGATGAGTCTAAGCATTTATGCAGAATAATCTGAAGGGCGATATAATGCATTAATGGAACTAGTAGGTAATCAGGGTGAAATAATCTGTTATACTTTCATTTGCTCTTAACTTTAATGGTGGAGATGAAATAGGAGGGTGTATATTTAACTGATCTGCATTGTTAAAGATCCCATTCTTAGTAATCAAAATGAATCTTAATGGGATTATCTCCTAGTAAAATACTTTTTTATACTCTCTTATAAGGCAAGAAATAGTTAATGGTCCAAAGAGGAAAAATGACTCATCACTTGTATGAGTCGTTTTTATTACTTAGTGTTACACTCCTACCTTGCTTCTCCTGGCGGCGGCCATATTGAGAGGGTCATCTGAGGGGTGGCCATCTTGAGAGGTTCATTGGTATCAGTTGCTGAAGATCAGCCATCTTGAGAAGAGCATCTGCATCGGTTCCTAAGGGGCAGCCATCTTGAGAGGTTTATTCCTATGGGTGTGCCCAATGAGGTTCCTCGCCTGTCAGCTGTGGCAGGGATCTCCTGATGAGAGGCCTATTTAAGAATAGAACACTGTCATTAGTTTGCTTCGGCTTCTACTTTGGTGGAGTTCGTGGTGTTTCCTGTTATTTTGCTGATTTGACCATTGCCTGAATCCTGACCACCTCTTTGTTTGCTGCCTGCCTTGACCATTGCCTGAATCCTGACCACCTCTTTGTTTGTTGCCTGCCTTGACCATTGCCTGAATCCTGACTACCTCTTTGTTTGCCGCCAGCCTCGACTCTTGCCTGTTGTCTGACCACTCCCGGTTGGAGTTCAGAAGTCCTGTTGGCCCCCGGTCCTGGGGGGCTCAACCTCCGGGGGAAGTGGTCGCTCCAGGTGAAGTCTCGGGATTGTTCGGCCGCCCTGCGGAGCTTAGGTCCGAGCATGTCTCATCTGTGCTTCGTTGGGCACAGGGACTCACAGCCTTAACACTTAGATCATTTATGGATCATGGTGTGTAGTTTCCAAATCACATAATTCTCCCCTTATGTCCATAACTCCTACCCTGCCCCCAACCTTCCCTTGACCCTGGCCCCACTACTCTCTCAAGGCCTGATACATCACTTTCCACCTTCCTCCTTTGAAGCTGCTGCCACAGCCAGTATTTAATTTATTGAGGCCTTTGTTTTTTATTTTTTAACACAGTGGAGTATTGAGCCAGTGTTGGGATTCGTTATGATGATGATGCTTATGATTGGTTGTTGATTGTAACTATTGTATTTCAAGTTTTTTTGTTTGTTTGTTTTTAAATCTTATATGTTTCGTTTGTATATGTAAGCCACATTGAGCCTGCAAATAGGTGGGAAAATGTGGGATACAAATGTAACAAATAATAAATAATATCACATTGAGTGGTTTTAATTAATTTTATAGTGTATACATTTTTATAAATAAATGGGTTTGGCCTTCCGAAGGGCCTGTAAATGATGCCTCTTGGCCACGGAGCAGTAAAACCAGGCTGCTTTGTATGGCAATGCACAGCACTTGCCCCTAAGACAGCAGGCCTGCTCATTTATGTATTACTTTTTCCATTGTGTAGCTTCCCACTATTCCAGAACCTGTGGAATTGTTGTCCATCAACCAGCAGGTGGAGATAGAGAACTGAAAACTGAGCTGAGACATATCTCTCTTGGCATCCAGTCCAGCTCCTCGGTATTTTCTGTCTCCAGCAGGTAGATGGACACACTTTTCAGCCTCTGGTTCTGAGTGATTTGTTCCTGCTCCAGTTGGTCAGTTGGTCCCCAGTTGAGCTTTGAGGGTGGCTTGAGTCTGCAGAATCATTATTTCTTCCCTCCCTTCATCTCTCCCCTGTTTCCTGTGGAGCTCTCTTTTCCAGCACAGCAACCTTAAAAAAAAAAAAAGGAGGAGGAGGAAAGATGTCTACCGGAGAACATGGGACAGAGTATCAGTCCTAATTCTTTCTCATCTGGGGTAAGATTTGTGGAGACTGTGAGCTTAGTGGGGGCAGCGGTTAGTGGTAAGTCCGACTAAAGTTTGATTCAGAACCACTTGGAGGGCTGCAAGTTCTACATGGTGCAGGGGAGAGATCCTGACTTACCGCTTGGGACAGTTAGAATGAATGGTGACACCGGCAGATGCATTTAAGCGGTTTTTCTGTTATGAGATCTGCCAGCTGATGTCGGGGCGTTGCAGGTCATGCAAGTCGGATGTCCCATGGGACATAGATGAAACAGTCAGCGGCAGCATGTCTTGGGATTTGGTTCAGCATCTGAATATACTGGGGACATCGAGTTCTCCAGAATGGCCAATGCACAGTTTGATGCAGGAGAGTGCAGGAACTGGTGCCATTTTGTTGGGTCTGACAGGCAGTGAGGAACAGTAGGTAATCAAGGTGAAATAATATGTTATACTTTCATTTTCATATAGTTTATATTGCTCTTACACCAGGCCTATTGACTGAAGCAGGGGCAGGGGCCTATTGACGGAGCTGCTGCAGGGTGCTTCAGCTTCTCATACCGCTGCCCCTCCGGCTCCTAAGAGACCTCGTTTAGGCTTCCAGGAGTGAATAGATGAGGCTCTCTGCTTCTCCCTCCTTATATCTGATATGGCCTCTATCTCTTCAAAGGAGCCATTAAAGAAGGGAGAGCTCCCTCCTGAGGAGGGGGATGACCTGAATGTACTGAGGTTGTTTCATAAAGAGGAACTCAGTACCCTTATTTGTGAGGCACTGTCAGTGCTTTCCATTGCGGAGCCTTCTGCTTCAGCATCAGGAGTTCCATTTTCATCGATCATAAAGGGGCTTAGAGATCCTTCTAAGGCCTTCCCAATGCATCCTGACATTCAGGACCTGATTACAGCAGACTGTGTCTCACCGGACGCTGGGCTAAAAGTGGGAAGAGCCATGGCTCACTTCTATCCGTTGATTCTGGAGCGAGAAAGAGAAATTGCAGCTTCCCACGGTTGACTCCCTTGTTATGGTGGTGACTAAGAAGACCACTTTGCTGGTGGAAGGGAGCATTGTCCTAAAACATCTACAGGATAAGGAACTAGAAGGCTTGCTGAAACAAGCCTTTTCAAGTGGCCTCGTTGGGCCTTCAAGTGACAGTGTGCAGCTCATTTGTGGCTAGAGCATGCCTGAAGTGGCATCAGCAGTCTGTAACACAAGATGGGTGCCATAACGCTCAGCTGGAAGTGGGGTTGACCTACATGGCGGATACTATTTATGACATAATACGGTTTACAGCCCACAATATGCCTTTAGCTATCCCGGCAGCTCTGGTTGTATAATTGGGCAGCAGATGCAGTGTCAAAAATCACATCTAGTTAAGCTGTCCTTTTGAGGTAGGTGACTATTTGGAGAAGATCTTGGTAACTTGATGAAAGAACTGGGGGGAAGCTAAGTCACAGCGGTTGCCGGAGGATAAACGCCTCTGGTCAGCCATCTTCAGGGTACTCTCAATTTTGAGACAGCAGACAGTACCGGCCTGGTCATCAGCAAAATGATCAGAAGTACTGTTTTTAGGCACGCCAAGCTTCCTTTCGTGCAGACAGGAAGTCCTCTCAGTCAGCTAGGGCACCCAAAAACTCCTGAGCTTCACAATTATGTGAGGCTGGACCACTCTTCTCTTCCTTCAGTGGGAGGATGACTTCAGGAAGAGTGGGACAAAATCACATCAGACCAGTGGGTTCTAGATATTCTTACAGAAGGTTGCAAGTTGGATTTCTCCCACCTGGTCATTCTTCTCTTTTTGTAGTCTCCTTGTTGAAAGGGATCCAAGACGGTCAAGGTTCAGGCCACCATAGATTCCTTACTGACTCTCAGGGCCATTATTCCAGTTCCCCAAGCCTAACAGGGACAAGTTAGATACCATCTCCTTCATTGTCCCAAGGAAGGAAGGCACCTTTCATCCAGCCTTAGATCTCAAAGGTCTAAACTGCTGCCTCGAAGTGTCCCTCTTTCACATAGAATCTCTAAGAGCAGTCATAGCCTGTGTTCAAGCGGGATAATTTCTCACCACCCTCAGTCTCTTGTACTTGCATAAATCTATATGGTTGCCGCATCAGAGATTTCTATATTTTGTGGTGCTGAGCCATTACTTCCAGTTCAGGTCTTTGCCTTCAGTCTCGCCATGGCACCAAGAATGTGTACCAAGGTTACGATGGTGGTGGCGGTCTTCCTTCGGCACCAAAGTGTCAGTTTACCCATATCCGAACTGGCTGATTTGTGCACTGTCCTATTTGGACAATATGGCAGTGACAGACAGTTGTCCGTCTTCTGCAGTTGTTGGCTTGGGTGATCAATTTTGAAAAGATCAGACTAATTCCATCGCAGATAAGTATCAGGAAGTTCTATTCAACACAGCAAGGGAGAGGATCTTCCTTATGGAACGTAGGAGGTTGAAGCTGGTTCTTTTTTTTTTTAATTTTTTTATTTATAGATTTTAAATTTACATTTATGCAAAATACATAAATCATGGAATTTACAGAAAAAATATAATAAGATAATGGCGATATATTTATCCAGGCAATTTGTATAATTTCAGTTAGTCCACATTAAAGAAGATCCAAGAACTAGGAACTTAAAATATTTATAACACAATTACATTTGTGTAGAAAAACATTTGCTAAGGGATGGAAGGAATTAGGGTTAACGCATCCGATATAGCGTATAAACCAGGGTTAATGCCAAGTTACTCTTTATTAACAATAAATTCAAGCAACTTTCCTGGATCAAAAAATAAATAATTATTAGATTCCAAAGAGATATAACATTTACAGGGGAACTTAAGTATAAAGGTCCCTCCCAAATGGAGGACCCTTCCTTTCAACGCTAAGAAGTCTTTTCTTCGTTTTTGGGTATCTCTAGAGAGATCAGGAAAAACTTGTATTTTAGATCCAAGGAAAGGGGTACTAATATGGCAGAAAAAAGTCTAAATATATTATTTCTGTCCAGCTCTACAGCAAAAGATACCAGCAATGTTGTCCTTTCGGTAATAACTTCCAATGAACTCTCAAGGAATTGTGTTAAATTTAAATCAGGTTGAGTTGTTTGAGCTGTTCTTCCCGTTCCTGCTCTTGAAATATACAACACTTTAGTTAATGGAGGAAAACTATCTGAGGGTAACCCCAGGATTTCAACAAAGTATTTCTTTAACATTTCTTTGGCTGGAACAAGAGGAGATTTGGGAAAATTCAAAAAACGTAAATTACACCTTCTCAATTGATTCTCCATGTACTCAATTTTTCTTTTTTGGACGTTATTGCAGGTAGTACCTCGTGTTCTATGGAGTCCATCCTGGTAATCTGCTCCGTCACTTTTCCCGATAAGGCATTGTGAGCCTGTGTTAGCTGTACTACTTCACCACGCAAAGAACCTGCAACTTGTTGTAGCGTGGCATTTAAACCCTGGATCGCATCCCAAATGCTATCCATAGTGACAACAGGTGGTCTTAAAATTTCTCCAAGACTCACGGAAGGTTCACCCCGACTTCCCACAGGTAGGGGAGATGGTATCTCCATACCTGCCTGGTTCGATGTTTCCATAGGCGACGATGTAGCTACGGGGTCTCCACGCACAGCCGCTGGGGCTCCACTTCCGGGCTTCACAACCGGCTGCTCCCAAGCCTTCGTATCTCCTCCCGGCCTTGGAGGTGTTGCCATCGGAGGTGGACTCAATGTCACCCCCTCTACGATGAGGTCTGATGTTCCCACAGGACCCCTCGAAGCATCGACTCGAATCCCCGGAGGCAGCATACCCGACTCTACTAAAGTCAACTGTCGGGTGGAAGAGGGATTTACCTTGCCTGTGGAGGTAGGCAAATAAGGCTTCCCTTTTCGCTTCCCCATAATAAAATAGAGAAGTTTCTCACTCGCAGAGAACAGTAGCTGGTCGGGAGCTGCTGTTCACACGTCCTTCCCGACCGCCATCTTGGATCGAGTCCGGTTGAAGCTGGTTCAACAGATTCATCTTCTCAGTCATGGCAGACCCAGGGACTGGGACTACGTCCAGGTTCTGGAGTCAATGATTGCAGCAATGGAAGTGATGCCATGGGCAAGGGCTCATAAGTGGCCTTTAGAGGACTCTCTTCTCATTCGTTGGTCTCCGGTGTCTCAGAAGTGTAATCTTCATCTTCCTTGGATGCTGGTTCCCAGACGGAGTATACAGTGGTGGTTGTTGCCCAGGAATTTGACTGTTGGAGCTCCCTTTCTGATAACACAGTGGGAGGTGGTGACAACAAATGCCAGCAAGTCGGGTTGGGGAGCTCATTACAAGTTCCTTCTGCCACAGGGCACATGGATGGAACAGGAGCCTCAGTGGTCGATAAATCGCTTGGAGCTCAGGGCAGTGTGGAATGCCTTGCTCAACTTTGCTCCCTTTCTGGCAGGGGTGCTGGTCCGAGTTTTCTCTGACAATGATATGGCAGTGGCTTATATCAACAAGTAAGACAGGACCCACAGCTGTCCGATAGCAGTGGAGGTGGCCTCCCTCATGAGTTTGACAGAGAAAAATCTTCTCTGTTTGTTAGCAGCTCACATTGCTGGGTCCTTGAATGTGGAGGCAGACTTTCTCAGCAGACATTCCCTGGACCTGAGAGAATGGGAACTATCTTTCCAGGGTTTTCAGCTGATAGTGGACTGATGGGGGTTCTCTGTTTCTGGATTTGATGGCGATGAAACGGAATGCCAAAGTACCCATTTCTATAGCCATTGGAAAGAACTGAGTTCAAAACTTTATGCAGCCAGGCTGGAGACACATCTATTGTATGTCTTTCTTCCTTGGACCATTGTATGCCATGCGTTGAAAAGGATCGCATTGCACCAGGGTCAAATAATTCTCATAGCCCTGGATTGGCTGCTGAGGGTGTGGTATGCAGACCTGATTCACAGTGCCGGGGAAAATGGTAGAGACTATTATAAAGAACAAAATTATAGAGCATATTCAAAAGCATGGATTAATGAGACAAAGCCAACATGGATTTAGTGCAGGGAAATCTTGCCTCACCAATCTATTGCATTTCTTTGAAGGAGTGAACAAACATGTGGATAAAGGTGAGCCGGCCGATATTGAGTATCTGAATTTTCAAAAGGCGTTTGACAAAGTACCTCATGAAAGACTCCAGAGGAAATTGGAGAGTCATGAGATAGGAGGTAGTGGATTAAAAACTGGTTAAAAGATAGAAAACGGAGAGTAGGGTTAAATGGTCAGTATTCTCAATGGAGAAGAGTAGGTAGTGGGGTTAACCAGAGGTCTGTCTGGGACCGCTGATTTTTAATATATTTATAAATGATCTAGAGATGGGAGTACCTAGTGAGGTAATTAAATTTGCTGATGACACAAAGTTATTAAATCGTGCAAGGATTGTGAAAAATTACAAGAGGACCTTAAGAGACTGGGAGATTGGGCGTCTAAATGGTAGATGGCGTTTAATATGAGCAAGTGCAAAGTGATGCATGTGGGAAAGAGGAACCCAGATTATAGCTACATAATGCAAGGTTCCACGTTAGGAGTCACCGACCAAGAAAGGGATCTAGGTGTCGTCATTGATGATACATTTAGAACCCTCTGCTCAGTGTGCAGCTAAGAAAGCAAATTGGATATTAGGTATTATTAGAAAAGGAATGGAAAACAAAAATGAGGACGTTATAATGCCTTTGTATTGCTTCATGGTGCAACCGCACCTCAAATATTGTGTTCAATTCTGGTCGCCGCATCTCAAAAAAAGATATAGTGGAATTAGAAAAGGTACAGAGAAGAACAACAAAAATGATAAAGGGGATGGGAAGATTTCCCAATGAGGAAAGACTGAAGCGGCTATGGCTCTTCAGTTTGGAGAAAAGATGGCTGAGGGGAGATATGATAGAGGTATATAAAATAATGAGTGGAGTGGAATGGGTAGATGTGAATCACTTGTTTACTCTTTCCTAAAATACTAGAACTAGGGGGCACACAATGAAGCTACAAAGTAGTAAATTTAGAACAAATCAAAGAAAATATTTCTTCACTCAACGTGTAATTAAACTCTGGAATTCACTGCCAGAGAATGTAGTAAAAACAGCTTAGCAGGATTTAAAAAAGGTTTAGATGGCTTCCTAAAGGGCAATTCCATCGACCATTATTAAAATGGACTTGGGGAAAATCCACTGCTTATTTCTAGGATAAGCAGCATAAAATGTATTGTACTTTTTGGGGATCTTGCCAGGTACATGCAACCTAGATTGACCACTGTTAGAAACAGGATGCTGGGCTTGATGGACCTTGGGTATGTTTCAGTATGGCAATACTTATGTACTTAACTGCTGGACATGGATCATCTCCGTCTTCTGCAGGTACGCAGTCTACTAAAGCAGGGTCTAGTGCTCATGGAGGATCCGTGCATCTTTAGGCTTAAGACATGGCCATTGAAAGAGCTCGGTTGAGTCAAAAAGGTTATTCTGATTCAGTAATTGCTACCTTGCTTCAGGCTCAGAAGCTATCTACATCCATGGTGTATGCGAGGGTGTGGAGGACATTTGAGGGCTGGTGTTCTGAGTGCAGATTTTCTCCCTTCTCTGCTCAGATCATTCACATCCTAGTGTTTTTCCCCACAGATCATCAGAAACTATTGGCTTTGGGTTCTCTAAAATTTCAGGTTGTGGTTTTGGCCTGTTTGAGGAGCTGACTACAGAAGATGTCTCTTGCAGCTCCCCTGGATATCGTTCGATTCTTGCGGAGAGTGGGCTGCCTGCAGCATCCCTTTTTGTGTGACATGTCCAGAGTGGAACCTTAATTTAGTCCTTCAGGCTCTTCATAAGCCTTCTTTTGAGCCACTCCAGAAGGCCTCCTTGAAAAATGGAGAAGCAGGCTCCTCAGACCTTGCAGGCTCATTCCACGAGGCGTGCAACGATGACATGGGCGGAGACTACCTTACTGTCTCTGGCAGATATTTGAAGGCAGTGATGTGATCGACAGTGCATAACTTTGCCAAACACTACAGGGTGGATGTTACAGAGCACTCAGAAGCCAGTTTTGGGGCTTTGGTCCTCAGGTTAGCGGCGGTGCCAGGATCATACTACCCCTCTCCTCAAGTCGCTTCACTGGCTCCCTATCCGTTTTCGCATCCTGTTCAAACTTCTTCTACTAACCTATAAATGTACTCACTCTGCTGCTCCCCAGTATCTCTCCACACTCGTCCTTCCCTACACCCCTTCCCGTGCACTCCGCTCCATGGATAAATCCTTCTTATCTGTTCCCTTCTCCACTACTGCCAACTCCAGACTTCGCTCCTTCTGTCTCGCTGCACCCTACGCCTGGAATAAACTTCCTGAGCCCCTACGTCTTGCCCCATCCTTGGCCACCTTTAAATCTAGACTGAAAGCCCACCTCTTTAACATTGCTTTTGACTCATAACCACTTGTAACCAATCGCCTCCACCTACCCTCCTCTCCTCCTTCCTGTACACATTAATTGATTTGATTTGCTTACTTTTTTTTGTCTATTAGATTGTAAGCTTTTTGAGCAGGGACTGTCTTTCTTCTATGTTTGTGCAGCGCTGCGTACGCCTTGTAGCACTATAGAAATGCTAAATAGTAGTAGTAGTAGGATCCCACCCACTCTAGAGATTGCTTTTATACATCATACATTAGAAAACCACTGTGATAAACAATCAACCATAGAACCATTTGAAATGTAAAATGTATTCTCCGAGGACAAGCAGGCTGCTTGTTCTCACTGATGGGTGACGTCCACGGCAGCCCCTCCAATCGGAAACTTCACTAGCAAAGTCCTTTGCTAGCCCTCGCGCCCGCGCGCACCGCGCATGCGCGGCCGTCTTCCCGCCCGAAACCGGCTCGAGCCGGCCAGTCTTCTTTTGTCCGCACTCGGTACGGTCGTGTTTTCGCCGTGTCGAGCCCCGGAAAGTCGACCTCGCGCGTCCAATTTGTTTGAACGTGTTTTTTTCCTTCGGGAAAGCTTTGTCCTAGTCGGGAAGTGCTCCGGAAACCCCCCGCCGGGTTTCGTGTAAATCCTCCCCGTACTTCCAGCTTTTTTGCCCCGGTAAGTTTTCTTTCGTCGTCGGGGTAGGCCTTTTTTCGGCCTCGGTCGAGATTTTTTCTCCCTCTAAATTTGGTGCTTCGAATTTCGCCATTTCGGCTTTTGATTTCGCCGGCGTGATTTTTCCGCCCATGACATCGAAGCCTTCCAGCGGCTTCAAGAAGTGCACCCAGTGCGCCCGGGTTATCTCGCTCACTGATCGACACTCGTCGTGTCTTCAGTGTCTGGGGGCCGAGCACCGCCCTCAGAACTGCAGTCTGTGTTCCCTGCTTCAAAGGCGGACTCAGGTAGCGAGACTAGCCCAGTGGAACGTGTTGTTCTCGGGCTCTTCGTCGGCATCGGCACCGGGATCTTCGAGTGCATCGACGTCGTCAGCGTCCAGACCATCTTCCTCGGCCGCCCCTGCATCGAGTGCATCGAGGCATCGGGCCTCTGCATCGGCGCCGAGACATCGGATAGCTGCATCGACGTCGGTGGTACCAGGACCTCGTCTGCTGATGTCGTCGGACGGTGGTGCATCGGGTGGAGTGCAGGTGAGGGCTGTCCATTCCCCTGCTGGTGGCGGTGAGCCCTCGGGTGGGTCTCCGCCTACCCTGAGGGCTCCTGCGGTACAGCCCCCCCGAGATCGACCTTCTTCAGTCTCGGCCCCGAGGAAGCGACGGGTGGATTCGACGTCCTCCTCGTCGGTGCCGGGGAGCTCCGGTGACATGCTTCGGAAGAAATCGAAGAAGCATCGACACCGGTCTCCTCCCCGTGTCGGCACCGAGAGCTCTGGGTCGCCGAGGGATTCGGCACCCAGCAGGCATCGGCACCGAGAGGACCGCTCACCCTCTGTTCAGGAGGTGTCGATGCGCTCCGCTCTGGACAGCCCGGAACAGCCTCCACGCCCGGAACAGGTACTGACGTCGACGCCTGCATCGACCTCTCAGCCTTTCTCTGCAGCCGCTCTAAACGAGAGCCTCCGGGCCGTTCTCCCAGAGATTCTGGGAGAGCTGTTGCGCCCTACCCCTCCGGTACCGGCGGTGCTTGCGCCACCGGTACCGTCGAGCGTGGCGCCGGCTGGCCCATCGCCCAGGTTGAGGTCCCCGACGTCGGTACCGCGTGCGGTACCGACCGCGGCCACCTCCCAGGAAGGCTCCCCGACTACGTCGGCGGAGGGAGCTTCGCCGATGCGGGCGAGGGAGTCTACCTCTCGACGCCCCCATCGTGGACAGGGTTCCACGGAGTCGAGCAGGGCGAGGTTGCAGACACAGGTCCGTGAACTTGTGTCTGACACCGAGGGTGAGGCCTCGTGGGAGGAAGAGGAAGATCCCAGATATTTCTCTGACGAGGAGTCTGGGGGTCTTCCGTCTGATCCCACTCCCTCTCCTGAGAGACAGCTTTCTCCTCCCGAGAGTCTGTCTTTTGCCTCCTTTGTCCGGGAGATGTCTACGGCCATCCCCTTCCCGGTGGTTGTGGAGGACGAGCCCAGGGCTGAAATGTTTGAGCTCCTGGACTATCCTTCTCCACCTAAGGAAGCGTCCACTGTTCCCTTGCACCATGTCCTGAAGAAGACATTGCTTGCGAACTGGACCAAACCATTAACTAATCCCCACATTCCCAAGAAGATCGAGTCCCAGTACCGGATCCATGGGGACCCAGAGCTGATGCGCACTCAGTTGCCTCATGACTCTGGAGTTGTGGATTTGGCCCTAAAGAAGGCTAAGAGTTCTAGGGAACATGCTTCGGCGCCCCCGGGCAAGGACGCTAGAACCTTAGACTCCTTTGGGAGGAAGGCCTACCATTCCTCTATGCTCGTGTCCAAGATCCAGTCTTACCAGCTCTACACGAGCATACACATGCGGAATAATGTGCGGCAGTTGGCGGGCTTGGTTGATGCTCTTCCCCCTGAGCAAGCCAAGCCTTTTCAGGAGGTGGTCAGGCAGCTGAAGGCGTGCAGAAAATTCCTGGCCAGAGGAGTTTATGACACTTTTGATGTTGCGTCCAGGGCCGCTGCTCAAGGTGTGGTGATGCGCAGGCTCTCATGGCTGCGTGCCGCCGACCTGGAGAATAGAGTCCAGCAGCGGATTACGGACTTGCCTTGCCGTGCGGATAACATTTTTGGCGAAAAAGTCGAGCAGGTGGTAGAGTCTCTCCACCAGCGGGACACCGCATTCGACAAGTTCGCCCGCCGGCAGCCTTCAGCTTCTACCTCTACAGGTAGACGATTTTTCGGGGGAAGGAAGACTGTTCCCTATACTTCTGGCAAGCGTAGGTACAATCCTCCTTCCCGACAGCCTGCGGCCCAGGCTAAGCCCCAGCGCGCTCGCTCTCGTCAGCAGCGTGCGAATCAGCAAGGCCCCGCGGCTCCCCAGCAAAAGCAAGGGGCGAGCTTTTGACTGGCTCCAGCAGAGCATAGCCGACATCCAAGTGTCAGTGCCGGGCGACCTGCCTGTCGGAGGGAGGTTGAAAGCTTTTCACCAAAGGTGGCCTCTTATAACCTCCGATCAGTGGGTTCTCCAAATAGTCCGGCAAGGATACACCCTCAATTTGGCCTCTCAACCTCCAAATTGTCCACCGGGAGCTCAGTCCTACAGCTTCCAGCACAAGCAGGTACTTGCAGAGGAACTCTCCGCCCTTCTCAGCGCCAATGCGGTCGAGCCCGTGCCATCCGGGCAAGAAGGGCTGGGGTTCTATTCCAGGTACTTCCTTGTGGAAAAGAAAACAGGGGGGATGCGTCCCATCCTAGACCTAAGGGCCCTGAACAAATATCTCGTAAAAGAAAAGTTCAGGATGCTTTCCCTGGGCACCCTTCTCCCCATGATTCAGCAAAACGATTGGCTATGCTCTCTGGACTTGAAGGATGCCTACACACACATCCCGATACTGCCAGCTCACAGACAGTATCTGCGATTTCAGCTGGGCGCACGCCACTTCCAGTACTGTGTGCTACCCTTTGGGCTCGCCTCTGCGCCCAGGGTGTTCACAAAGTGCCTAGCTGTGGTAGCAGCGGCGCTTCGCAGGCTGGGGGTGCACGTGTTCCCATATCTCGACGATTGGCTGGTGAAGAACACATCCGAGGCAGGAGCCCTGCAGTCCATGCAGATGACTATTCGCCTCCTGGAGCTACTGGGGTTTGTGATAAATTACCCAAAGTCCCATCTTCTCCCAGTGCAGAAACTCGAATTCATCGGAGCCCTGCTGGATTCTCGGACGGCTCGCGCCTATCTCCCAGAGGCGAGGGCCAACAACTTGTTGTCCCTCGTCTCGCGGGTGCGAGCGTCCCAGCAGATCACAGCTCGGCAGATGTTGAGATTGCTGGGCCACATGGCCTCCACAGTTCATGTGACTCCCATGGCCCGCCTTCACATGAGATCTGCTCAATGGACCCTAGCCTCCCAGTGGTATCAGGCCGCCGGGGGTCTAGAGGACGTGATCCACCTGTCCACGAGTTTTCTCGAATCCCTGTATTGGTGGACGATTTGCTCCAATTTGACTCTGGGACGTCCCTTCCAAATTCCTCAGCCTCAAAAAGTGCTGACCACGGATGCGTCTCTCCTGGGATGGGGAGCTCATGTCGATGGGCTTCACACCCAAGGAAGGTGGTCCCTCCAAGAAAGCGATCTACAGATCAATCTTCTGGAGTTGCGAGCGATCTGGAACGCTCTGAAGGCTTTCAGAGATCGGCTGTCCCACCAAATTATCCAAATTCAGACAGACAATCAGGTTGCCATGTACTATGTCAACAAGCAGGGGGGCACCGGATCTCGCCCCCTGTGTCAGGAAGCCGTCAGCATGTGGCTCTGGGCTCGCCGTCAAGGCATGGTGCTCCAAGCCACATATCTGGCAGGCGTAAACAACAGTCTGGCCGACAGGTTGAGCAGGATTATGCAACCTCACGAGTGGTCGCTCAATTCCCGTGTGGTGCGACAGATCTTCCGGGCGTGGGGCACCCCCCTGGTAGATCTCTTCGCATCTCAAGTGAACCACAAGGTCCCTCAGTTCTGTTCCAGGCTTCAGGCCCACGGCAGACTGGCGTCGGATGCCTTCCTCCTGGATTGGGGGGAAGGTCTGCTGTATGCTTATCCTCCCATTCCTCTGGTGGGGAAGACTTTGTTGAAACTCAAGCAAGACCGAGGCACCATGATTCTGATTGCTCCCTTTTGGCCGCGTCAGATCTGGTTCCCTCTTCTTCTGGAGTTATCCTCCGAAGAACCGTGGAGATTGGAGTGTTTTCCGACCCTCATCACGCAGGACGAAGGGGCTCTGCTGCATCCCAACCTCCAGTCCCTGGCTCTCACGGCCTGGATGTTGAGGGCGTAGACTTTGCCTCTTTGGGTCTGCCAGAGGGTGCCTCCCGCATCTTGCTTGCTTCCAGGAAAGACTCCACTAAGAGAAGTTACTTCTTTCATTGGAGGAGGTTTGCCGTCTGGTGTGACAGCAAGGCCCTAGATCCTCGCTCTTGTCCTACACAGACCCTGCTTGAATACCTTCTCCACTTGTCGGAGTCTGGTCTGAAGACCAACTCCGTAAGGGTTCACCTTAGTGCAATCAGTGCATACCATTACCAAGTGGAAGGTAAGCCGATCTCAGGACAGCCTTTAGTTGTTCGCTTCATGAGAGGTTTGCTTTTGTCAAAGCCCCCTGTCAAGCCTCCTACAGTGTCATGGGATCTCAATGTCGTTCTCACCCAGCTGATGAAACCTCCTTTCGAGCCACTGAATTCCTGCCATCCGAAGTACTTGACCTGGAAGGTCATTTTCTTGGTGGCAGTTACCTCGGCTCGTAGAGTCAGTGAGCTTCAGGCCCTGGTAGCCCAGGCCCCTTACACCAAATTTCATCACAACAGAGTAGTCCTCCGCACTCACCCTAAGTTTCTGCCAAAGGTTGTGTCGGAGTTCCATCTGAACCAGTCAATTGTCTTGCCAACATTCTTTCCCCGTCCTCATTCCTGCCCTGCTGAACGTCAGCTGCACACATTGGACTGCAAGAGAGCATTGGCCTTCTATCTGGAGCGGACACAGCCCCACAGACAGTCCGCCCAATTGTTTGTTTCTTTTGATCCCAACAAGAGGGGAGTGGCTGTAGGGAAACGCACCATATCCAATTGGCTAGCAGATTGCATTTCCTTCACTTACGCCCAGGCTGGGCTGGCTCTTGAGGGTCATGTCACGGCTCATAATGTTAGAGCCATGGCAGCGTCGGTAGCCCACTTGAAGTCAGCCACCATGGAGGAAATTTGCAAAGCTGCGACGTGGTCATCTGTCCACACATTCACATCTCATTACTGTCTGCAGCAGGATACCCGACGTGACAGTCGGTTCGGGCAGTCAGTTCTTCAGAACCTGTTTGGGCTTTAGGATCCAACTCCACCCCCCGAGGGCCCTGTTTGTTCTGTTCCAGGCTACACTCTCAGTTAGTTGGTAAATTTTTTAGGTCAATCTCAGTTATGTCCTCGCCGTTGCGAGGCCCAATTGACCAATGTTGTTGTTTTGAGTGAGCCTGGGGGCTAGGGATACCCCATCAGTGAGAACAAGCAGCCTGCTTGTCCTCGGAGAAAGCGAATGCTACATACCTGTAGAAGGTATTCTCCGAGGACAGCAGGCTGATTGTTCTCACAAACCCGCCCGCCTCCCCTTTGGAGTTGTGTCTTCCCTTGAAGTGTATTGTCTTGCTACATACTGGACTGGCCGGCTCGAGCCGGTTTCGGGCGGGAAGACGGCCGCGCATGCGCGGTGCGCGCGGGCGCGCGAGGGCTAGCAAAGGACTTTGCTAGTGAAGTTTCCGATTGGAGGGGCTGCCGTGGACGTCACCCATCAGTGAGAACAATCAGCCTGCTGTCCTCGGAGAATACCTTCTACAGGTATGTAGCATTCGCTATACACTTTCTCCAAAAATACCCCAATCTTTAGATGGGAAGGAAAAGCCTCAGACCCTAGTCCGGAACCAGCAGTGCTCTCACAGACCTTAAATAGGGCTCCTTACAGGCAGTAAAACCTCCCCAACATTTAATTTCATCCTATAAAGCTTATATAGTCTATTAAATACTTTTCAATATTTTTTAAACATCTTTCATTTTTTATTTTAGTATTTGCACAACCAAATTAGTAGTTATCACAAATTAACGACAGGAGTATGTTAGCAAGCATTAGAGAAAGTTTCTCACCAACAGTGGCCAGCGTTTTGTTAAAGAAAGTTCTTTCAGGGTTTAAAGGACCAGTGTTCCTAGACTTGAAGACATTTGAAGATTGAAGCTTCAAAGCAATTACTGTTAGATAGACATCACTGCTCACACTCTTCAACGCCAACAAACGTGGCCACCGATAAGTACATATACTGGTCTGCCCGGAGAGGTGAGGAAGGTGAGCCCAAAGTCCTAGTCCAGAGAACTATAGACAGCCAACAAACTCCTGGGTTCTTCACCACAACCAACTACCATTCCATGGAGGTTGAGCCCCCAGGTTCAGGCAGCCAGCGGGACTCGCCACAGCCAGGAAAAGTCGGTGTCTGACAGCAGGAGGTACTGGACAGGGGCAGGCCACACAAACATAGGCAAAGATCAGCTGAGGGCAATACAAAGCAGTTCCCGAGAACCGAAGTCGGCTAAGCAGACAGCGTGGTCAGAAGTCATGCAGGCAGGCAGCGTGGTCAGCAGTCAGCCAGACAGGCAACACAGCCAGAAGTCAGCCCGACAGGCAGGCAGCGTGGTCAGCAGTCAAACACACAGGCAACGTGATCAGAAATCAGGCAGGCAGACAGCATGGTCAGAAGTCAGCAAGGCAGGCAGCATGGTCAGAAATCGGCAAGGCAGACAGCATGGCCTGAAGTCAGCCAGTCAGGCAACGTGGTCAGCAGTCTACCAGATAGGCAGCGTGGTCTGAAGTCAGCCAGGCAGGCAGCGTGGTCTGAAGTCAGCCAGGCAGGCAGCATGGTCACAAGTCGGTAAGGTAGACAGTGTGGTCAGAAGTCAGCCAGGCAGGCAACGTGATCAGAAGTCAGCCAGGCAGGCAGGCAGCATGGTCAGAAGTCAACAAGACAGACAAGCAGTTGGCAAAGCTCTGAGAAAGCCGCGGAGCCGAAAGAAAAGGAGGCACACTGCCAACGTCACCAACAAGCTGACACGTCAAGACGTGCGGGGACAGAGCTTACCTCTAGTGCCACAAAGACACGCCCTCCAAAGAGCGCCACAGCGCCCCCCCCCCCCCCAGGCTGAACTATGCCACCAGGACACAGACTCTGCGTCTCCACTCGCCACCTGACATCTCCTCACAGCACCCCTACGCGCTTCCAGGTAGGAGGGCGTGACAGTACGTAAGTATTGCCATACTGGGACAGACCGAAAGTCCATCAAGCCCAGCATCCTGTTTCCAACAGTGGCCAATCCAGGTCACTACTACCTGGCAAGATCCCAAAACAGTACATTACAATACAGTACTTCCATTTTAAACTTGACGGGTGATGTCAGTCTGAGGACGAGTTTCAATAAAGAGGCACTCAACTCAAAAAGAAGTATCAGGTTATATAAGTAATAGAGAACAGAACTAAACCTCAAACTTAGAAAAATAGAAAACAACAGCAGGAACAAGTCAGAAAAAGTGTTGCATTCAATTCTTGCATTCAAACCAGCGGGCTCTTCAGTGTGCAATTTAAAGATCCATTCCTTCTTGTGTTTCAAAAGCAGTGTTTTCCTCCTCCTAGATTGGATACCATCAGGAATCTGGTCAAGGACACAACATTGTAAATCACCAAACTTATGCTGTTTATCAAGGCAGTGCTGGACAATCAGTTCCTCAATCCACTCTCGTTTTAAGCAACGTTTATGTTCATTCATCCTGATCTTAAATGGGCATGATGTCTGCCCAATACAAATTTTAGAACTTGGGCAGAGAATGGCATAAACTATAAAGTCAGTTGTGCAAGATGTATTGAATTAAGTTTGCAGAATTGTTGTGTGGTAGGGTGAATAAACACTCCAGTTAACTCCAAAGTAACACCACAGATCATACATGAGTTGCACTTAACTATGGCCTCCAATATTCAAAAGATGTTGTTGAAGACTTACATCAGCTGGACAAAGCTATTCCTTCAAATTGTGATCCCTTGAATAGGATCCCTCAGTGACATATCTTGAAAAGGTTTCTCTAGAGCCAACACACTCCAGTGTTTGTTCAAGATTTTAACAATTTTTTCAACCCGTAAAGAGTATTTTAAAACACACACGTGGTGTCCAGTCATTCTGGGCTTTGTTTTTTTCCAAAAGCAGAAGATCATGATTAACAAATTTTGCTCACTTGAAAGCAGACTTCATTGTCCCCTGGTGAGAAGACATTGTTGCAAATCCGAAGATTGTTTCACAAAATCCATTGTCTCTGAACAAATTCTCCAATACCAGAAAAATTGTGAAAAGGGAAGACTTGTTTCTTTAAAGATGGCAGATGACAACTATTGAATTGCAGGAATATATTTCTGTCTGTCATCTTCTTAAAAATCATAGTCTGAAATAAACCATCCTCAATGCACACTGGCACATCCAGAAAAGGTGTAATCTTTTGATCACAGGTTATAACAAACTCGACAGCAAGATGTCTGGTGTTAAGCCAATGGAAAAACTCCTCAAGGAGATCCTTAGAAGAGGTCCACAGGACAAAGACATTGTCAATAAACAGCACTCAGAGCCTGATAGGTTAAGAAAAGGGATTGATTTAAATCCATTGTTCTTCAAAATTATTCATAAATTAGTGGAACCATGCCCGTTTCCTCAACAATGAAACGGGCCCTAGGAAGGCTATCATGTAAGCTTTTTTTTCTCTCTCCCCTGCCCTCCCCTCCATGTCCAGCAATTCTTCCCTCCCCTCCCCTCCCCGCCATGTCCAGCAATTCTCCTCTTCCCTGCCCTCCCATCCGTGTCCCGCGATTCTCTCCTTTACTGTCTTCCCATCCCATCCATGTCCATCAATTCTCCTCTCCCCTCCCCTTCCTCCCTCCCCTCGATGTCCCGCGATTCTCTCCTTCCCTCGATTTGTACCTGAGCGTTCTCTGGCTGGCTGGCGCTGGCTTCTGTTCCGTTCGTAACATCCCTTCTGACGTCAGCTCGCCTCCAGCGTTCCCTTCCCTCTCACTGTTCCGCCCTCTGACGTCATTACATCTTGATATGAGGGCGGGACAGTGAGAGGGAATGGAACGCTGGAGGCTGACTGACGTCAGGAGATGTTGCGAACCCAGGCAGCCAGACATGGAACGTTGGAGGTGCAAGTTATTATATAGGATAAACTTGCTACCGGCGGAGCCATTGTGTCCTTCTCGCAACTTCTGAAATTTGCTGAAAAAACTTTCTTTCATATCTGAAAAAGTTGTTCTTCATGGCAACCGCTGCTAAATAAAACAAAAAGGTCACTGGGATGTTCCTGTCATTAGGGTTCTCTTCTAAGGTTCTCCTGGGGAATAACTGTATAAAGTGACTTAATATCATACATCCCACATGTTCTGGAATAATAGAAACCTACATAATGGAAGAAGAAATTAGATCTTACCTGATCATTTTCTTTCCATTAGTTCTCCCCACTACTCCAGAGGCCTGCCTGAGGTTTCTGAGATGTTTAGGTGGTGCAAAGTAATGGGCCAAATAACAACTGGCACCTTGCATGGTGCTTCCTGCATATCTCTTGTTCTTTACAAGTTGTACAGAGATGAGAAAGGTTCAGACATGTTTGCTCATCTAGTGTTAGGTTAGCGAGTTAGGTTGTTGTCTTTATTGTGAGTATTATCCTTACTGCTTGTCTATGTAAATACTGAGGAGCTGGACTGGATGTCAAGAGAAGTGTGTCTCAGAGAACTGAAAATTGAGCTATCCTAGACCCCCATAGTGTATTATAGCTGGAACTGACATCAAGAATGCCCACTTTAGTGCAGTACAGAATGTCGCTTCAGTTGAGTTGCTTGTTAAAATCGAATCGAATTTCCAAACCTATGTCTTACTGTGATGGTAAAAAAAAAATTATGATGTGGTTAGACTTGGTTGTGCTATGAACTCAGGTTTTCTGCAAAAAAAGGCTTATAATCTTATCACCAAGGTACTGTACTAAATTGGAAATTTCTCAGACCTTTGATTTGTGTGAGATAGGAAATCTCAGCAGCAGGCCGAGTGCCAGCACAATATAACTTGTTTGCTTTCCTCTGCCTGTCTATTTCTAAGGTGACATCTATATAATAATTTGTACCTCAAGGTTCTCTGGCTGGCTGTCTGGGTTCGTAACACCTTGGTGATGTCAGCTCGCCTCCAGGGTTCCCTTCCATCTTATTGTCCCACCTTCACGTAGAGACGAAATGACGTCAAGGAGGGCGGGATACTAAGAGGAAACGCTGGAGGTGACGCGAGCCCAGCCTGCCTGCTGCCACTCAGATGGAGGGGAGGATAGAATCGCAGGACATCGAGGGGAGGGGAGGACAGGGGAGAGAGGAGAAATCGCTTCAACAAGAACCTTAAAAACATAATCGCCATTACATGATAGCCTTGCTAGCGCCCATTTAAATTTTTTGAGAAACAGGCCTTTTTTACTAGCTTGATATTAAAGAACAAAAACATGGGTTTCCTGGATAACTGTAAAAGAGGTTTTCTACCCCTTCCCCCAAAATATTAAAATCTGAAATATATTAATTATCTCTTGACATAAGTGATTCCCAAACTGGGTTCTGTGGAACCATAGGGTTCCTCAAGAAATTACATTGTAGAATCTGTTTGTATAAAACATATATGTGACCATCTCTGGAGGAAAAGTGAATAAAGTATCTAGAAACAAAAAAATTAGGTTTTAATGAATTGTATTAGAGAATACAATTTGTAATACAACAGTCCAAACCCCATCCTATTATGTGAAAAAATAAAAAAGTTACAGAAATTCAAACATGTAATGTTTGCAGACTTGTTATGAACCTATGACATGAAAAATCAGTCATTCCAAACATTTTGGATCTGCTACTTTAGTTGCCTTCTCCCAGAGATGGTCACATATATATTTATATAAATTGAGGGTTCCTCTGTGTATAAAAAATATTGTAGGGGTTCTGCCACAGTACAAAGTTTGGGAATCACTTCTTGAGATGGTTTAATTCATGAGACTCCTGGTAAATGAGACTGGTTGCTTATTATGAGATTTGGATAGTCTCTGCTGCCTTGTGTTGTTTAGCTTTGAAGTGATGTACATTTTGTTAAAAAGGACTTTCGTCATCAGGTAAAAGTTGGCAATTCTTTGTTCAGTTTTTTCTGTTTCCAGATCCTGGCCATTATTTTTATGCTAAAAGTGTCCGACCGCTCTCTCCTTCCTGCCTGTCTTTTGCTATCTAACCTGCCCTCCAGTTTCAGTATTAGCTAATTTGCTATCAGATTCTCTAGCAGCCAGGTCTTCTGCCAGAGCTCTTCCACATCCTACCATCTCATGCACTCTTTAATTTCAGATAATGTCTTTCTAGCTAATCTTTGGAATTCTTTTCTAACATTGTATTTCACAAATATGTTTTCTTTGTGATGTCTTTGCTGTTTGTCTGGGTTTCACTTTCATATATATACAAGTGTGTGTGCATAGGGGGCAATTCTATAACAAGACACTTAGAATTAGGCATCGAGAGGGGCGCACATGCGGAACTTGGTCTGTAAAGGAGTATAGGTGCCTATGTTCCTTTATAGAATACTGCCATAAGTAAGGATCCACGCACCTATAATTTAGACACTTTCACTTAGGCCACCTGTATTGCTGGTTTAACTGTAGTAGCTGCCAGTGTAACTTACAGTATTCTGTAAGTTACATGTATAAATGGGAGCCACACCTAGTCCCACCCGTGCTTCCCTTGCAAATGCTATGTAAGTTAAGCAGATAGTTGTAGAATAGCATTTAATCTAGTGCTCTTTGCTAATTTTTAAGTGAGAACTGCATAGGGCCCAAAACTGCTGAAAGAGTGCTAACAAATGTCTTCCCATGTGGCGCCACGACACCAACCAGTGTGTGCCAATGACATCCATCACCATCAATCTATATCTCTCTTGAATGCTCCCCTTACTTAGGCTTATGCTACCAGTCTCTCTCTCTCTCTCTCTCTCTCTCTCTCTCTCTCTCTCTCTCTCTCTCCCTCTCCTGGTTGGGTCCAGCATCTCTCCTTCATCTGCTTCCCTGCACCAGGTCCAGCATCTCTCCTCCCTCTGCTTCCCTGCTTCGGGTACAACATCTCTCCTCCCTCTGTTTCCCTGCACCTGGTCCAGCATCTCTTCTCCCTCTGCTTCCCTGTACTGAGTCTAGCATCTCATTGTCCCTCCCCCTCAAAGCATTACTTTTTTTGGTAGACTGACTCCTAGCAGTGCATTGAAATGCACCACTCAGGTAGCACTGCTATTTTGAAAGGAGGCAGGAGCAATCATATATCACTCCTGTCTTTAGAAGTGGCTGTGGATTAGGAGGTCAGAGAAGTGCCTTGGGGAATGTTTTGGGGACCTGGGGAAGTGTCAGGGTGATGACTGGGGTGGCTGGAGGAGTGTTCAGCAGGATTGAGGGATTTCCTTGGGGAGAGGGTCTGTGGGGGCCACCATGGGCTCGTGGGTCTTGCATTGAAGAACAGTAACTTAGGCGGCAAAATAAACAGTTCAATGACTATTATTTTAGTATTCTAACCTTTATGCACATAATAATGATAAATGTTATAGAATTGCCCTAATTGCTCAATGAATATGCATGAAACAGATTTGCATGTGTGCTATTTCTGTTGTATGCAAATTTCTTATGCATATTCTGAAAACCTGACCTGTTGGTGGCCCTCGAAGACTGAGTGAATATTACTGATTTAGGGCTTTTGATTAAAAAGTCCAGCCATTTGATTCAAATATATATTGATTACCCTGATTGTATGTATGTCAGCTTGTGCATTATTTCTACTAGTTTGCTTTAATGTACTCTATCAAATGCCTTTGCAAAGTCAATGAAGCAAAGATATAGCCATTTCTTCTTGTAGATCATACTCTCACCTGTCAATAGCACTAAAGGGTCACAGATTTGATATATCGCCTACAACAAAAGCAGTTTATATATATTATATAGATATGTAAACTACATTAACTATTAAATCCATTCCTGCACTATTTTCCCTAGCATCTCTTTTTCCTCTTCTAAATCCTACTTGTGTGTTCTTTAGATGCTGTTCAGCAGTGTGATACATTTTTAAATATTTTACAAAAGTGTTTTAGGTGCATGTGGTATCAAGATTCCTATCCTGTAACATCCATACTCCAGTGCTTTAATGATTTTGTTAAATGGAATAAAGATATGGACAAGGAAGACTTCTGGGAATTCTGTAATGTGTGTATCTGATTCAACAAGTATGAGGTCTACATTTAGTCTTGCATTTAGTCTACAGAAATTCTGGATGTATATTGTCAGTTCCAGGTACTTCATTTTTGACAAGTTTTCTTTATTAGTGAATATAATGGGTCTTGTTTATCAGTTATTGTAGACAAACCATTTCTTTTGCTAATATTCTCTTCCCATTTTTCCTAGTGTTTTCCCTTGGCTTGCAGTCAATCTTCCCTAGTTCTTAGTACTAATTTTGTTCTACGTCTCTTATTCTTCAGATTCTTTAAGTTTTTTAAATAGGTGAAGGACAATTCTATAACTGAGTATGTGCAGTGTATGTGGTGTTTGCATGCTAAAGCTTGCAGGAAACCAGCACTTACATGATATGCACCATTCGCTGATAAGTGCATTAGCACATAACTTCACAGGGGCAAACACTTGAGTGGAGTATGGGTAGGACATAGGGGTGTCTCCCACTCATGTAATTTACAGAATACTGTTCATTATGAACTAAATTCAGTAAATGGCGCCCAGATTAAATGACATTCCAAATTGGGTGCCATTTATAGCATAGTGCTGAGATCAACGCCCATCTTTTAGGTGCTAGGTTTACAACAGCTGAAACCTGGTGTAAATCCCCGTTTAAATTAGGTGCAGATCCCCCGAATTCTATAGTAGTGCATGCATCTTTAGTGAAAGTCCATGGCCATGCTCTCTTTTCAGTTGCACACTAAAGGATTTGCGTGTGCATCTTTATAGAATAGTACTTAGCAAGATGCGCATGTAAATCCAAAATAGTCAATTAAATTGCCAATTTTAAGCGCCATTTCTAGAATTGCCCTGAACTCACTCTTCATGTTGCACTTAGATACACCCTTTTATGCCTGCCATTGACCTGTTATAAGTGGGCATGCCACCACTGGTTTATGCTACTATTCTATAATGGAATAAGGGTGCCAAGCTGCCGTTATAGAATAGACACTCCCCATGAAACACTTTGGTGCCTAAAAGGGGGTGCTCATTTATAGAATAGCCCCCTTAGAGTTTATGATGATCATGGTTTGATATTTATTTAGTATTTCAGACTTATAAAATGTAAAAGCTTAAATGTGTTGAATAATAAATTGTAGGCCTTCCCAAGAGTGTAGTGATATGTTAGATCAGGGCTTTTAGGGGCGCTGTTCTGCGGGTGCCGTTATTGACAAGGTATTCTGTTTGACTCTATGGTCATCTCTCTGAGTACTAAGTATATTTTAAAAAATAGTGGTTGGCATGCTGTTATTTTGGTGGTTTTGTAAGGGTTGCTGACGTACAGGGTAGACCACTTGTTCCATGACTATAAATTCCTCACTGGAACATTTTCCCTAACTTTGAGAGCTAGGGTTGTGGCATGCTTAGAAGTGGTTTTGTGCTTGGCTTTATGTTGCTATAGGAGTGCATCTGAGGAGTTGTGGCATCTTCTGTCAGAGTGAGCTAGTTTGGTTTAGAGGGGTTGGCCAAAAAGAACAGACACTAGAGTTTTGTGGTGTAGCCTTGTAGTTGCACAGAAAGTAGTAACTCTCCTGCTGAATGCTAGTTCCAGATATAATAGCAATCTGCAGTGTTTGAATGATCTCTTCAAGTCCTAACTTCACCATTGGGTTGAGGCTACTGTTCAGCAGACTGCAAAAACTGCATATTCTGAAGGGGGAGAGCATTATCTCATTTGACAAGATTTAGGATGCCATATGAAGATAACATTTTGTCTGATGTAAATATTACTGTACTAGAAGAAGTGGTGATGGCAAAATTCATATGAGGAAACTAAGTAGGCACCCATAACAATAAGGAAGTGCCATTCTGAGGGAAGGTCACTGAAATCCATGCTGACCTCAACTATGGACTGGGTGACAGAGAAATGTAATGGAGCAACAGGGTTTGGAGGTAATGGAGCTTAAAATAAATGGTAGAGTTTGAGGTGAAGCTCTCTTTCATGATCCATTCCTGGGAGCCAGGTGTTTCCATGAGAAATTTTGTTTTTCATATTAGTTTAATAACTTCCATGGACTAGAGCTAGTAGTCTTCCTTCAGTGGTTGTGTAGTAGTTGTGTAGTGTTGGGTCCATTAGCCACCATATAAATAGAGAGCACAGTGTACAAGTCCTTAGAAGTAATATGCACTTAGAATATGCCATGAATTTAATACCCATAGGGTGATACATACTGATGTTACATTCAGTGATGGTTTGTTGAGCAAAGCATCATAGAAATAATTTTATAGAGTTTTATTCTCATGTTGCTAATAATTGGGTTTCTGCCAGGTACTTGTGACCTGGATTGGCCACTGTTGAAAGCAAGATACTGGACTAGATGGTCTATTGGTCTGACCCAGTATGGCTATTCTTATGTTCCTATGTTTATGTATAAAACACATGGAAAGGGCTTTCAAAAAATTGCACAACAAATGAGCATAGAATGTGTGCCTACTTTTATGTGACCACACTTTGCAAGGTCCAAAGAAAACAGCACAAACCTCGGTGGTGACTCGTTTCACATGAGCTTTTATTTCTGTTATTTGTAAATCTACTTTTGGTATCTTTTCGCTCAGCAGGTCACATTTATTATCAGCATTTTGACAAAAGCTCAGTTTGCAGTACAGTAAACAGTAATATGTGCATAGAGGCCCAAATTTAAACAAAGTTCCACCCACCAATAAAAGCTTCTAGACTAGCAGCAATGGAAATACAGACACATCATATACTGACCGCTGGATTCTATATAGGTACTCAAAGTGGGGTGTTCCATTTTGGATGCAGATCTGGCATAATCTAATTGACTAAATAGGTGCTAGCAATCAATTATTGGTGTTAAATGCTAATTGGCAGTGTAGCAAAGATACTCACCTGTAGCAGGTTCTCTCCAAGGACAGCAGGCCAAGTATTCTTATAGCTGGGTGACATCATCCGACGGAGTCCATTGCGAATGCTAACTAGCGATTTTAATTTAGAACTTTCTAGCAGCAACCCACCACGCTTGTACTAGTGCCTTCCTGCCTGACGCACGAGCGCAGGTCCCTCAGTCATTGTAAAAAGCTAAAGAATACAACTGGAAGGGGAGGTGGGAAGGTATGTGAGAATAGTTGACCTGCTGTCCTCAGAACTCCTGCTAAAGGTGAGTAACTTTGCTTTCTCTGAGGACATTTTATTTTCACAGCTGGGAATCCTTAGCTACAAGGCTCACCGAAAACATTGCCAGAACAATAAGGTCTCAAAACACCGAGGCCTCTAACTCAGTCAACCTGAAACCATGTACAAACTAGTCATGGAGGTGCAGCCTGGAACAGAAACAAAACTAGGCCTGGGGGGAGGGGGGCATTGCATTCTAGATGCCGAACAAATTCTGCAGGACTGCTTGCCTGAAGTGGCTGTCACGCTGGGTATGTTGCTTAAGGCAGTAATGAGATGTGAATGTGTGGACAGATGACCAAGTTCCACTTTGCAAATCTCCTCTGTGGAGGCTTACTTCAAGTGGGCTACCGACATAGCCATGGCTCTGACATTATGAACCTTGACATGACCATCTAGAGTCAGTCCAGCCTGGGCATAAGTAAAGGAGATGCAGTCTGCTAGCTAATTGGAAATTGTGTGTTTACCGAGGGCTACCCCCATCCGTTTTGGGTCAAAAGAAACAAAAAGCTGGGTGGATTGTCTATAGGCTTTAGTCCACTTCAGGTAGAGGGCTGAGCCTCGCTTGCAATCTAAGGTATGCAGTACAGTCTCACCAGGATGGGTGTGTGGTTTTGGGAAAATTGTTGGTAGGATGATTGACTGATTAAGATGGAACTCCAACACTAGCTTAGGAAGGAACTTAGGATATGTGCAGAGAACTCTATTGTAGTGAAACTTAGTGTAAGTTGAATCAGCTAATAGGGCCGAAGCTCACTGACTCTGCAAGCTGAAGTGACCACCACCAAAAGTAAAACTTTCCGGGTCAAATACTTCAGATGACAGGAATCAAGTGGCTCGAAAGGAGCTTTCATCAGTTGGGTGAGTACAGCATTGTGATATCATAACATAGTTGGAGGTTTTACAGGAGGCTTTGTGAGTAACAAACCTCTCATGAAGTGAACAACTAGAGACTGTGTGGAGATGAGCTTACCTTGACGGTGATGAAAAGCACTAATTGCACTTAGAATGAACCCTTATAGAGTTGGTTTTCAAACCAAACTCAGAGAAGTGTAGGAGGTATTCAAGCAGTTTTTGTGTAGAACAGGTCAGGGGATCTAACACCTTGCCCTCACATCAGACAGCAAACCTTCTCCACTTAGATGAGTAACACCTCTTAGTGGAGTCTTTCCTAAAAGTCAGCAAGATATGGGAGATACCCTCCAGCAAATCTAAGGATTCAAATTCTATGCTGTCAACATCCAGCCGTGAGGGCCAGGATTGGAGGTTGAGATGTAGAAGAGATCCCTCGTTCTGTATGATGAGGGTTGGAAAATATTCCAATCTCCAAGGATCTTTGGAGGAAAACTTCAGAAGAAGTGGGAACCAGTAAGGCACAATTAGGATCATATTTCCCTGGTCCTACTTGAGTTTCAGTAAAGTCTTCACTATGGAGAGGTATTGGAGGATATGCATACAGAAGTCTCCCCCCTCCCCCCCCCCTCCCCCCAGTGTAGGTGAAAGTCATCCGACATGTCTGCATCTGAGCCTGAAACAGAACTAGGAAACCTTGTTGTTGTGATGCATGGCAAATAGATCCACCGAGGGGTGCCCCACTCTCGGAAGGCCTTGCTGGGTATGTCCATGTTGAGAGACCACTTGTGCGGTTGCGAAACCCTGCTCATTTTTTTCACCAGGCAGTTGCCCTTTCCTGGTAGTTCTGTGGCTCAGAGGACTATTCCATGAAGAAGGGACCACTTCTACATTCCTACTGCTTCTTGACACAAAGCATAGGATCCCGTATCCACTGCTTGTTTACATAAAACATTGCAGCCTGTTTATCTGATTAGATGAGAATGATTTGATTCTGTAGCTGACCTTGGAAAGCCTTTAAAGCGTTCCAAATGGCCCTTAGCTTGAGGAGGTTGATATGGAGATCTGTTTCCCGAGAAGACCAAGGTCCCTAGGTGTGAAGCCCATCCACTTGAGCTCTTCATCCCAGGTCAGATGCATCTTCTGAGGAGATGGAATTTGGAATGGTAGTCCCACAGTCAAATTTGTTCAAATTGTTCACCAGAGAAGGGCATGAATAAACTCTGGAGGAATATGGATGACATCCATTAGATTTCTAGTCACCTGAGACCATTGGGAAACTAGGATCCACTGGGCCTCTCTCAAGTGAAGTCATGCCATGGCAGTTACATGCACTTTGCCATAATAGCCATACTGGGCCAGAGCAGTGGTCCATCTGGCCCAGTATCCTGTTTCCAACAGTAGCCAATCCAGGTCACAAGTACCTAGCAGAAACCCAAATAGTAGCAACATTCCATGCTACCAAACCCAGGGCAAGCAGTTGCTTCCCCATGTCTGTCTCAATAGCAGACTATAGACTTTTCTTCCAGGAATTTGCCCAAACCTTTTTTTAAACCCAGGTACGCTTACCGCTGTTATTACGTTGTCCAGCAAAGAGTTCTAGAGCTTAACTATTCGTCGAGTGAAAAAAAATTTCCTATTTGTTTTAACAGTATTTCATTAAAAGTATTTCAACATTTGCCAAGCTGTGACCTGCTTGTTACTTCAGTCTTGCGAAGCGAGCGTTGATAAGGTCTCTGTTCTTGCTTGTGGAAGAAAAGACTGAGCCTGCAGTGTTTCAAATTTCTGGACTGGGAGAAGGTGGGACTTGGGGTAGTTTATGACTAACCCAAGTAGCTCCACCACCCGAATAGTTAGGTGCATGCACTCTGCTGCACCTTCCTGCGATGTGCTCTTGACCAGCCAATAGTCCACATTGGTAGTATGTGTTTCCCTGTCTGCTCAAATATGATGCAACTACCGCTAGACATTTGGTGAATACTCTGGAAGCTGACATAAGGCCAGATGACCTAAATCTGAGAGACTTCCTGTGACTGGGAAGTATCAAAATGTGGGTATAAGCATTATTTAAGTCCAGCGAGCATAGCCAATCTTTTTCCTGAAAAATGGGGAGAATAGTGCCCAGGGAAATCATCCTGAACTTTTCATTGACCAGGAATTTGTTCAAAACCCGTAAATCTAGGACTGAACAAAATCCCCCTGAATTTTTAGGCACAAGGAAGTAGCTGGAATAGAATCCTTCCCTTCTTCCCCTAGTGGCATAGGTTCAACCGTATTGGCCTGTAGTTGGGGGAAATTTCCTCATCATGTACCTGCTTCTGCCAAGAACTGATGTACGATGCTCTTGATGGGCAATTTTGTGGTCTTTGATGCCAATCCACAGTGTAACTGAGATGGGCTGTTTAAAGAACCCACCAGTCGGAGGTTACGAGGGGCCCCAGTGCTAGGAAAAATTTAGCCTCCCCCTCTACTGGTAACCTGTCCGGAATGGTTACTTTGAGTGCAGCTGTGCATTCCTGGAGCCAGTCAATAGCTTGTCCGTTGCTTCAACTGGGGAGCCAGCTGGGGCTTCTGTGGGCAGGATTGGTGATGCCTAAGAATGCTGGGTCCGAGGGTTCTGGGCAGAGCAGGAAGGCAGCAGAAGCCTATGCCTTTGAGTAATAGGGCCGCTGCGTAGGCCCACTGGAAAATCTCCGTGAGGAAGAGGCTGCAGCTGGAGAGTGCCGAGACAGAGTTTGGATGTTATCAGTATGTTTCTTAATGAGGTCAGTGACCTCTTCTACCTTATCTCCAAACAAGTTTTCACCTTACAAGGATCATCCATCAACCTCTCCAGAACTGCTGGTTCCAGGTCAGACACACACAGCCATAAGAGTCTGCACATCCCTATACCCATGGCAGAGATTTCGGGACGCTATGCCAAATGAATCGGATGTACCTTTGGCCAGATATTTCCTGCACTCCAGCTGCTTACTAGCTAACTAGTGAAGCTCTGCAGCCTGCTCCTGTGGGACAGAAGCCGCAAGACTGAGTGTACTGCAGACCAAAGACTTCAAGTAAAGGCTCATGTATAGCTGATAGGACTGGATGCGGGCAGTGAACGTTGAGCCCTGAAAACTTTCCTGCCAAAAAGTCTAGTGTCTGCGTCTCGGGGGCAGCGAGGCATGAGTCCTGGAGTCCTAGCTCATTTGACTATGGATTTGACCACCAGAGAGTGGTGAGGCAGTTGTGCCCTCTTAAATCTGTGAGCCTTCTGGATACTGTGTATCCACCTTCTTAAGTGTATTCTGCACTAAGAGGGGAGATTCCCAGTTCTTCCTCAGTGCATCCTTAAAGATAGGGTGCAGTGGTACTGTGACCCCTTCCTTCGGAGGAGACTCATTGTTTAGGACAGTTAACATGTCCGCCCTGGGCTCTTCCTCTGTCTCTAACTTAAATGCGATGGCAGAAGCCATCTCCCTACAAAACAAGTGAGAGAGACCCTTAGGTTGAGATTTACATATCTCTTGAAGTGGGGAGAGATCAGAAGGTTCCCTATAAAACTCCTCTTCTGAGAAATAATGAGGGTTTTCTTCTGAGTCCCATGAACCTTCCCACTCAGACTCCGTACAATATTCAGATCGGGCTGAGTGAGTCTGTGCCTGCCTCAGCTCTGTGGAACCCAGTCCACACCCTTAAAACACTGAGTACAGCCCTACTCTCTGATTCTAGGGAAGGTTTCTTCCCCAACATTAAGAGCAGTACTGTATGTGTCGATGTCGACGTCAATACCCTTTGAGGTGCCAGCGTCAAGGATCTCAGCACAGGCATGGATGGAGCCTCAGGAAGAATCTGGGGCTGATACACAGCTGGCACAAGTGCCCTGTGGCCTTGATGCCTGAGCGGATGGCAGCTGCAGCATCTACGCCAGCTCCTCCCTGAGCATGGCTCGGAACCGCTCATCTAAGGAGAAGGCATCAGCAAAGGCGGGAAAGTCGGGAGAGAGGCAACTTGAGATGGTGCTGTGCCGAACCGGTTGCAGGGACCTGGCTGCCTGGAAACTTTCACCCTGGCACTTCTTCTAAAGAGGGGGAGTGCTTCTCTTGGTTCCAATGCTTTTTGGGTATCGGCAATGCCAGTGCCCTGGCACTCCCAGCACCATATGTTAATGAGGACCAATGCTTATGCTTCTTGGGCTTCCCCCGGTGCTCAGCATCATGGCCCTTTGGTGCTGACGAGGACTGTGTTGAACCCATACATGTCCCTTAGTGTTCGTTCTGATGCTTTACTGGTCCCAGGGCCTACTCTAAGCACCCCATGTCAAGAGGAGACCTTTTCAGTGCCAGTGCACTCCCAGTGGATGTTGAAGTCTTGGCAGCCATCGAGGTCAATGCTTCCGGTGCCGATGACACTGTACCAGTCTTTGAGGAGCCAAAAAGTCTACTGTTGGACCTGTCATTCTCTCTGTGTCCTCAACTGCATTTTTAAACACAGAGAACAAGAGTTAGGCTAATGGTCAGGCCCAAGGCACCCGATGCACCAAGAGTGCAGGTCGATCACAAAAATCGCCTGATTACATTGGGGGCACCTTTTGAAGCCACTCTGGTCTTCTGGGACATAGAGAAAAGAATTGCGACCCATTTAAACTCTTCAATTATGAGCAGAAAAGGGGGGGGGGCAGCATTCAAATAGAGGTTTGTTCTCCTTCCTAACTGGGCCTAGCACCTCCAAAAAAGAAAGGAAACCTTGAAGATTCAAGCAACTAGTAAAATTAAAGGGAAATAAAATATAGTAAAGAAAAATGAAAAATTCTTCAAAGAAGGGGGAAAACTCCCACACGGGAGAGAGATGTATACACTGTGAGGAGAACACAGACGTGTCCTCTCAACTCCTCAGAAAAATGATGACTGAGGGACCCGTGCTGTTGCATTGGAGGGGAAGGACCAGTGCATGCGTAGTAGGAAGCTGCTAGAAAATTCTAAGTTAAAATCATTGGTCTGCATTCGTACTGGGCTCCATCAGATGACGTCACCCAGCTGTGAGAATGCAACAGCCTTCTTGGCCTTGGAGAATGAGTAGTTGCATGCGAATCTGCCCTACGCCCCTATTCTATAACCTCTGCTCCTAACTTATCTTGCACACAACTCCAAAGGGGGCATGGTCAGAAGAGGGGCATGGGTGGGTCTTGGCATACTCAGGATTTAGGCGCACGGTTAGAATATTTGAATTTGCGCACCTGAATGTAGTTGGACCCAAGCATTTGGCTGGTGTAAGTGCTTATGCCCAAACTTAGACAGGAAGTTGCTCGCTAAGTTAGTATTCTGTAAAGTCAGTTCCGCATGAAACTGTTTTTATAGAATTTGCGCTTAGCGCACATCACCCTGGTATCTAACTTTGAGCAATTTTTACTGAATTCCTCTCAAATTGGATAATTCTACCTTATAAAGTTGGCACTAACATTCACACGTCAGTTACATGCATAATTGTGTTAGAAGCTAGCATATATTTGTGTGCGCACACATGCATGTATATGCCAGTATTTCACCTAAGTGCTATTCTGCAGCTGTACGCGTATCTTTGATAGTGAGTAGTTTACATGTGGGTGTACACATAGGCAGAGAGCACACAGTTATATATGTATTTCCAGAACATAGACACTGTGATGGTGATAGTGAGGACTCTGAGCACTGCACTGAAGCACCTGTTCTGTTAATCACCACTGGAATCCTTTCCAGAATTCAGTCCATAGAAATAAAATGAGCCATTCCAGGTTTTCAAGTTAACCAAACAAATGCTTTTTTTAAATTGTATTTCTACACAAACGTCTTCAATATCAAAACCCTATAGTGTGGAGGGAAAAATAACACAGCCAGTCTCAAAGCCAAACAAATGCTTAACTGAAGTATAAGCTTCTTAGCAGCAAACTTAAACACAGTTCTTATCAAGAGTCTTCCTTTCTTTTCTTCCACTGGATTCCAGCTTAACTCCTGAGAAAGGGTACTTCCTTATGTTCATTAGACCAGCAGTCACAAACACAGCAAGCTCCCAGCATTCCAGTCAGGGCAAGGTTTCAAAGGTGCGTACCCTTAGCACCATGTCTTAGATCCTGAAGTCTTCCAAGAGATATACCCTATCTCTCCTGGCTTCCTTTAGGTTTGGGGTCTCTCCTGACTTCCTTTACCTTTTGACTCATTTCCCCCTTCCCCCTCCCCGACGAGACCTGCTTCTGGCAGACAGGGAACAGGATTCTCTAGCCCTGTATGTTAGCTGGCCATTGCTCCTGCTTCCTTCCTTCTTTAAGGAAGGGTTCTTAGAAGTCAGGCATGGCTCCATCCAATGTTCTGGTGCTCCGTTTAGAAATTTCCAGCATCATTTCGTAGTGCTCAGTTCCTGATGAAGCCTTGTTGCGGGGTGAAACGGTGGCCCCTGTTGAACATTAAGACAGGAGTGCTTGACTAACGCTATTAAGCTAAGTGCCTTTATTTGTTTTATGCTGTGAGCTGAAATCTGTATTTTGTCAATAATAATAGTCAAGAGTAAGAGATATTTGTTCAGCTGAAGAGCTAAAAAAGAAGCCCAGCTGTTTTATGGAGTTTTTTTTACGCCCAATTTTTTTTTTTTTGTTGCATTTGTATCCCGCGCTATCCCACTCATGGCAGGCTCAATGCGGCTTACATGGGGCAATGGAGGGTTAAGTGACTTGCCCAGAGTCACAAGGAGCTGCCTGTGCTGGGAATCGAACTCAGTTCCTCAGTTCCCCAGGACCAAAGTCCACCACCCTAACCACTAGGCCACTCCTCCACTCCATGATAGAAACCCAGCATATGTTATTAGTATTGTGAGTAACTTTGCTCAAAACCTTTGGCTCTTTGCCTTAGGTTTCTGAGGGCTTTTTCTCCATTTAGAAGCACTCTCTTTGAAGATTGTTTTTCTAGAGTTTTGTATAACTTGGTATTACACTACGAGCTTTAACTCTAGTTTATACTGCATCTTTTTGTCCTGTATTCTGCTCCTTCCCAGGCGCAAGCTATCGCTACTTCCTGAGGTTGTACTGCAACTACCCTTCCCCCTAGGATCACAGCAGCTAACTTCTCTCCCCATCTTTTCTGCTGCAGAGGATTTCTGGCAGCTGCCACTTTATTAGATAAAAGGGTTTATTTTCCCATTGTATTATCTGGTTTTAATTCTCATGATAAGACATTGTCCTCCCCCTTTATTCTTTCCCCTACCCACTGGATGTCATGTGAACATATTGAGTGTTACCATCCCCCTCCCCTTTCCTGAAGTCAGTCCAGGTTGCTCCTCTGACCCTAGAGTTCCAAACCTGTCCCACAGTTCCCCTTGGGATAATACTCTAATGAGAAAGCAATAGGGCTGAAAGGATGTGGTCTTATTTATCACAACACACACACTTGCACCAGCTCTGTGACTAGCATGAGTGCACCTAAGTACATACACGCATATATACCCAGTTACACAAGTATTCTATAAAGGAAAATAGGCATCAACATTCCTTTATGAAAAAGGCTCCTACCAGGTGCCTTTTGTGTGCCTAATTATAGCCACACGTTTACAGAATTACCTTCCATGAATATCCACATGTTGAGCCCCAAGCCTCTAATCCCTGTTTTGTTTGTTTTTTGGTGGTTCTGTATCCAAATACCGGATAGATTATAAACAGACTTGAATTAGTAGAAAGCACAAATAAGTCCTGGTCAAGAGTACTAGAACATGTATTGCAGAGACATTGAAGTACAGAAGATGCTGAACTGATGTTAGATTACTGATATCAGTTTTCCCAGTTTAAAATACCAAAAGCACCATTACAAACAAGAACATCGCGAAGACATAGCTCACTACCTTGGTTTAATGGTGAACCGAAAAAACTAAAAACTCAAGTAAGGAGACTTGAGCGAGGATGGAATAAAAAGAAAGATGAACGAACATTTAATGCATGGAAACAAATGCTAAGAAAATATAAATATACAATCAGACAAACTAAAAGGTCATATTACAAATCCAAAATCGGACCAGATTACAAGGACATACATAAACTATTCCAATTTGTACATTATCTTCTTGACACTTCACCAGTTACCACTACTAATACAGATACCCCTTCAGCAAATGATCTAGCCACTTAGTTCAACGAGAAAATTATTAAATTACGATCCTCCTTACCACTTAACTTCACCAAGTATGAAAAATTCATTAACTGTTTGGACCTAGCCATTGATGAATATCCAGCAGACCGAATTTGGACAAATTTCGACTTACTGATGGAAGAAACAGTCACCCAAGTGATAAACAAATTCACCAAGTCCCATTGCAAACTGGACACATGCCCCTATTACTTAATAAAATCTACCCCTCAACGTTTCATTACCGATCTCACCTTAAATTATATGCTTCAGCATGGAAACTTTCCTATAGATAAAGGTAATATACTACTTACACCAGTAAGTAAAAAATTAAATGATATAACTAATTACTGTCCAGTTGCACCCATGCCTCTTGTCATTAAGTTAATGGAAAGTCTAATTACCAAACAACTTACCGATTATTTGAACAATTTCTCAGTATTACATGCATCTCAATCTGGATTCCGTGCTAACCATAGTACCGAAACAGTACTTATAACACTCCTAACTAAATTCAAACAAATAATTGCAGCTGGCAATAATGTTCTCCTCTTACAATTCGACATGTCAAGCGCATTTGACATGGTTAGCCATGGTATTCTATTATACATTCTAGAATACTTCAGAATTGGAGGAAATGTATTAAACTGGTTTCATGGCTTCCTAACTGCAAGAACTTACCGAGTGATATCAAAATCGACTATATCATCACCATGGAAGCCTGAATGTGGAGTGCCTCAAGGATCGCCTCTTTCACCAATTCTCTTTAACCTAATGATGCTACCACTGGCCAAATCACTATCCATTCAATGCCTAAATCCATACATCTATGCTGATGTTGTTACGATATATATTCCGTTCAAAAATGATTTATCAGAAATCACAGATAAAATCAATCATAGCTTCCAAATAATGAACTCATGGGCGGATGCATTCCAACTGAAGCTTAATACAGAAAGGACACAATGCCTTATTCTTTCATCGCAATACAACAAAACCAATTATACCAACATAAATATACCAAACCATATTCTTCCTGTTGTGGACACTTTAAAACTCCTGGGAGTCACTATCGACCGAAATCTCACTCTAGACAGTCATGTGAAAAATGTAACAGAAAAGATGTTCCATGCAATGTGGAAATTTAAAAGAGTGAAACCTTTCTTCCCAAGGGAGGTATTCCAAAATTTGGTACAATCATTGGTATTAAGCCATTTGGACTATTGCAACTCCATCTATGCCGGATGCAAAGCACAAATTATTAAGAAGCTTCAGACAGCCCAAAACACTGCAGCCAGACTCATATTTGGAAAAACGAAATATGAAAGCGCCAAACCCCTCAGAGAAAAATTACACTGGCTCCCACTAAAAGATTGAATTACATTCAAAATCTGTACCTTGGTTCATAAAGTTATTCATGGAGAGACCCCGATATATATGTCAAACCTTATAAACCTACCAGCTAGAAATACAAAAAGTTCATCACATACTTTCTTAAACCTCCATTACCCCAACTGTAGAGGACTTAAATACAAATCAATATATGCATCTAGCTTCTCCTACGTTTGCATGCAAAAATGGAACGCACTACCGAAAGCTGTAAAAATAACGCACGATCTGACAGCCTTCCAGAGGTTACTGAAGACTAACCTGTTCAAAGAGTCTTATAAAAAGAATCCTCCATAAAAGACTTAATACCAAAAATGTACCAGAACAAGCCAGCATTGAATTCTCTTAATTTGGTTACTTTACTCACTTTGTTATTATTGAACGTCATTCCTTATCCTTTATCTCATATACTGACATGAATTGTTTATTTCTTCTAATTTAGTTGACATTTTATGTACCATAATTGAAACGTTACTCTGTAATTCTCTTTCCGTTAATGGCGATCGCCATTGCAGCATAATGTAAGCCACATTGAGCCTGCAAATAGGTCGGAAATTGTGGGATACAAATGCAGCAAATAAATATCACACCATGAAAAAAAACAATTTTTCCACATTGTTTTTATAAGCTGTCATGTAGCACTCTTAATTTATTTCCATTGTGCTTCCTTGTCTGCTACAGACCTGGAGTAGTCTCCAGTTGGACATTTTGAAACATTAATTCAGAGTGTAATAGTTATTTTATCCTGTGTGCAGTTAGCTGCAAAAGCAAACATAAAAAGTGAAAACATGAGACTTTTTCTTCTTTCATTATATTTTAATTTTCTTTTATGTCCTAGTTTCCTGCGAACACAGGACCTAGTCAAGGAGATATAAAAGAAAATGAAAGATTTTGACGTGTTTTTCTTCTTACTTTAATGTTTTTAGATGGTTTCACTTTGTTCTTCCACCTAACCTGGAAGGAGTCAAAGTTCTAGCTCATTTCACCTTTGAGTCAAGTTTGTTTAAATTGCTTGAAGCAGCAGCAATGAAAGCATTTAATCTCTAAACCAGATAAATAAAAAAAAGTACATGCATTTAATATCTTTTGGTATCTAAATTGTTGTACTGTAACAAAGATTATATTGGGTATGATAACAGTTCTTACGTGATTGAGTAGAATGCTAATTCAGCACTTTTCAGCCAGTTCACCTATTTGAGTGAAGGACATTTTATGGCTGCTGAATGCACAGTGTGTTTTTTTTTTTTTTCTTTTTTTATTTGCCTTCGGATCACCACCTAGAGAGAATTATTAGGCAGTCAGGCTCACTTGCACTCTGGTCATCTTTCAGCCTAAACAGGCTATAGAATTGAGATAGTCATCTTCCATTTTAACAACTATCTCCTCCTGCAAGGTTTAAAGCTGTATGGTAACCCACTGATTCTATTTTCCTGTATCTTTATTCTTCTTTTTAATTTTGCTGAACTTGCCAGTAACTCTTTTATTCCCTATTGGGATCATTTGTTAACAGTGTGTGCTATCACAGTTATCACACCTTGTCTGCTACAGGGCCCATGTTATTCCTGTAGCAGATAATGCACAATAATGACATTAGTGCATGCTAATTGTTAGTAAATGATCCCCTATATAATAATATAAATCTTTAATATTGCAGTCTATTGTTTTGAAAAATCTTTTCTCAGCTTACTATGGGTTTTTTTTAAACTAAAGATTACATAGAAACATAGACAGATGTATGCAGATAAAGACCATATAACTTATCCAGTCTGCCCATGTATGCTATCTACTCTCCCTATCACTCTCTTGGAGATCCTATATACTCGTCCCAAGCTCTCTTGAATTCAGATACTGTTTTTGTCTCCACCAGTGGAAGGGAATAAAGACAGTTACCGAATCTTGGGGGGGGGGGGGGGGTGGAAGGTGTGGGTGGAAGATGCCAGACCTTGTGAAGGAGGGCCATGAGGCAGACGGGGAGGAAGAGAAATTCTAGATGGGGAGCTGGCCTGGAAAGAAAAGAAAGAGTTTAGAAAAGGCAATGGGGAAGACAGTGGGAGAGAGGCTGGAGTCATGGAGGAAAGGGGAGAGAGAGAGAGAGAGATGCTGGGATGGGGGAGGTGGATGAGCAAAGGGAAGGAAGAGAGAGAGAGATGGGGGGGAGAAAAGAGTGGGAAAGATGCTAGACCCAAAGATGAAGAGAGAAAGATGCCTGCCCTGGAATGAGGGGTACAGAAGGAGAAAGGGAAGGGAGGAGAATCTGTATATGAGGAGGAGCAGGGAGATGGGGACAGGTACTGCTGAATTGGGAGGGGGATGTGAATTGTTAGATGACAGGACAGAGGGAATGATGGTAGTCATGCAGAGAGAAGAAATGTCAAATGGACCAGAGGCCATGGAAAGAGCAGAAGATGGGACTCAGGGGTAAGGGAAAGAATAGAATATAGATGGAAATAGAGGAGGGGGCTTGGAGAACAGAGCAGATGACTGGGAAGTGTTTGGGTGGCCTATGGATGGGAGAGATAGAGAGAAGCCTTTAAGGGGATAATGAAGAACTGGCAATTAGTAGGTAAGAGTGGGAGGGTGTTGATGGGTTGGAAGAATGAGTGAGGTTGTCAAGGCGGGAGGAAGAGAGAAGGGATGAACTGTGAGGGAAGGCTGAGACATAATGTGAATGACCTGGAAGACTGGAGGGAAGATAAGAGGCATTGAAAAATAATGGGGGTCTTGAAGAGGGGGTATTGGAGTAATTGATGGGGCTCTGAGGGGGTTGAGTAAGGGTGGAAATCAGTGGCGTAGCCAAGGGTGGGCTTGGGTGGGCCCAGGCCCACCCAGTACCAGCATAGCTATAATGTGGCTGGCAGGGATCCCCAAGCCCCACCAGCCGAAAACTCCCAACAACTGTCCCTCCTGCATACCTTGTAAATAGCAGATCTTCGCCTGAAGTGAGCAGTAACTGATGCATACTGCTCACACCGGCCCCATAGCCTTCGCTCTGATGTATTCTTGCCTAGGCGGAAACAGGAAGTTGCATCAGAGGGAAGGGTATGGAGGCAACATCAGCCGTGTGTATTAGTTGCTGCCCATTGCTAGTGAAAATCTGCTGTTTAAAAGGTATGCGGGAGAGGGAGGATATTTGAGAGACCATATGCCATGCAGGTGAGAGGAGAGACCACATCATCTGTGGGATGAGGCAGGGTTCTTCTGCCCACCCATCTTGGGTCCAGGCCCACCCAAAATTGGGTGTCTGGCTACGCCCCTGGTGGAAATGGATTTAAAAAGGTGGTGAAAGAGAGGCAATATGAATGGGTTAGAGGATAAGAGATGAAAAGAATAGCCTGGAGGCAAGGGAAGAAAAGAGAGTTAGGTATGGAGCTGGGGATGGTGAGAGAATGAGAGGCAGTGGAGGATAGATGAGGAGAGCTGAGAGGGAGAGTACAGAGGATGTTGAGCAAACTGGATGGACCACATTCAGGTCTTTATCTGCCATCATCTACTATGTTACTATGAAATGGAGGACTATGGAGAGAGACAGAGAGAGTAAGAGGAGTGCTGGAGACGGTATGAGAGGGAGATGGGAAAAGCCGGTACAGTAGGTAGATTAGATGTGAAAAGGAGGAGACTAAGAAGAGGGTGAGAGAAAGGGAGAATTAGGGTAAAATCAAATAGGTAGATTTAAAGGCAGAGAAGAGAAAAGTGAAAAAAAAATCCATAGAAATTAGTATTTTGAAGAGTGGACAACTTATTCTCCATAGAACTAACTTGTGCAGATGTCTGCAATTTTTGTCTATGTCTTTAAATTTAGGACTGAGTCTGAAGAAAATTGACAAAGCTGGGGGATAACATCCCTCAGAAAAGTCTCAGTTTGAGAAACCACATACCAAATATCCTTTAAAGTTACCTCTTTATCAAAAATAGGAAATAAGGCTGTCAAATTAGATGGAAGCGTTACCTCCTTAGGAGATAGTAATGGGGTCTGGGAAGCGCATCCACCTTCAGGATTTTCTCAGAAATCCCAAGATCTACCATTATACTCGGCTGAGGTGAAGGAGTTCTAACTGGAGAAGTCAACGAAGCTCCTTCTGTTGAATGACTTCTCAATGTACCATCTGGTTCAGGATTAATCAACAGGTGTCTTGTCAATAGGTCCTACTCCTTTGGGGGTAGGTGTTGCTGTCATCTCAGTTTTATTCTTCTTCTTTTTCCCCATACTACTCTCCAAGAGGAGACAAAGATCATTCACACCAATTCTCCCCTAAATAGGTGCCTTCCACAACGTTCAGGCATTCCTCGGCACTCCAAGAGGCTCCCAAGGGGCCTGGTGTGCCCCTTAGGACATAACCTGTGGCTGCACTGCAGCAGTAGCTCCTTTGTAGCTGGTACTATGTGCCTGTGATGATGTCAGACATTGGCAACACAGGATCGCATCCAGAGGGAGGGAGAGAGTAGTTGACAGTGTCTCAGGAACAGCCTTCTTGCCAGTAAGCTCTGCATGCCTTCTCTCTGCCGCATCACTGCAGCAGCGACTTTTGTAGCTGGTACTTGGCAACTGTGATGACATCAGACGCTGGCAACATGGGATTGCACCCAGAGGGAGGGAGAGACTAGATTACAGACTGTTAGGAACAGCAGTTAAGGAGAGTCTCTATTTGCATCGAAAGCTAATCAAGAAATGAATTAAGTTATGTCCAATAAAAAAGGTATCATCTTATTTTCTTTTCCATGTTTTATTTTGTTTGATTTCTATTGATAACATCGCAAGATTGAGACTGTAGAAAATTCTTTCAGAGTTAGGATCCTTCATTTCCTTAATTTTCTTATGCCTTATTACTTATTTGTGGAAATTTTGATTAGGAAATATTTTAAGGAGATATTAGGTCTGTCTAGTTCAAACCAGATTGCGTTGGTAAGATACTATTATGTCTAGAAAATTTGTGATTGACAGTGATCAGCAGGATAATCTGGTAGCGATAGGTCCTTCGGGCAGTATTGATTTAACTGCCTTTTTAGAGGACTCAACTGATACCATCTTTACCAGATCTACCTTACTGGTTACTTTCTTGAATGAAGCGGATAAATCAGTAGTTATAAGGTCATATTTCAAGAAGAAATCTCTGTTCTGTGGTAAGACAATCCAGGTATTTCCAGATCTCACAGGCTACTCAACTGCAAAGAGACTTTTTTGGCCCTTAAAAGTCGTGTGATTGCTAAAGGGCAACTTTTTTTTTCTGCATTTCCCCTGTAAGTGTTTAATTACCTTTCAGGGTAAACAATATATATTTTTTAATCCTTGCAGCTGGAAACATTTTTGCAGGAGACTTCAACATGATGCGTTATGAAAAGGAGTTAGTAATTAAGCTAGCTCTAAAAGTCAAGACGTAGTTCTTATTAGTTTTCCTTTTATTTTCTTCTTTATTGCCTATTCCCTCTCATTTATGTGGGCTTCAGTTTTTGCTGTATTTCTTGGTTATAATTTCTTTCTGCTGTTTATGTGCAGCTTTATTATTATTGTTGTTTAATGTTTATGGGTAATGTAAATTTCATAAATGCAATTTTAAAAAAGATAAAAACAGAAATATCAGTGGCAGACAGATATAGAGAAGGAAAAGAAGACGATGAGAGAAGAAAGATGAAATGGAAAGGAGAAGACTGACACAAGGAAAGTGGAAAAGAGACTTGGACCAGCCCAATTAGAAATAAAATGCCCGACAATAAAGATAGAAAGAAATCATGGGGGATGGGAATACCACTTTGAGAGTATTCAATCACGCTAAGAAATAGGATCAGGTAACTCCACTGTTTATCCAAAATCATTGGCTCCCGATAAATTACTGCATACAATGCCAAATCCTGACCCTGACTCATAAAATTCTTTCTGCAGAGATTCCATCATATTTAACTATGGCGATAGTCCAATATGTACCCCCCAGACTTTTCAGATCACTAATGGGCTCGTTTTCGGAAGATGGACGTGATTCTCACAGAAACGTCCAAATCGATATAATCGAAAGCCGATTTTTGGACGTCCCCAACTGCACTCCGTCGCAGGGACGACCGAAGTTCAAGGGGGCGTGTCAAAGGTGGGACTTGGGCGTGGCTAACACTTGGACGTCCTTGACCCGTAATCAAAAAAAAAAGGACATCCCAGACGAGCACTTGGACGTTTTCACCTGAACCTGTTTTTCTTATGACTAAGGCACAAAAAGGTGCCCTAACTGACCAGATGACCACCGGCTAGAATCGGGGATGACCTCCTGTTACTCCCCCAGTAGTCACTAACCCCCTCCCACCCTCAAAAAATATCTTTAAAAATATTTCATGCCAGCCTTTATGCCAGCCTCAGATGTCATGCTCAGGTCCATGACAGCAGTATGCAGGTCCCTGGAGCAGTTTTAGTGGGTGAGTGCACTTCAGACAGGCGACCCAGCACCATCTCCCCTCCCCCCCACCTGTTACGTTTGTGGAGAAAACAGCAAGCCCTCCAAAACCCACCAGAAACCCACTGTACCCACATCTAGGTGCCCCCCCCCCCTCAACCGTAAGGGCTATGGTAGTGGCGTATAGTTGGGGGTAGTGGGTTTTGGGGTGGGTTGGGTTGGGGGGTGCTCAGCACACAAGGTAAGGGACCTATGTTCCTGGGAGCAATTTATGACGTCCACTGCAGTGCCCCCTTGAGTGCCCAATTGGTGTCCTGGCATGTCAGGGGGACCAGTGCACTACAAATGCTGGCTCCTCCCACGACCAAATGGCTTGCATTTGGTTGTTTCTGACATGGACGTCTCTAAGGACGACCAAATTTAAGGATTTGGACGTCCCTGACGGTATTTTTGAAACAAAAGATGGACATCCATCTTGTTTCAAAAATACGGGTTTCCCGGCCCCTGGATCGGGACGCTTTGCAAGGACGTCCAAATCGCAATTTGGACGTCCCTTTCAAAAATGCCCCTCTATATGACCAGAGATTACACATTTCTTTGCCATCTTTGGCCAGACTGGTCTCCACCAGATGATCTGCCTTTTATTGTATTGTACCAACCCTCTGGAATTCATTACCTTCACTATCCTGCTTTGAACTTTGATTTTCTAAATTAAAGGCAACCCTTAAGACCTATTTATTTAGAGCTGCTTTTGGTGATACTTGCTGAACATGATTAATTGCACTGGTCAGCTGCGGCCCATTCTCTGTTTCTAGGTATGTGTGTAGTTGATGTTAAACTTCTCTTACTATACTCTCTTTGAATGATTGATGCTGGCTGTTTTTTCTGTCCTACTGTTTTATTGATTTAAATTTTTATATATTGTGAACTGTGCTATATTTTATGAATGGTGGTATATCAAATTTTAACTATAACCATTTATAATATGCATACCCAGAAAAGCTTTATGATAGTAAGATTTTCTTTCTATACTGTTTTCTTTATTGTAATATGCAGTTTTGTCTCTTGAATTGCTTACTGTGTCTGCAAATAGTAATATTAGTAAGTGCTTTCTGCAAAAGAGGGGAAATACAATTTAACATGTTCTCTCACTCCCAGAGCTTAGTTATTTCAAAGGAGACAAAAATGAGTCCACACATCTGCATAAAGTCTCTTTTTGTTGTCATATTTCTACTGTGTCTTTTTTTAGTTCCTTCATTTGTTAGCCATCTGCCTCCTTATGACCTTATGTTTATGCCACAGGTGCATACATTCCGAGGTCCACACTGGTGTGAATACTGTGCCAACTTCATGTGGGGACTCATTGCTCAAGGAGTCAGGTGTTCAGGTATTTACATACATTTTCTATTCATATCTTCCTTGTACAGAAGTCATAGAAATAAAGAAGAGGTAAAGTAGGGTGTGTTTTGGATATTGTAAAACAAAATCTTGTCCAATTTAACTAGTAGATGTACTGTTCTCATAATACATATCTGCTGTATTATTAAACAACAAGTTAAACCAGAGCTACCTTCATATGAGAACTCAATTTCTCTTTATTATAGAGCAGCGTGTTGCACTGATTCTGGGTCATTACAAGTATGATGTGTCCCTCTGTAGATACTTCAGTAGATATAGATGACTGACTGAATGAATAGGTGATTGAAAAGACAAAGCAGTTTACAGGGGCAGAGAAAGAAGGAAAGGAAGTGATGAGTGGCATGTGTTTTAAGTCCAAGATGGAGATCTCTGCTTCATGGTAAAACAGATTACCCACAAGGAATAGGGGGTCCCTAGATATAACTAATGAGTTCAGAGTATATCTTGAGCAAGTGAATGAAAGCAAGGACATTTCAATAAGTGTGGAGGGAAGAGGTCACATACAGCATAACCCTTTGCAGGCCGCTGCTTTTGCTGTGAGCAGCATAGCTTTAAGGGGCATAATATACACACACAATAAAATGTGGAAAGAGCAATTGGAAAGTCCCATAAACTAAATAAAGCTTTGCTTCTAAAATTGAGAAAATAGCGTTACAACTGAGTGTTTAAAGTTAAATAACATGAGCCTCAGCTGCCACAGGACAAGTTAAAGACTTTTACAACATACAACCTTATGGGACTACTTGTCATTGGTTCAATGGTAGACTGAAAAACTGGAATGGGAAACAACTCCCAATTGTAGGAGGAAAAAACCACTACAGAAAAAACTTCTACCATTTGCTAACTTATTTATTTATTTGTTACATTTATATCCCACATTTTCCGACCTATTTGCAGGCTCAATGTGGCTTACAAAGTACTGTAATGGCGTTTGCCATTTTGGTTGATAACAAATACAAGATTGTGTTGTGGTCAAATGAGGTAGAAGTGAATCAGGTGTGGTTATCCCACACCTGGGTACAATAAAGTTGTATACTGGGGGAGTTACATAAATGACATTTTTGTTACAGAATACCACTGGCTGAGTTACTCCAATTTGTGGAAGAACTTAATGGATGTTCTCCGAGGACAAGCAGGCTGCTTGTTCTCACTGATGGGTGACATCCACGGCAGCCCCTCCAATCGGAAACTTTACTAGCAAAGGCCTTTGCTAGTCCTCGCGCACCCATGCGCACCGCGCATGCGCGGCCGTCTTCCCGCCCGAACCGGCTCGTGCTCGTCAGTCTTCTTTTGTCCGCGCTCGGGACGGTCGTGTTTTGTGCCGTTTCACGCCCCTAAAAGTTGACCCTCGCGCATCTTCGCGATTTTCGCTGGAAAAAAAAAAAAAGACGGACCTTTACGGTCTTTATCCCTTTCCCGTGCCTCCAGATTTTGCCCTGCGTAAGTTTCCTTTCGCTTTCGGGGTAGGCCTTTTTTGAGGCCTCAGTACGGGTTTTTTCTCTCCCTGTTTTTGGTGCCTATATCGCCATTACGAGTTTTGATTTCGCCAGCGTGATTTTTCCGCCCATGTCATCGAAGTCTCCCAGCGGCTTCAAGAAGTGCACCCAGTGCGCCCGGGTAATTTCGCTCACTGATAGGCACGCGTCGTGTCTTCAGTGTCTGGGGGCTGGGAACTGCCCGCAGGCCTGTAGTCTTTGCGCCCTTTTACAAAAAAGGACTCAGGTAGCGAGATTGGCCCAGTGGAACGTGTTGTTCTCGGGCTCTTCGTCGACAACAGCACCGGGGGCATCGAGTGCATCGACGTCGCCAGCATCAAGACCTTCGACCTCGGCATCGACTGCATCGAGGCATCGACCCTCTGCATCGTCGGTACCGAGACATCGAAAGGCTGCGTCGGCGTCGGTGGTACCGGGACCTCCACTAGTGCTGATGTCGTCAGACAGTGGTGCTGTCCATTCCCCTGCTGGTGGCGGTGAGCCTTCGGGTGGGTCTCCCCCTACCCTGAGGGCTCCTGCGGTACAGCCCCCCCGAGACCGACCTTCTTCGGCCTCGGCCCCGAGGAAGCGATGGCTGGATTCTACGTCCTCCTCGTCGGTACCGGGAAGTTCCGGTGACATGCTTCGTTTGAAAAAGTCAAAGAAGCATCGACACCGGTCTCCTTCCCGCATCGGTACCGAGAGCTCTGGGTCGCCGAGGGAGTCGGCACCCAGTAGGCATCGGTACCGGGAGGACCGCTCACCCTCTGTTCAGGAGGTGTCGATGCGCTCCACCTTGGACAGCCCGGAACAGACTCTGACCTCGACGCCTGCATCGGCTTCCATGTCTTTCTCCACAGCCGCTCTGCACGAGAGTCTCTAGGCCGTTCTCCCAGAGATCCTGGGAGAGCTGTTGCGCACTTCCCCTCCGGTACCGGGGGTGCTTGCGCCACCGGTACCGTCGAGTGAGGCGCCGGCTGGCCCCTTGCCCGGGGTGAGGTCTCCGACATCAGTGCCGCTTGCGGTACCGACTGCGGTCGCCTCCCAGGAAGGCTCCCCGACGACGTCAGCGGAGGGAGCTTCGCCGGTGCTGGCGAGGGACTCTACCTCTCGACGCTCCCACCGTGGCCGTGTTTCCACGGAGTCGAGTCGGGCACGGCTTCAGACACAGGTTCATGAACTTGTGTCTGATACCGATGGTGAGCCCTCGTGGGAGGAGGAGGAGGACATCAGATATTTCTCTGACGAGGAGTCTGATGGCCTTCCTTCTGATCCCACTCCCTCCCCTGAAAGGCAGCTTTCTCCTCCTGAGAGTCTGTCTTTTGCGGCCTTTGTCCGGGAGATGTCTACGGCCATCCCGTTCCCGGTGGTTGTGGAGGATGAGCCCAGGGCTGAAATGTTTGAGCACTTGGACTATCCTTCTCCACCTAAGGAAGCGTCCACAGTACCCATGCATCATGTCCTAAAAAAGGCATTGCTGGCGAACTGGACCAAGCCTTTAAGTAATCCCCACATTCCCAAGAAGATCGAGTCCCAGTACCGGATCCATGGGGACCCAGAGCTGATGCGCACTCAGTTGCCTCACGACTCTGGTGTGGTGGATCTGGCCCTAAAGAAGGCTAAGAGTTCTAGGGAGCATGCTTCGGCGCCCCCGGGCAAGGACTCTAGAACCTTAGACTCCTTTGGGAGGAAGGCCTACCATTCTTCTATGCTCGTGGCCAAAATCCAGTCTTACCAGCTCTACACGAGCATACATATGCGGAACAATGTGCGGCAGTTGGCAGGCTTGGTGGACAAGCTCCCTCCTGAGCAAGCCAAGCCATTTCAGGAGGTGGTCAGGCAGCTGAAGGCGTGCAGAAAATTCCTGGCCAGAGGGGTATACGATACCTTTGATGTTGCGTCCAGGGCCGCTGCTCAAGGTGTGGTGATGCGCAGACTCTCATGGCTGCGTGCCTCCGACCTGGAGAATAGGATCCAGCAGCGGATTGCGGACTCGCCTTGCCGTGCGGACAATATTTTTGGAGAGAAAGTCGAACAGGTGGTAGAGCAGCTCCACCAGCGGGATACCGCTTTCGACAAGTTCTCCCGCCGGCAGCCTTCAGCATCTACCTCCGCAGGTAGACGTTTTTATGGGGGAAGGAAGACTGTTCCCTACTCTTCTGGTAAGCGTAGGTACAATCCTCCTTCTCGACAGCCTGTGGCCCAGGCTAAGCCCCAGCTCGCTCTCGTCAGCAGCGTGCGCCTCAGCAAGGCCCCACGGCTCCCCAGCAAAAGCAGGGGCGAGCTTTTGACTGGCTCCAGCAGAGCATAGCCGACATCAACGTGTCAGTGCCGGGCGATCTGCCGGTCGGGGGGAGGTTGAAAGTTTTTCACCAAAGGTGGCTTCTTATAACCTCCGACCGTTGGGTTCTTCAAATAGTCCGGCAAGGATACACCCTCAATTTGGCCTCCAAACCTCCAAATTGCCCACCGGGAGCTCAATCTTACAGCTTCCAGCACAAGCAGGTACTTGCAGAGGAACTCTCCGCCCTTCTCAGCGCCAATGAGGTCGAGCCCGTGCCATCCGGGCAAGAAGGGCTGGGATTCTATTCCAGGTACTTCCTTGTGGAAAAGAAAACAGGGGGGATGCGTCCCATCCTAGACGTAAGGGCCCTGAACAAATATCTGGTCAAGGAAAAGTTCAGGATACTTTCCCTGGGCACCCTTCTCCCCATGATTCAGGAAAACGATTGGCTATGCTCTCTGGACTTGAAGGACGCCTACACTCACATCCCGATACTGCTAGCTCACAGACAGTATCTGCGATTTCAGCTGGGCACACGTCACTTCCAGTACTGTGTGCTACCCTTTGGGCTCGCCTCTGCGCCCTGAGTGTTCACGAAGTGCTTGGCTGTAGTAGCAGCGGCGCTTCGCAGGCTGGGAGTACACGTGTTCCCCTATCTCGACGATTGGCTGGTGAAGAACACATCCGAGGCAGGAGCTCTACAGTCCATGCAGATGACTATTCGCCTCCTGGAGCTACTGGGGTTTGTGATAAATTATCCAAAGTCCCATCTTCTCCCAGTACAGAGACTCGAATTCATAGGAGCTCTGCTGGATTCTTGGACGGCTCGTGCCTATCTCCCAGAGACGAGGGCCAACAACTTGTTGTCCCTCGTCTCAAGGGTGCGAGCGTCCCAGCAGATCACAGCTCGGCAGATGTTGAGATTGCTGGGCCACATGGCCTCCACAGTTCATGTGACTCCCATGGCCCGCCTTCGCATGCGATCTGCTCAGTGGACCCTAGCTTCCCAGTGGTTTCAGGCTGCTGGGGATCTAGAAGACGTGATCCACCTGTCCACGAGTTTTCTCAACTCCCTGTATTGGTGGACGATTTGGTCCAATTTGACTCTGGGACGTCCTTTCCAAATTCCTCAGCCACAAAAAGTGCTGACTACGGATGCGTCTCTCCTGGGGTGGGGAGCTCATGTCGATGGGCTTCACACCCAAGGAAGCTGGTCCCTCCAGGAATGCGATCTGCAGATCAATCTCCTGGAATTACGAGCGGTCTGGAAAGCTCTGAAGGCTTTCAGAAATCGGCTGTCCCACCAAATTATCCAAATTCAGACAGACAACCAGGTTGCCATGTATTACATCAACAAGCAGGGGGGCACCGGATCTCGCCCCCTGTGTCAGGAAGCCGTCAGCATGTGGCTGTGGGCTCGCCGTTACGGCATGTTGCTCCAAGCCACATACCTGGCAGGCGTAAACAACTGTCTGGCCGACAGGTTGAGCAGGATCATGCAACCTCACGAGTGGTCGCTCAATTCCAAGGTAGTGAGGCAGATCTTCCAGGTGTGGGGCACCCCCTTGGTGGATCTCTTTGCATCTCAGGCCAACCACAAGGGCCCTCGATTCTGTTCCAGACTTCAGGCCCACGGCAGGCTGGCATCGGATGCCTTCCTCCTGGACTGGGGGGAAGGTCTACTGTATGCTTATCCTCCCATACCTCTGGTCGGGAAGACTTTGTTGAAACTCAAGCAAGACCGAGGCACCATGATTCTGATTGCTCCCTGTTGGCCGCATCAGATCTGGTTCCCTCTTCTTCTGGAGTTATCCTCCGAAGAACCGTGGAGATTGGAGTGTTTTCCGACCCTCATCACACAGGACGAAGGGGCGCTTCTGCATCCCAACCTTCAGTCTATGGCTCTCACGGCCTGGATGTTGAGAGCGTAGTTTTTGCCTCTTTGGGTCTGTCAGAGGGTGTCTCCCGTGTCTTGCTTGCCTCCAGGAAAGATTCCACTAAGAGGAGTTACTTTTTTCTATGGAGGAGGTTTGCCATCTGGTGTGACAGCAAGGCCCTAGATCCTCGCTCTTGTCCTACACAGACCCTGCTTGAATACCTTCTGCACTTGTCTGTCTGGTCTCATGACCAACTCTGTAAGGGTTCACCTTAGTGCAATCAGTGCATACCATTACCGTGTGGAAGGTAAGCCGATCTCAGGACAGCCTTTAGTTGTTCGCTTCATGAGAGGTTTGCTTTTGTCAAAGCCCCCCGTCAAACCTCCTACAGTGTCATGGGATCTCAATGTCGTTCTCACCCAGCTGATGAAACCTCCTTTTGAGCCACTGAACTCCTGCCATCTGAAGTACTTGACCTGGAAGGTCATTTTCTTGGTGGCAGTTACTTCAGCTCGTAGAGTCAGTGAGCTTCAGGCCCTGGTAGCCCAGGCTACTTACACCAAATTTCATCATAACAGAGTAGTCCTCCGCACTCACCCTAAGTTCTTGCCGAAGGTGGTGTCGGAGTTCCATCTCAACCAGTCAATTGTCTTGCCAACATTCTTTCCCCGTCCTCATTCCTGCCCTGCTGAACGTCAGCTGCACACGTTGGACTGCAAAAGAGCATTGGCCTTCTATCTGGAGCGGACACAGCCCAACAGACAGTCCGCCCAATTGTTTGTTTCTTTTGATCCCAACAGGAGGGGAGTGGCTTGGGGAAACGCACCATATCCAATTGGCTAGCAGATTGCATTTCCTTCACTTACGCCCAGGCTGGGCTGGCTCTTGAGGGTCATGTCACGGCTCACAATGTCAGAGCCATGGCTGCGTCAGTGGCCCACTTGAAGTCAGCCACTATTGAAGAGATCTGCAAAGCTGCGACATGGTCATCTGTCCACACATTCACATCTCATTACTGCCTGCAGCAGGATACCCGATGCGACAGTCGGTTCGGGCAGTCAGTGCTTCAGAATCTGTTCGGGGTTTAGAATCCAACTCCACCCCCCTAGGCCCATGTTTATTCTGTTCCAGGCTACACTCTCAGTTAGTTGGATGAATTGTTAGGTCAATCTCAGTTATGTCCTCGCCGTTGCGAGGTCCAGTTGACCATGTTTGTTGTTTTGAGTGAGCCTGGGGGCTAGGGATACCCCATCAGTGAGAACAAGCAGCCTGCTTGTCCTCGGAGAAAGCGAATGCTACATACCTGTAGAAGGTATTCTCCGAGGACAGCAGGCTGATTGTTCTCACAAACCCGCCCGCCTCCCCTTTGGAGTTGTGTCTTCCCTTGTTTTGTCTTGCTACATATGGGACTGACGAACACGAGCCGGTTCGGGCGGGAAGACAGCCGCGCATGCGCGGTGCGCATGGGCGCGTGAGGACTAGCAAAGGCCTTTGCTAGTAAAGTTTCCGATTGGAGGGGCTGCCGTGGACGTCACCCATCAGTGAGAACAATCAGCCTGCTGTCCTCGGAGAATACCTTCTACAGGTATGTAGCATTCGCTTTATCCTACCATCAAGTTTGACTGTAATTTCTATTATGAACATTTCAATTTTCTAGATGTGTGGATTAAAAAAGGAGGCAGTTATCTGAGCACGGAAGTTTATTCCAAACCCACAGAAAGAAAATTTTTTTTTAGCATATAAAAGTATGCATCTGGTTCATCTTAAGAACAGTTGTCCCTTTTCACAATTTTTAAGATATAGGAGAATATGTGGCACTACCCAACAATATAATCAATCTTCTGAGAAGTTGAAAGTTAAATTTTGGGAAAAGTGATACCTCGAGAAATTAATTTAAGAAATCATATAAAAGAGCATTATATAACAAATCGAGATCTTCTTTTGGAACCTAGGTTTAGAAAAAAATCTGAGGTTTTTCCTTGTATTTTGAGCTTTACTTAAAGTGTAACACCAAATTTACTCGATTTTAATCAAACTGAAAAAGAAGAAGTTTCTAGGTCTAGAGCTCTGCCAAATACAGTATCACTTATCTGAAAAAAAATTAGACACTGGTTTGGAATTTGTGTTTCCTTTGATTGTGGAGAATTTGGGGGTAGTCCGGTGAAGCTTCAATTTTTATACAGATTCATATCCAAAGGGTCTTTCCAGCTTCATAGCATTGACAACCAGGCAGCTTGCTCAAAGTCCATAACCTCAACAAGTGCCTCCTTGTTTTGCGGAGCTGCATCAGGAGCAGAAACCTACTCGCAGTGAGACGCTGGAATGACCCTTTGGATATAGATCTGTATAAAAATTGAAGCTTCACCGGACTACCCCCAAATTCTCCACAATCAAAGGAAACACAAATTCCAAACCAGTGTCTAATTTTACAAGAAGAGATTCAACCCTTTTTCAGACTAGTACTATCCAAGAAGTACCTCTCCATCAGCTCCATCAAGAGTTCTATTCTCATTATTTTCTAATTCCAAAAAAATCAGGAGCTCTTTGTCCTATTCTCAATGAGAGAATTGCATCTTTTTTATAAAGAAGGAGACATTCAAAATGTACTCTCTGCAGACTGTTCTACTCCTGATAGACCACAACTGACTTGCATCTCTAGACCTCAAAGATGCCTACACACATATTCCAATCCATCCGGACCATTGGAAGTATCTTCATTTTTGTTTCAGCCCAGCACATTACCAACACAAAGTTCTTCCATTCAGACTGACATCGGCACCCAGAGTATTTACAAAGTGTCTCTCTGTAGTAGCAGTACATCTCAGAAAATATGGAATCTTTCCCTCCCATATTCAAAACCATTTAACCGTTAATCCCAGTTAGTGGCTAGGAGATAACCGGCTATATCATATGATATAGCTGGCTATCCCTGAATATTCACCGCATAGCCACATTGGGCCGCTTAAATAACTAGAATATCTTTGGCCGGCTTAAACTTAACTGGCTAACTCCAAATATCAACTTAGCTGGCTAAGTTTAAAACAGCCAAAAATAAACTGGATATTTAATACCGGTCACTGAAAATGGCCCAGAATTGAATATCCGGGCTGACTGCCAACCATGGAAGTTAGCCGGGCTCCCTTCCGCAGTCTGAATATCGGCCCATTTGTATTCCTATACTTAAGATGATTAGCTGGTCTCTGCTTCTTCAAAGAAGGACTTATTAAAATCCCTCCAAGCAACTATCGAGACTCTTTTTTCACAAGGATTCATCATCAACAGACAAATCCATGTTATACCCCACTCGAACTATTCAGTTTATAGGATCACAAATCGCTATTGTACAGGGGAAGGCATTTCTGCTAATACAAAAAATAAAGCTCTAGTATCAAAATACGTGCTTACGAAAAATGAAGAAAAAGCCCTCAGAAACCGTGGGTAAAATACCCAGGGTTTAGTGCGCGGTTATGTTATTCTTATAACGCACGCCACGATTCTATCATAGGGCAAAAAACTTCATTTTGGATGAATTTACAATTCAATAGCCTGTAATATGGCTTATAGAATGTGTCTTTTTGTAGATATATTTTTTCTTTTTTTCTTTTTTTCAACAATTGTTTAACAATCCAGCATTATCTGTTGTACTTAGCTTTTGAAGCTGGGCACTCTTCAATTTCAATATCTGTTCAACGGGAACCCGTTTCGCCCAAAACCTGGCTTCATCGGGAACGGAGTGCTTTGAATGTGTTTAATGAAAGCGTACAGCATCGTGGCGTGCGTTATAAGAATAACAAAGCAAGCAAAAAAGAAGCTTTGTTGTACTTGTATGCTGTTTCCCTCTCTTTTGTAACTGTGCGTTATAAGAATAACATAACCGCGCACTAAACCCTGGGTATTTTACCCACGGTTTCTGAGGGCTTTTTCTTCATTTTTCGTAAGCGCGTATTTTGATACTAGAGCTTTATTTTTTGTATTAGGTTACTTTTTTGCTCTAACAGTAACTGCTTTTGTTCTATGGTTTTGTTCTATTAAGATATGAAGGCATTTCTGCCACAGGACCACTCTATCTCCATCTGATACTTAGTATAGCTTTTCTCACGCCTCAAAGATGCACTGCAAGAAATTTCCTTAGGCTATGGGTCTTATGGCAGCTTCAACCACAGTAATCCCAACTGCGAATCTTCACATGTGACCACTTAAATGGAGACTGAAGTTTCAGTGGTCTCAAAGTACTCAACCCTTGTCCCAAAAACTATGTATCACTCTGTAGATAAAACAAGCACTTAAGTGGTGGAACAACCCAGATCATATACTACAAGGATCTCCATTTCAATCCCCCACTCTAAATCTCACTTTGACAACAGACACTTCACATACAAGATAGGGAGCCAAACTTCGTCACCTCTGCACACAAGGGACCTGGTCATCTATTGAAGTAAATTACCATATCAATCTCCTGGAGTAGCGTACAGTCTACTATGCAATTCAGTTATTTAACCATCATCTCGCACACAAAACCCTTTTACTCAGGACAATCAAATTTCCATTTACTATCTAATATTAATATATACCTGGTACTTGCTTATGAAAAATATCAATTACAAGTCCACTATTAGCAAGTTGAACTCTCTAAATAATAATATCTTATGTGCTATGAGGAAAAGACTTCAGATACTCAGTTCTGGCTGATTATTTTCACATGGACCGAGTCACTCAGCGTTTACATTGAAATGTTTCGTTTCTTTGAGTAAACTGCTGGCGAGTATCCTCACAAGTCAAAAACCTCATTGGCTACTAATTTTTATACTTTTTTTTTGTTCTTTCTATTGTATTATAGCATGTAAAAGAACATATACTTAGCTTGCTGTTTAGCTTGATATCAATGGGTACGCCCAACAGCGAGCTCCTGTTTCGCTGAAAGCTTCTTAAGGAGCTGAACCCATAACCTTCTATATCAACCTGATAACGAGCACCGATATCAGGTACCTGCTCCCGAGCCAAGACAGATTCTGCCACCAGCTCCTGTACCGACCCTGCAGCCTTGTCCAACGGCAGCTCTCGACGAGCGCATCAGGGCCCTGCTTCCAGAGCTTCTGGAAGGGTTACTGCGCCAGTCTGCTTCGGTGTCAGGGGTGCTTGCGCCTTCTGTACCGTCTTCTGCAGCGGTACCTGGCCCTTCGCCTGTGGTGAGGTCACCAACCTCTGTGCCGCCTGCCACCCAGGTCGACTCTCCTTTGACATCGGTGGAGGAAGCTTCACCGGCGTCCAGGCAGACGTCGACGTCTTGGCATCGCCATCGAGGACATCGTTCCTCGGCGTCGAGGCAGGCTCAGTTTCGGACTGCTCTGAGGGATGTCTTGTCCGATATTGAAGATGAGCGTTCGTGGGAGGAAGAGGAAGATCCCAGGTACTTTTCTTCTGACGAGTCCTATGGGATTCCTTCTGAACCTTCCCCTCCACCAGAAAGGAGACTGTCTCCACCGGAGAGTTTATCCTTTACCTCCTTTGTCAGGGAAATGGCTGCGGCTATTCCCTTCCCTATGGAGGTTTTGTAGATGAGCCCAGGGCTGAGATGCTCGTGGTCCTAGATTATCCTTCTCCACCTAGAGAGGCTGCAACAGCTCCTTTGCATAATGTACTCAAGGAAGTCCTTATGCGAAACTGGTCGTTTCCTCTGTCTAACCCCGTGATCCCACAGAGAACTGAATCCCAATATCGGATCCACGGGGAACCTGGATTGATGAAGTCTCAGCTACCTCACAATTCCATGGTGGTGGACTCCGCTCTCAAAAGAGCTAAGAGTACTAGGGACTATGCCTCTGCTCCCCCAGGCAGAGAATCTAGAACCTTAGACTCTTTTGGGAGGAAGACGTATCAGGCCGCTATGCTTGCTGCCAAAATCCAAACATACCAGCTCTTCATGAGCATCCACTTGTGGAACTCGGTGAGGCAACTGTCTAGCTTGGTTGATGCACTCCCTCTGGAGCAGGCCGAGCCTTTTCACCAGGTGGTCAGGCAGCAGAAGGCGTGTTCAAAATTCCTGGCCAGGGGTACGTTCGACACTTTTGATGTAGCATCCCGAATCGCTGCCCAAGGTATAGTGATGCACAGACTCTCATGGCTGCGTGTCTCTGACCTGGATCATTTGCTCCAGCAGCAGATGGCGGATGTTCCTTTTTGGTGAGAAAGTAGAGGATCTGGTTGACCAGCTCAAAAAGCACAATGATGCTTGGATTCTCTGTCCCACCAGGTGTCTTCTGCTACTACCTCCTCATCCAGGAGGTTTTTTGGAGGGAAGTGGAGTGCTCCCTATTCCTATGTTAGGCGTAGGTACACTCCTGCATCTCGGCAGCCTGTCCAGACTCAGTCCCAGCGCACTCATTCTCGTCAACAGCGTGCGCCTAAGGCCTCTGCAGCTCCCCAGCAAAAGCAAGGGAGGGGTTTTTGACCAGCTCCAGTTAAGCATAGCCTCAGAAAAAGTGTCCGTGCCGGACGACTTGCCAGTCGGGGGGAGGGGGGGGAGGTTTATATTTTTTCACCAAAGGTGGCCTATCATAACCTCCGATCAGTGGCTTCTTCAAATAGTCCGGTCAGGATACACCCTCAATCTGGAATCCAAACCTCCAAATTGTCCACCGGGAACTCATTCTTACAGTTCCCAGCACAAACAGTTACTTGCAGAGGAACTGTCCGCCCTTCTACAGGCCTAAGTGGTTGAACCCGTTCCACCAGGGGAAGAAGGGCTGGAATTCTATTCCATGTACTTCCTTGTGCAAAAGAAAATGGGGGGATGCATCCCATCCTAGACCTAAGGGCCCTGAACAAACTTCTAGTCCGAGAAAAGTTCAGGATGGTTTCTCTGGGCATCCTTCTTCCCGTGATTCAGGAAAACGATTGGCTACGCTCTCTGGACTTAAAGGATACTTACACCCACATCTCAATACTCCCAGCTCACAGGAAGTATCTTTGATATCGGCTAGGAACACAGCACTTTCAGTACCATGTACTGCCTTTTTGGCCTGGCGTTTGCGCCCAGAGTGTTTACCAAATGCTGTAGTCGCAGCGTCGCTACGTAGACTGGGAGTGCATGTGTTTCCTTATCTCGACAATTGGCTGGTGAAGGGCACCTCGAAGGAGGGTGCTGTGGAGTCCATGCGAATGACTATTCAGGTGCTAGAGCTACTGGGGTTCGTCATAAATTATCTCAAGTCCCATCTCACCCCAGTCCAAAAATTGGAATTCATTAGAGCCCTGTTGAACACTCAGACATCTCGAGCTTACCTTCCCGAGGCAAGGGCAGACAACCTTCTGTCCCTGATGTCCATGGTTTGAGCGTCCCAGCAGGTCACGGCTCGGCAGTTGAGACTTCTGGGGCACATGGCCTCTACAGTTCATGTAACTTCCATGGCACGTCTACATATGAGATCAGCTCAATGGACCCTAGCTTCCCAGTGGTTTCAAGCTGCAGGGGATCTAGAAGATGTAGTCCAACTGTCCACCATCTTTCGGAATTCTCTTTAGTGGTGGACGATTCGATCCAAATTTGACCATGGGGCAACCATTCCAAATTCCTCAGCCACAGAAAGTGCTGACGACGGATGCATCTCTCCTGGGGTGAGGAGCTCATGTAGATGGACTCCACACTCAGGGAGCATGGTCCTTTCAGGAAAAAGGTCTGCAGATCAACCTCCTGGAATTAAGAGCGATCTGGAATGCTCTAAAGGCTTTCAGAGATCGACTGTCCAACCAAGTCATCTTAATTCAGACAGACAATCAGGTTGCCATGTACTACACCAACAAGCAGGGGGGGGCACCGGATCTCGCCCTCTGTGTCAGGAAGTCGTTCAGATGTGGTTTTAGGCACGCCGTCATGGCATGTTTCTCCAAGCCACTTATCTGGCAGGTGTAAACAACAGTCTGGCTGACAGACTGAGCAGGATAATTCAACCTCACGAGTGGTCTCTAAACATGCATGTAGTCCGTAAGATCTTCAAAGCGTGGGGCACCCCCTCGGTGGATCTTTTTACCACTCAGATCAATCACAAGGTCCCTCAGTTCTGTTCCAGGCTTCAGGCCCACGACAGACTAGCGTCAGATGCCTTTCTCCTGCCTTGGGGAAGAGGCCTTCTGTATGCGTATCCTCCCATACCTCTAGTAGGGAAGACTTTGCTGAAACTCAAGCAAGACTGCGGAACCATGATACTGATAGCACCTTTTTGGCCACGTCAGGTTTGGTTTCCTCTTCTTCTGGAGTTGTCCTCCGAAGAACCATGGAGATTGGAGTGTTTTCCAACCCTCATCACTCAGAACGAGGGGTCGCTTCTTCATCCCAGCCTCCAGTCTCTGGCTCTCACGGCCTGGATGTTGAGAGCTTAGAATTTGCCTCCTTTGGTCTTTCAGAGGGTGTCTCCCGAGTCTTGCTTCCTTCCAGGAAAGATTCCACAAAGAGGTGTTACTCTTTTAGTTACAACATTTTTATTGACACTTCAATAAAATACATACTTGACCATATGCATACAGCCTCACTGGTACAGATGTTCATAAAGAAACTTTTTTTTTTGTTGAGCTAGTACAGAGTGCCAAACAATTATCACATTTTATCCCCTTCCCCTTCTTTAACAGGAAAGATGTCCCCATGTCATGTACACTTTGCTTTAGTCTTAACTATATATAGAGTTCTCCTACAGATGTTAGGTCTGAACCTCAGGTAAATATTTAACATGTTTTCCGTGCAGTCAATACAAGAGGTTCCGTATAATCAACTATTATGTGGCTGTTATCCTTATCTGCTCGCTGTATGGACAGTATATAATCCATATACCCTGACAACTACGAAACTGTGTCTTATATAGTCTTTAAACTGTTATTTAGTAAGTCTATTGCGAATCTATAATTAAACAACAGGTTTTCTAATAGCCAGTTGTTCTTCAATCTGTGCATAGTGTTGTTTCCACCTGTATGCCATCAATTTACATGTAGTTGGAGTATGCATCAACCTTTGGCCTCATTGGATGTTGCAACAGTGATTGTCAACCTTAATGAACATGGTATGCTGCGAGCAGCTTAATGTTCTCATCATCCAACTAAACCAACACTCAAAGGAACTTTATTGACCAATTAACAAGTGAACATTCCTTGTAATGCTCATACCCCCTCCCCCCATCCCTTTATCCTTCCCCTTACCCCCTTCCTCCTAAAATCTCATCGAATGTGTGTTTCTAAGAATAAGGTCATACATATGTATTCTCGACTGCTTCTCGGTTATAATGTGTTAAGTATAAGACTCCGTCCTCTTTGAGTTAATATGTCTAATAATGGCCCCCAAAGTTTTAGAAAACGCGCCTTGCGGCGGCATGAACCTTTAGCCTCCCTTGCTTCCCATGTCATTAGTTGATGTGTCTGGTTTCGCCAGTGCCAATAGTCTGGAGGCTTATCTGACGTCCAAGATTGTAATATGCATTTTTTTGCTACCAGACATAACTTTCGACATAGAAGTGTCTCGTCTGCTGTTAAACCCTGGAATGCTCCTGGGTAGTCCAAAACCAATTGCAGAGGAGTACCCACTATTCTACGTGATGTCAGTGAAATCATAAAGTGTACTATCTTCCGCCAATAGCTCTGAATCTTTAAACATTCCCAGAATGCGTGGTAAAAAGTGTTCTCTACAAGATTACATTTCAAGCATCTTGGTGTAAGGATTCCTCCCATTCGGGACAATTGAGCTTGTGTGATGTAGGCTCTATGTAATACCCTGAATGCACATTCCCTATAATTAGCTCCACTGACTAGCCGGGGAATACTTTTTATGTAGGCGTCAACATCCCAGTTAGATAAATCTTCTCCTATATCTGCCTCCCACCGCTGACGGAGCTGAGTCAACCCCACTCACGGCGTCAGGGTCCACAATGTCCTCTGAAGCTGCGAGACTGATGGGGCTTCATCAGAGATATCATCAAAAAATTTTTGGATTTTCTCCCCTAAATGAAATTGTACCGCCTCCTTATCCAAGGATTGAATATAATGCTTCATCTGATTATAGCTAAAAGTGAACCTCCAATTTCCCTCTAATGTGAGTTGTCTTGGGGATTTCAATTTCCCTTCTCCATCTAATATTGTTTCTAATCGTTTAAGGCCTTTTTCCTCCCATTCTATAAAGACCGGATTTTCCAGCCCTGGTGGGAACATCGGGTTTCCCCTTATAGACAGCAATTCAGATATATTCGGGTTACCCCCCAGCTTCTTTGCCAAGCCTCTCCACGCTGCTTGTAGAGGCACTAAAAGTATGCAGTGTTTTATCCTTTGTGGCAGTAAAGTGTTTTTTATATGTAATAAGGTGGTCAAGTCGTATGGGCTAAAATAAGCTTTCTCCATCTCCAGGGGTGTATGTGTGTGTGAAGAGAAAACCCAATCTCTCACCACCCGCATCAAACTAGCAAAGTTGTAATATTGCAAGTTAGGAAGGCCCAGTCCTCCGTGCCGCCAGGCTCCCAGCAAAAAATGCATCTTGAGTTTAGCTTTCTTTCTTGCCCAACAGAACCGCCCCACTAATTGATAGAATTGTTTGATATCTTTTTGAAATAATTTCAGCGGCAGAACCTGCAGAACATATAACCACCTGGGTAAAATTACCATTCGAATAAGGCTAATCCGACCTATCAATGGCAAAGGTAGGGCCCTCCAGGTGTCCAGCTGCTGCGCAGTATGATTAAGCAACCGAGTGACATTCAGCTTGTATATATCCTCTATCCGCTCTGTCAGGAGAACTCCCAGGTACCGAAATGAGCCCTCTGCCCATCTCAAAGGAAAATTGTCTCTCCAGAAAAGTCGGGTAGTCATAGGGATAGCCAGAGCTTCCGATTTCTCTAGATTAAGCTTAAAACCGGAGTAATCTCCAAATTCTGCAAAAACTTCTAAAAGATCCGCAAGAGACTTTTGAGGACTAGTAAGAGTCATTAATAAATCATCGGCGAATGCCGCGATTTTAAATTCCGCCTGTCCTATCGTTACTCCTCTAATAGTCCTATTCGAAATTACATCCCGGATTAAGGGATCCAGATAAAGAGCGAAAAGCAATGGTGACAGTGGGCACCCTTGTCTAGTTCCACGACTTATCTCAAAATTCTCTGACCATGTTCCATTTATCAGGACCCGTGCTCGAGGGGAGGTATACAGGGCTTGAATTGCATGCACAAACCAACCAGAAAATCCATATTTAGTGAGGACAGAAAACAAAAAGGGCCATTCTACTCGGTCAAACGCCTTTTCAGCGTCGAAACTGATCAATAATGCATGCTCTGCCGAGTTCCTCAACTTTTCCAGTGTCATCAAGATACTACGCAAATTTTTTGTAACCGAACGGCCTTGAACAAACCCCACTTGTGCTTCATGAACGAGATTTGGTAATACTCTTCCCAACCTATTAGCCAGTATTTTTGCACATAATTTTACCTCGAAATTTAACAGGGATATAGGTCGGTAGGAAGATAACAACATTCCATCTCTGTTTGGTTTAGGTAATACCACTATCTGGGCCAAATTGAGGCCATCCGGCAGTGCTCCCTTTGCCACCCATTCATTGAAAACCTTGGTCAGTGTGGGGACGATTTGATCACCCATCAATTTATAGAATTCGGGTTTAAAGCCATCTGCCCCAGGTGTCTTTCCTAATCTACTTTGACTGATTGCCCAAGCCACTTCGTCACAATTTATAGGGTCATTTAAATATTGATTATCTGTTTGTGTTAACACGGGGGTTTCTATATTTTGTAAGTACATATCGCTTTGCAGGTCTTGGCTACCTCCTGCTCTATAAAGTTGTTTATAATAACTATGAAAGGCCTCCCTTATCTCTCTATCTGTATGTAGTACCTTCCCATCTTTGTCTTTAACAGCCACTATATGCCTAGAAGCATACTGTGAGGCTATCACCTTAGCCAGCAGTTTCCCCCCCTTACTGCCATGTTTATACAACTGAAACCGATAATATACCTGTGACTTTACCGCCCTCTCGTGTATCAGGGAATTCACCGCTGCCTGAACTGACATCCACTCTTTTCGCACCCCAGGGGACGGATTCTTAGCATATTGTTTCCTCAGTCCTAGTAATTGCTTTTCCAAGTGCAGTAGCTCTCGGTCCCGAGCTTTTTTATAGTGACTGACATAGCTAATAACTTCCCCTCTTAGTACTGCCTTTGCTGCTTCCCAGAATATCGCCGAGTCTTCCACTGATCCCTCATTAAGATGTCTGTATTCTTCCCATTTGGCAATAAGAAATTCCTGAAATTTAGAGTCTTTATACAGATAACTGGGAAACGCCCAACCCCTATTTTTTTGCGCAGTATTATCTCCTACTTGCCATGTCATCCAAACTGTGGCATGATCTGAGATCACACAAGGTCCAATAGTAGCGTCAGTGATGTCTGTAAAGTTTTGTCGTGATATCAGCAAATAATCAATCCTTGATTGGGATTGGTGGGCCCTTGACAAGTGGGTATATTCCCTTTCTGTCGGGTGTAATGTACGCCAAACATCTATAAGATCTAATGTATTACACATATCGGGCAGCCCTCTAGTGCTCATTGTCCCTTTTTTCGGCTGTGGATGGGATTTATCAATTTGCGGATCCCACGTCATATTGAAATCACCCCCCAGCATCATGGGGAGTGGTGGCATCCCAGTGAGGGTTTGGAGAAGTCGTTTATAAAATTTAAGATCTAGCGTGTTTGGGGCGTATATACTGCCCAAAGTTATCTGCCGCCTAGCTATGGTAACATTACAGAGAATAAAGCGCCCTTCTGAATCTTTGCGCACATTTTGAATCTGGGATGCTACCCCTTTCCGGAAAAGAATAGCTACTCCTCCTTTATTGCCTACCGCAGATGAAGCAATACATTCTCCCACCCACCATTTAGCTAGCTTTGTGTGTTCTTGATCACTGAGATGCGTCTCCTGCAAAAGGGCCACATCAGCTCCTATTCTTTGGAGGTATTGCAGGATTTTAGATCTTTTAATAGGTGAATGTATGCCTCCCACATTCCATGTTACCAGCTTAATCATCTAATTTAAGAGAGGCAGTCATGATCAACCAATTATGAACCATATTAATTGAGAAGTGCCATCCCAGCCTTTGGCACCCCCCTTTCTTACCAAATACCTGTTTTAGTGGCAAAAATAAAAAATGCAGTCTGAAATACCAATCACATTCAGCTCCCTTACTCACACACATTCCATTTGACCTCGCTATTTTAATTTGCTTTATTTCTTTTCCTCTAAACCTTCCCCTAATCCCTCCCCCCTTCTTCTCCCCCCTCCCCCCTTTGCTGCCCCTTCTATACCCTCTCGGCATGTGTTTCCCCTAGGGAAACCGTCACTTTTTAACGCTTACCCTTCCACTCTTCTATCATATAGTTTTACATTCTCCTAATTCCCTTTATCCCCCCACTAAACTCTTCAGATTCCTTGTCTCCGCTCATTATGCAGAATCTTTACTGTAACATATTTTCTTTTATATGTCTGGAATCCCCTTCAATAACTCACCCACGGTGCTCCCAAAACAGAACTCTTAACAGTGTCCATAACATAAGTGAACGTCCATCAGTAACTTTAAAGATTTTTTCCCTTGATCTTATAACTGTTCAAGTTCTCTTTAACTTGTTCTTCCTCAATCCTCACTTTGTGCTGTCTGGTGTGTAATCCCATTAAGGAGTTTTAAGATGAATTTTATCAGATTTTTTGTAAGTCCTTACTGGTTCATGCAGGCACTGTATCCGCTGATGTGGAGGGCTCTAGTTGCTCCAGTACGTCCACAAAGTTTTTTGCTTCCTTTTCAGACGTGAAGGATCTCGTTTTGCCCTGATACGTTATTCTCAAAGTTGCAGGGTATTGTAGGGCAAAACGAACTTTCAGATCAAAAAGTTTTGAGCATACTGGTGAAAATGCCCTCCTCTTTGCTGCTATTCCCGCAGAATAATCTTGAAAACAGAGAACTTTTTTATTCTCATAGGTCAAGGAGTTAGTGGACCGAGCTGCTTGTAGAATATGCTGCTTGTGCATGAAATTTAACACCCGGCATATTATCACCCGAGGCTTAGCAGTTTCCATCTGTCTGACCCCTAGTCTATGGGCTCGCTCTATTCTTAGAGGGCCGAGTGTTGCAGGGAATTCAATGCTGTCTGTCAGCCATTTTTCAAGGACTCTCTCTAGTTGCTTTCCCCCCAGGGCTTCAGGCAGGCCCACCAGACGGATATTATTCCGTCTGGAGCGATTTTCCAGGTCTTCCAGCTTGGATTCCAGGTCAGACAGTTTTTTCTTTAAGTCCTGTTGACTGTTTTCTATCCCCGCCATTTTTTCTTCCACCTCGCTAGTTTTATTCTGGAACGCTACGCATTCTTTGGTTAAGTCTTCCAATTTGGCGTTTAATTGTTCCAGTTTTTGATCAAGCTTTTGATCCAGCGGGGAAAGGCGTCGGTCTAACAGTTCCTCCATTACCACTGTTAGTTCGGATGTAATCTCCGCTACCCAAGCCGACGATACCGAGGAAGTCGTTTCGGGAGGGGACGCCGCCATCTTGTATTCCGTCGTCTTTCCCCGTTGTCGTTCTTTCTGGGCCGATTTCGCTGCCATGATCGGGGTTTCCGCTATTCCAGCTCTCCGGGTACCCTCACGCAGTCCACCTCTTTATTTTTTTGCGGTATGGGGGAGATTGATTCTTTTGCAGGCGCTAGACAGAGCAGGCAGGCAGCGGAGAGAAGATCACTCACGTCCTCTCACCACCATAGCGTCACGTGACCTCCGGTGTTACTCTTTTAAATGGAGCAGGTTTGCCATCTGGTGTGACATCAAGGCCCTAGATCCTCTTTCTTGTCCTACACAGACCCTGCTTGAATATCTTCTACACTCATCAGAGTCTGGTCTCAAGACCAACTCTGTAAGGGTTCACCTTAGTGCGATTAGTGCTTATCACCGCCATGTAGAAGGTAAGCCTATCTCTGGACAGCCTTTAGTTGTTCGCTTCATGAGAGGTTTCCTTTTGTGAAATCCCCTTGTCAAACCTCCACCAGTGTCATGGGATCTCAACGTCGTTCTCACCCAGCTGATGAAAGCTCCTTATGACCCTCTGAATTCCTGCCATCTAAAGTACTTGACCTGGAATGTCGTTTTCTTGGTGGCTGTTACTTCAGCTTGTAGGGTCAGTGAGCTTCAGGCCTTGGTAGTGCATGCACCTTATATCATGTTCCACCATAACAGAGTAGTCCTCCGCACACATCCTAAGTTCCTGCCTAAGGTGGTGTCAGAGTTCCATCTGAACCAGTCAATTGTCTTGCCAACTTTCTTTCCCCGTCCTCATACCCGCCCTGGCGAAAGCAGTTTGCACACCTTGGACTGCAAGAGTGCATTGGCCTTTTACGTGGAGCGGACAAAGCCCTTTAGACAGTCCGCCCAGTTGTTTGTTTCTTTTGATCCCAACAGGAGGGGAGTCACCATCGGAAAACGCACAATCTCCGATTGGCTAGCAGATTGCATTTCCTTCACTTACGCCCAAGCTAGGCTGACTCTAGAAGGCCATGTCACGGCTCACAATGTTAGAGCCATGGCTGCATCAGTGGCTCACTTAGTCAGCTTCCATTGAAGAGATTTGCAAGGCTGCAATGTGGTCATCAGTCCACACATTCACATCTCACTACTGCCTTCAACAGGATGCCTGACTCACAGTCCGTTTGGGCAGTCGGTGCTGCATAATCTGTTTGGGGTTTAGATTCCAACTCCACCCCCCTAGACCCATTTTTGTTCTGTTCCAGGCTGCACTCTCAGTTAGTTGTTTATGGTTTCAGGTCAATCTATGTTATGTCCTTGCCGTTGCGAGGCCCAATTGACCAATATTCATTATTTTCAGTGAGTCTGGGTGCTAGGGATACCCCACATGTGAGAATAAGCAGCCTGCTTGTCCTCGGAGAAAGCGAAGATACTTACCTGTAGCAGGTATTCTCCGAGGACAGCATGCTGATTGTTCTCACAAACCCACCCACCTCCCATTTGGTGGTGTTGTTTGTTGTTTTTTGCTTTTTGATTTTTGATTAAACTAAGTGGGAACACTCAAGCGACAGGCGGGAAGACGGTCACGCATGCATGGTGCGCACTGCACGCGCATCAGAGTTTCTAAACATGTTTGGAATATGTATTATCTGTATTAGCTGTACCTAATGGATATTTATTTATTTATTTGTTACATTTGAATCCCACATTTTCCCACCTATTTGCAGGCTCAATGTGGCTTACATATTACCGTATCGGCGTTCGCCAATACCGGTATGAACAAATACAAGGTGATATTGTGGAATAATAAGGTTCCTGTGTGACAGGCTCTTTAGGGGATCTTAGGGGGTAAGAGTTGGGTTATGTCCATTCCGAGCTTTGGTTTCATTGTGTTCCAGGTATTCAGGCTTTTATGTTGGGTAGGTGGGGTATGCCTTTTTGAATAGGTTTGTTTTTAGTGATTTCCGGAAAGTTAGGTGGTCATATATTGTTTTTATGACTTTTGGCAGTGCGTTCCATACTTGTGCGCTTAGATAGGAAAAGCTAGATGTGTAAGTTGATTTGTATTTGAGTCCTTTGCAAGTTGGGTAGTAGAGATTTAAGTATGTTCGTGCTAATCTTGTGTTTCTGGTTGGTAGGTCTATGAGATCTATCATGTATCCCGGGGCTTCACCGTAAATAATTTTATGAACCAGGGTTCATATTTTGAAAGCAATATGTTCTTTGATTGGGAACCAGTGTAGTTTTTCTCGTAGGGGTTTGCCGCTTTCAAACCGCATTTTTCCAAATATAAGCCTGGCTGCTGTGTTTTGAGCGGTCTGAAGTTTCTTTATGATTTGTTCTTTGCAACCCGCATAGATTCCATTGCAGTAGTCTGCATGGCTTAGTACCAGTGATTGTATCAAGTTGCAAAATATTTCCCTTGGGAAGAATGGTTTCACGCGTTTGAGTTTCCACATTGAGTGAAACATTTTCATTATTGTAGATTTCGCTGACAACCACAGAAGCCAGGGTTCAAATCCTGTTGCCACTCCTTGAGATCTTGGGCAAATCACTTAATCCTCCCTTGCCTCAGATACAAACTTAGATTGTAAGACCTCCAGGAACAGGAAAATACACCTACTGTGCCTGAAAGCAACTTGCATTAAGCTAAAACTGAAAAAATTATGAGCTAAATCAAAATTCAGTACTGGGCATATTGTGAAGATTACAAATCTCACTAAAGTCACTGAGGACATATAAAGCAATTCTACAGCACTAACTTCCAGGAGAGTCAAAACAAGGGCCTACGTAGGAAAAGGTAGCACCATGAACATTGTAGTGGACACTAGAAAATCAGTACACTTATTGAAAAACTAAAGAAGCTAGATTAATACAGATTTGACCCTACACAGATATCCAATGCTAACAGAATACTTGGCCTTTTTCACACACAAATCCGGGTAGACCCTCACCAAGTATAGAATAAGCAACCACAAATTGAAAACAGAAATATGTAGACAGAAATTAAAAACTGAACCCCAAAGAAGCCAGACTCTGCATACTGTGCAACACCAGAGAAATAGAACAGTAATGCATGTTCCCCTGTACTTGTCAAAATATAAAGATAGTAGGTGTAAATAAAAAAAAAAATAACATATTCCAATCAGTACATCAAAAAAAATGTTAATGGAAAAATAAGGTAATACCACTAACTTACTCCTCCCCTCCCCCCTCCCCGTTTACTAAGCCACGCTAGCAGCTGTTATGTGCTAATGCCGACACAACCCATTAACTTTGAATGAGCTGTGTTGACATTGCCGGGTTGCAACTGCTAGCACAGCTTAGTACACAGGGGAGTTAATTTTTTTGAATAGCTTTCAGACGCCAAAACCTCCCAACTGAAGGAATGAGGTTTTGGCATCCAAAAACTAGTTAAAACATGTATTTAGTTCAATAAACCTTTATCACCTTGTTTTCAATTTTTTTTTTATTTACTTACCTTTAAAAATGGACTAAAACGGCTACCACATTACTTCTTCCTAAATTAAAAATACAATTCTTTTTCTACTTTTTTGTCTGACCATTTAGTTTTTTCTAATTGTGATGGTCCCAGTCTCTGGGTACTGCATTCTTATTGTCTTTTAACTCTCTTTCCAAGGGTTTCCTGTCCATTTTTCATTTTTTGTCTCTCTTTCTGTCTTCCATTTTCTGCCTGTATCCAGTGAGATTTAATTTATTCTTATTATCCAGTCTTCATTCTTTCTCTTTTTAGTGTGTACCTACAGCTTTCCCTCACTACAGCCCTCCTATTCCCTTCCACTTATTCCCCAGTCTATTACTAGCTCTTTTCTCTCTCCCTCCTGCCATTCAACATTTCCTCTCTCTATCTCTTCCTGTCCCTCACACCAGCATCCAATATCTCCTCTGTCTGTCTCTCCCCCTGCTGTCCAGGGTCTCCTCCCTTCTCCCCCCCCCCCCCCCCCACACACTACCCAGTATCTCGTCTTTGTCTCTCTCGCCCTCCTGCCATCCAGCATCTCATCTCTCTCTGTCCCCTCCCCCCTGCCATCCAGCAGCTCATTTCTTTCTCTCTCCCTGCCATCCAGCATCTCTTCTGTCTCTCCTCCGCACTCCATCCAGCAGTGCCCCTATCGACCCGTCCTATGCAGTACTGCCATGTTTTTCTCTCTACCCCCATCCACCGTTTTTGCCCTTATCTCTCTTTCTCTATCCCCCTTCAATCCAGCATTGCTCCTTTCTCTCCCCTACCACACCCACTGCCTTGCAGCATTTTTGTTTCCTCCCTCCTGCCTCCTCCACTGGGCCCATGACAGTAAATAAGAAAGATGCATGGGACTGCAGCTGTCTGTACACCAGTGCTTCCTCTGTCAGTCTCAGCTCTCTGAAATAAATTTCAGAAGGGGCAGGACTAGTAACCAGCACCAGTGCGCAGAGAGAGACATAGTCCCACACGTTTACGGACCTGGGAAGGCAGCAGGTCCAGCAGGCAAGGAAAGTCGTGGTTGGGGCTGAAGAGGTTTAGCATCCCAAGACTCTTATATGGGGTGCCTATGGTGGAATCTGCTGTAGTTCTAAGAGAAGGAGAATAGAAGCTCTCTGACTCAAATACTCCAATAATACTCTTTTATTGTTTGTTCTTCTGATTCTGAGTAAGAAGAATTATTTTTAAATATTTTCCCTGTCTGCCTGTATAGAATTCAATACATCAGTACCCTGTGTGAGGTCAGCAGCAGGTCTGGGTCTTAGTGATCTACACCAATCCAGCAATAACATGTCAGCTACAACACCCAATTCAGGAAAGCATGGGAAAAGCAGGGGCCGATGGGTGGTATTGTAGGACAGGGTGAAGAGTTGAGTTTTTGAGAAGAAAAGAAGCACTTTTGAAGAGTGGAGACAAACTAGAGAGAAAGAGAGAAGGTAGAGGAAAATCAGTGGGCATGAGAAAAAGAAATGAAAATAGGGAAAAAATTCAGACATACAAGGTGGAGACATGTTTTGTTTTAATGAAACAATTTTATTTTGTTTCCATATTTTTATTAAGGTTTTTCAAAACATAAAACACAAAAGCAAACAAAAACAACAATCCATGGCAAATAAACGGAAATAAAAATCAGAACAACACTATCACCATTCCATGACAATACCTTTAGACAGATAACCTGGACACATGAAGTCAAGTAGTGCTATGGGGTTCCTGACAAAAGAGGTCTAATCGAGCCCAAGTCCTCAAGAAACAATTTTAAAATGATAAATTTTCAATGACTGCATATGCAAATAACTCTTTTATGTTAAAACTTCTTTCAGAATTTTCTACCACTTTCTACAGATTCTACCCCTGAGCTTATGCAGAAGCCTTGCCAGTGGGTTATTGTTTTCACAGGAAATTTGTGAAACACAAATGTGTAGATTTTACACAAATTTTTGAGAATTATCTGCAAATTCCATTGTGAAATACAAAACAACACAATACAAATAGTAGTTATCGTCCACAATTGTAGGATTAGTTCAGTGTAGATCACAAAGGGGTCCTTTTACTATGCTGCAGTAAAAAGTGACCTTAGTGTGCCTTTACACAGGTCTTTCCCACACACTAAAGCCATTTTTACTGTAGCTATAAAAATGCCACACAGCCATTTTTAAAAATTACGCATGAGCACTTACCATCACCCATTTTGTAGGCGTTAAGGGCTCACACAGTATTCCTGTACTAACCAGTTAAAATATGATGTCAGAGATGCACTAACTGATTAGCACAGGAATGCCTGCACTCAACCCCTGACACACCCCCTCAAAAATTAGAAAAAAATATTTGCATGTGCTTAGCACACACAGCTTTCAGGGTTACTGCAGGACACGTAAGGATGTCACATGGTACTCCAGTTTTTGCTGTATTAGGTGCATATTAGCACCTAACCCATCTTCAAAGGAGTAGCCTAATGGCTAGTACAGTGGGCTGAGAACCTGTGGAACTAAGTTCAATTCTCACTGCAGCTACTTGTTATTCTAGGCAAGTCATTTAGGGGATCTCTTACAAAGTGGCGGCAAGCTCGACAGGCTTACTGCACGCTAAAACGGAACTACCACTGGCCCAACGTAGCCACAGGTGGTAGTTCGAGCTGGAGCGCGCGCCATTTCCGGTGCTCAGAAAAAAGTTTTCCCCTAGCGCGGCGCTAACCTGACGGTAATTGGGCATTGCCACGTGCTGCTTGGTTACCGCAGGGTTAACGTGGGAGTCTTTACTGCCACTTCTGTGGGTGGCGATAAGTGCACCCTGCCACATGGCCACACAGTAAGAATTATCTTACCGCATGGCCATTTTTGGGGGGCATTTTACTGGCTCCATTAAAAAGGGCCCTTGCGCTGGGAAATACAGCCCTGCTGCTACTGTTGAACCCTTTTCCCCACAGCTTAGTAAGAGGACCTCTATACTCTCCATTGCTCCACGTTCAAAAGCTTAAATTGTGAGCCCAGTAGGGACAGAAAAAATACCTATGTAGAATATGTAAATCGCTTTGTAATTTTGAACCACAGAAAGGCGGTATATCAAGTCTATGACCCCTAGTAAAAGGACCCCCAAAAAAGTGGCTAATTATCTCTAGGATGCCACAAAAGAATTCTGATTAAATAAGATTATATTTAGTAACTTTTGAAATGAAAACTTTTTCAATTTTCTAAAAAAACATCATATAATCAGTTAAAATCCTTTGATCAGAAGGAAGACATTCCAGTTAGCTGCTTGGTAAGAAAAGGGTAATATAAACATCTGTTTGTATCTTAAACCCTTAACAGTTGGAAAATGTTGTTTCCTACAAAATACCACCTCTTGGTGTGCGTTTCAGCAAAATTCTATGTTTTTCAAAAGTCCGGTCATGCTGAAGCCCACCTAGTTTGAGTTTGAATTAACTAAGCTTACACATCTCAACTTATCTTCCCTGTAATGCAGGGTCATGGAGGGTAATATTGTAAAGCCATATTTGAATCTAAAGCATACTTATAAAATTAGATCACGCTTAAAAGTATGTATGGTGCAAGCCAGCATGCTGAGTGGCAGGATTTGGGTGGAGAGCAAATTGGTTGCAGAGCCTTTGTAAAATACTACTTCATATAAGGACATGGAGAAGTGTATGTCCAATGGGAGCAACAATTTAAAAAAAAAATACATGTGGGAAAAAGAGCATCCTGCTGTCCCCACATTTCCATGTCTGCAGCTTTTTAAAACACCAAGTCCCAACAGCATCAATCCTCCTTCATCCCTGCACCCCCAACACCTTCAGTATCACCCCTACAGTCCCCTATACTTTTAGTTCCATCCCCAGAGCCTATCTGACAAAGGCTACCCCATCCCCATTCTTCCCTGGATCCTACCGAGGGTGTTTCTGGTGTCTAGTGGGGCAGAAAAAATCCCCAGTTGCTCCTGCCCCTTCTGGCACCAAGTTCAAAATGGGACCATTGAATTCTTGCAGTAGTACTACGAGTCTACCACTAGATTTCAACCAGTGCCATTAAGACCTGGGAATGGGTCAGGGGTTGGGGGTTGTCAGAGGGGAGGAGGTCAGCCTTTGTTTTCTATTTCTGTTGATGGCTCTCTCATTCTCCCTGTCTCTTCAGCTCGTAACCTTGGGGTCATCTTTGACTCCTCTCTCTCCTTCTCTACTCATATCCAGCAGATCGCCAAGACCTGTCGTTTCTTTCTTTACAACATCCGTAAAATCCACCCCTTTCTTTCTGAACACTGTACCAAAACCCTCATCCACACCCTTGTTATCTCTCGTTTAGACTACTGCAATCTGCTTCTTGCTGGCCTCCCACTTAGTCACCTCTCCCCTCTCCAGTCGGTTCAAAACTCTGCTGCCCGTCTCGTCTTCCGCCAGGGTCGCTTTACTCATACTACCCCTCTCCTCAAGTCGCTTCACTGGCTCCCTATCCGTTTTTGAATCCTGTTTAAACTTCTTCTAACCTATAAATGTATTCACTCTGCTGCTCCCCAGTATCTCTCCACACTCATCCTTCCCTACTCCCCTTCTCGTGCACTCCGATCCATGGATAAATCCTTCTTATCTGTTCCCTTCTCCACTACTGCCAACTCCAGACTTCGCTCCTTCTGTCTCGCTGCACCCTACTCCTGGAATAAACTTCCTGAGCCCCTACGTCTTGCCCCATCCTTGACTATCTTTAAATCTAGATTGACAGCCCACCTCTTCAACATTGCTTTTGACTTGTAACCACTTGTACCTCTCGCTTCTACCTACCCTCCTCTCCTCTTTCCTGTACACATTAATTGATTTGCTTACTTTATTATTTTTGTCTATTAGATTGTAAGCTCTTTGAGCAGGGACTCTCTTTCTTCTATGTTTGTGCAGCGCTGCATACGCTTTGTAGTGCTATATAAATGCTAAATAGTAGTAGTAGTGATACTGAAGGTGTCGGGATTGCAGGAGGGTTACTGATGATTTTGAGGGGGACGATTGGCTTGTGTACACCTACCCCTTCAAGCTGGTACTTATTCATATCTCAGGACAGTGGAAAAATTGATGTAGCATTTTTAGGCCACATGCAGGGAGTGCTGGACACACTAGATAAACTTTCAGTCTTAAAGCCCCCTCAGTTAAGTTCCAGATCCCCTAACCCATCTACTCCCCCTTCCCTCCCAAGGTTTTAAAATTCAACAATTATGATAATCCCACCACAATCATACAAAAGCACACAACCGGACATCATAATAAGGGCTGTTTCTAAAAGTCATTTACCCAGGTAAACAAGTATTTGAAAGTTGCCTTCCTTTCCTACAGGTAAAAGTAATGCAGACAGTTCTTTGAGTTTGTGTGGCTGTCAATTCCCGTTGGTTTGTTTTGAATGTAGCTGCTCTTTGCTGCCCCCCCCCTCCCCGAAGCTGCCGCCCTAAGCAACCTAGTCTTGCCTAATGATTAGGCTAACAGTGCCTACATGTGTATTCCCCTTATGAAATGGGAAATACACATCTTTATCTTTGGCCTGCCCAAACTATACCGTACCCACACTCATATTCCGCTCTTGACATCTGCACATAGTATAGATCTCCAAGTGTAAACAGTAACTTTCTAAAATCACTCTTTGTTTGTGTAGCTGATCTACATGTTTAAATGCTTCCAACTTAACCCCTATAGGCTCCTATCTATATTTTCTAAATACGCTAAAAACAGATTCCTTCCTGCCCTATTAACCTAGGGGACCTGTTACAAAATTATCCCCCTAAAGCATAAACGGGATGATTTATAAAGCATTTTCTGTGTGTAAGGCAGGTTTTACATGCAGGATATGGCTGATATAAAATTGCCTGAGGATATGCACATGGGCATTGTTTGGGAAGAGTTGGGGCAGAGTTACAATGTGCGTACATGTTTTATAAACTACACATGCACACACTTACACACACACATTTCCATTTTCTTTGGAGCAGGTATGAATCTGTACATTATTAGAGTTGATTCTGAGGAACCTATGTTGTTGTCACAGATTCAGAACAGTGAGCCCTTTGGCCATAGTTGGAGCTGCGGAAGACAAGTCCCCTTGGCTGGCATAAGGCAAGGTGAACCTAGGCAGGCACCAAGGCAAGACTAGACAGGAACAGATTAGACAAGGCTAGAACTAGACAAAACTAGGCAAGGCTAAACTAAGCAAGACACAGCTGGACAAGGCAAAACAGACAAGACAGGAACCGGGTCCAGATGAGGCAAGGAAAAGCAAGGCAACAGAGCTAGAACTGGAACCCAGACAGGACAAGGCAAGATAAGGAACTAGGCTAAAACTGGGTCCAGACAGGCAAGATGAGGGCAAGTCAAGAACTGGATCCGGATGGGACTGGACACAACAACAAGCAAAACAGACAAGACTAGGACTGGATGCTAAAGGCAAAGCAAGGCATGAAGGAAAGCAAGGTCTAGGCAATACATGGCTAGTCAGGACAAGAATAAGAGTCCAAGGCGAGGCAAAGTCTGAAGGCAGGGCTGGAGGTTGGCAGGAACACGGAGACAAGGCAGAGCTGGGTCCAAGGCTAGACAAGACAGGGTTCCAAGGCTGGTAGGGTCCAAGGTAAGGCAGGAACTGGAATCGGCACTAGCACATGCAAGGCAAGAGGATCTTGAAGCAAAGCCCCAAAAAGAGCCATTGCAAAGGCACCTGAAGGATGAAGAAGGCTTCCATAAATCCCTCACAAGCCGGAAGTATAGACTGAGGCAGGGATCCCGGGATGGGTCCACAAAAGCACATCTAGTGAGCACACTCGCGCATGGGGAACCCAGGGTCAGCCAGCACACTGCTGGAAATAGAGCAGCAAGCCGAGGGACCACCGAAGAAGCCCAGGAAGACACCACTGCAAGGGAGGGTGAATTGGACGTAGGGTGCACATCCCGAGGCTATGACAGTTGTGTTTATTTATTTATTGGATTTATTTACCGCCTTTATGAAGGAATTTGTAAAACAGGTTCTTTTTTGAACATTTCACATAAGCACCATGTTCTGTCATTACCCCCAAAGCGCATATTAAAACTGAACAGTCAGATGTGAAGCTTCGTGGTTGAGTCTGTTCTTGTTACCTTCTGGAGATTTTATATTTCCTCATACTTTATTTTATATAAGCAGTCTTCCTCTTTAAACTACAGACACTCAACTCTAACCGGATGAGCAAGTTTTTAATTTCACATAAAACAAGTTAAAGGAACACTGTGATAACAGTAAGGGGAGTATGCAGTGTGTGGCAGGCTTGCTGGCAGATTTGCATGTATTTCATGAAACAATAACACATTGTACAATAGTTTCTGTTTAAGTAAAGAAAAGAAAATTGATATATCAAAGGTAGTTAGATGCAATTCACCTATGTACTTCAGCTGCAGTGCTAAGTCATAAGATTGCATTAAATGCCAGTGATCTTACAATATAATTTTTTTAATCAAATAGTTTACTGAAATATTTACATGTCTTATCTTTTATTGTAATGATGATAATGATGATTTTTGAGGAGGAGGAGAAGGTGTCAGGGTACAAAAACACAAAGTTCAGTTGAGATGTTTCTGTAGGAATTATCTCACTGGGTAATAACACATGAAGAACCCAGTCTGATTACACTGAATAATGTAAAATTTCTACAAAAAAAAAATGCAACATTCTGTCACATGACCAGCAGGAAACCTCTGCTAGTGACTTCCAAAACTTAGTCGCTCATTATCCATTATCACTACCAGCTCTAGGTTTCAAAATGACAGATATGACCCCTAGCAGTAGTCTTGTGATACTACTGCAAGGGACCATATCCACTGTTTTGAAACCCAGAGCCAAATGGGACAGGAGTGAAGCTGGACCACTCCCATCCCTTCCACTACACTATCAGGGCTACCGCTTAGTAAGTTCCAAGGCTGGGGGAAGGTTTAAGTTAACTACATTGTGGAGGGGCTTGACATTGGGCTGAGGAGCTTGGGAGGGTCTGTGGTTGGGTGCAGGGCCGCCGAGAGGGGGGGCAGGGGGGACAAAATTCCCCGGGCTTCCAAGGGGGGCCCGGCACCGCAGTCCCCTCCACCCAGTGGTGTGCTGGAGCTGGCTCGCACCGGCTCGCAAGATCCGGTTGTTCTTGAGGGCGAGTTGGCTCTCCTCCCTCCCTCCCTCCCTCCCCCGAGCTAGCCTACAGGGTCCCTCTGGGTACCTGAAGAAGGTATTCTTCGGGGTAGGCAGGAAAGATGCCCAGTCTTGCCTGCCCGCTGCCGGATCGCTCTTTAAAAATGGCCACCGAGACTTCTGCTGAAGTCTTGGAAGCCGCCCTTGTAAGTCTCGGTAGCCATTTTGAAGAGCGATGCAGTAGCGCCGCGGGAGAGTCAGCGCCGTCAGCAGGCAGGAAAAACTGGGGATCTTTCCTGCCTGCCCCCGAAGAATCCACTGGACAACCTGGGTGGATTGAGCGAAGAGAATCACTGGGCATGGGTGGCTGGAGGGGGGCAGGGGAGAGAGGAGAATCGCTGGGCATGGGTGGCTGGAGGGGGGCAGGGGAGCGAGGAGAATGACTAGGTATGGGTGGCTGGAGGGGGGGCAGGGGAGTGAGGAGAATCACTGGGCATGGGTGGCTGGAGGGGGGGCAGGGGAGAGAGGAGAATCGCTGGGCATGGGTGGCTGGAGGGGGAGCAGGGGGAGAGAAGAGAATCACCGGACATGAGTGGATGGAGGGGAGGGCAGGGGGAGAGGAGGGTTGCTGGACATGGGTGGATGGAGGGGAGAGAAAGGTTGCTGGACATGGATGGATGGAGGGGAGGGCAGGGGGAGAGGAGGGTTGCTGGACATGGGTGGATGGAGGGGAGGGAAGAGTGAGGAAGGAGATAAGATGAGGGAAAAGGAAGAGAGGAGAAAAACTGCACATGGATGAAGAAAATAGGCAGAGGCTGGATCCACTGGACAGTCAAGTCTGCGGAGGATCCAGCTTTTAGTTACGGATGTAGGGCAAGAAATGAAGAAGAAAGGCGGAAAGTACAGAAATAAATGGAAAGGAAGCCCTGGAAACGGAGTTAAGAGGACAGATAGCAGTAGAATCGGATACTGGGCCAGCATGATCAGAAAAACAAAGTCACCAGACAACAAAGGTAGAAAAAAAATCATTTTATTTTCATTATAGTGTTTGGAATATGTCCATTTTGAGAATCAGGTGCTCAACATTAAAAGTTTATATTTATTTATTTATTTATTTATTTACTTATTTATTTATGGCATTTTATCCCACATTAAACATAAATTAGATTGGAATTTGGGATCATTTAATTTTTCTTTCCTGGAGTAATGCATTGCCCCCCCCCCCCCAAGGCTCTCTCCCCGGCTATAGCCAGCTCTGTAATTTGGGGGGGGGGGCGCAGAGGTGGACCAGGGAGAGAGCCTGTTGTTAAACATTTACCAGCACACCACTGCGTCCACCCGCCCCCCCCCCCCCTCCCCCCGTCCACCACCGGATAAGCGATTCTTATACACTGCCTGCGTCTGTCCTGGTGCCGTTTCTCTGCCTCGTTCCTCCACCTTCTGATTCAGCTTCCTGTTTCAGCCTGGGAGGAACGCGGTGACAGAGAAACAGTGCTGCCCTGTTTGTGCCTCCTAACGCTGGCCCTGTCCCCACCGCACATAATCTCCAGCCCTGCCCCTGGGTCAACCAGCCCCGCCCCACAGCGCACCCCACCACATAGTCATCTTTGACCTCTCCTCCCCCCCCAAGAAAGCCAGATTCTATAAGCATTGAAAATACTAGTAGAAGTAACATAAGTGCATTTTCTTCCATACACTGCTAAATACAAACTTTTTAAAGATATACATTTTCAAAAAGCAACATCCATAAGCAGCATGTCCCCCTTTCCTTTCCCTCCCATCCATGAGTAGCATGTCTCCCTCTCCTCTCCATCCCCTTCTATCCCATATGCTATATTTCCCTCTTTTCCATTCCCTTCTCCTCCATGTACATCCCCCCTTACCAATCTTTTTTTAAGGCCCCCCTCCCTCGCTACACCCACACTCCATCCACCCTTTTTACAGCCCCCTACCACCCAGTGGCAAGAGTCAGGAAAAAGTGGGGATCTTTCCTGCACCAAAGAGGCCACTACACCACCAGGGTGCATTGAGGTACATTCGGGGAGGACGCCCTGAGGTTCGAGGGAGGGGAAGGGAAGGCTTGCCTATACTTCCCTGGGAACCTCGTAGGACCTGAGTCTATCCCCACAGGATCTGCATGGACCTGGAGGGTATAACCACAGGATTCTTACTAACCCTGTTCCTGTGCAGCTGTCTAGTTTAAAGGTCCCAGAATTGTGCTGGCTGGTTACTAAGAGGCATATTTTCAAAGCACTTAGCCTTCCAAAGTTCCATAGGTTTCTATGGAACTTTGGAAGGCTAAGTGCTTTGAAAATATGCCTCTTAAGTGGCAAGAATGTTGCAGAAACTTGCATTTAATGAAAATAGCACAGTCAATCTAAGTTAAAACATGGTAATTTAAAGATAAACCCAATGTACCTCTGCAGTCAACTTTAGAGGTTCTTTTACTACAGTGCGTTAGCGTTTTTAGCTCACGCTAAAAATCAGCTGGGGCAAAATGCTGAGACGCCCATTATGTTCCTATGGGCATCTCAGCATTTAGCTCCAGCAGATTTTTAGCGCGAGCTAAAGAGCTAGCGCATCTTAGCAAAGAGTCCCTGTTAATAGTGTGTAGATCAAAAATTACATTTTAAAATATGTATTTTAATGTATTTTAAAAATGTGGTATGAAACACTGTTTTGGCTGTTCTGATGCTGACAGAATGCTGGGACAAAGGAACGGTTGGTCAGTTGGGACCAGAACAGAGAAGTGAAAGGTTGTGTACTGAGAGTGAAGTACCTTTGAAAAAAAATTTTTTTTTAGTAACAAATTTGACTCTAAGAAGGGTTAGAAGTTTGTGTATATTATTTAGTAGTTTACTTAAATAGTTTTAATTATTCTCACGCAACAAATTTCACACATTCAAGTTAGACAAAATTCCATTTGTCTTTAAAATTATTGTTGCTCTTAAAAAGACTTCACTCACACACACTTCTAACCCTTCTTAGAGTCAAATTTGTTACTAAAAAAAATTTTTTTTCAAAGGTACTTCACTCTCAGTACACAACCTTTCACTTCTCTGTTCTGGTCCCAACTGACCAACTGTTCCTCTGTCTCACTATTCTAACTGCCAGCATCAAGGTTCCTCTGCTGACTTGTGCAAGCCATTCAGAAGCTTTCTTACAAACAGCCAAAGCACTGTTTCACTCCACGTTTTTAAAACACATTTTTAAAAAAACCTATTTTAAAAATTCATTTTTGATCTAAACAACATTAACTCAGGTTGGCTACAGGGGAACATTGGGTTTAACTTAGAATTTTTGTATTTAACTCTGTGCTATTTTCATTAAATGCAAGTTTTTGCAACGTTCTTGCCTCTTAGTGACCAGCCAGCACATTTCTGGGACCTTCAAACACCTCCAAAATGGCTTTTAAAAATAATTTTGGACCTTAAAAATGTACACATTTAACTTTTATAAAGGAGCCAGTATTCATGCTGGTCCCCTTTGTTCTAGGGCATCTGTGTGATAAATAGCACCATTTTCAGTCCCCTTTGAGCCTCCTTGCTCCCAGGAATCTTAAGGCTCCAAGCACGGGCTTTTTCTCGCATGTGCAATCGTGATTTAATGTGATCTGCACTTTAAAACTATGCCTGCAATTTCCTGAACCAGTCTGGGTTTTGGCCAGTCTCTCCCAGTACAGTACTTTAAAAATTAAAATTTGTCTGTCCAGGGCTGTTTTTATTGTCCAGGGGTTCCCCGGAGCTTACTGGGCCTCCCCTGCTTCACCTGCGGATGACGTGGCCGCTAATATTGCATCATCACACATGTCCACCGACGTCAGCAGCTCTGCAGGGTCGCAAATACAGCCAAGGCTTTGCCTGCTTTGCTTACCTGGGCTCCCTCACTGCTCTATCTGCCCAGAACGGTCATGATCGTGCCAAACACACAAACACCACGGGGCTCACTCTAAATGGCTCCCAGAGTCTGTCCCAAGCCCCTGGAGCACCTAGGTAATTAAAAAAAAATAACCATAGTGGTTACATTTGGCATTGAGTTTGGGGAGGAAGAGAGACTTGTGTACCTTAGTGATTGATCTTAGTAATAATATTGCAAGACTACCGCTGGGGTTCAACCTGGGCCATTTTGAACTCCAGCACCCATGGATCAGGAGCATCCTGAGATCGCTCCAGCAACCACCACTAGCCACCTGGGAAATCCCTGGTAGGTGCCAGGAGTGGGGAGTTTTGTTGGGGGGGAGGTGCTTACCTATCAGGACATGAGGAGGTTCTGGTCTATTCAGAGCAGCAATTTTTAAAGCTGAAAGAGATTTGCATGTAATGGAAGCAGTGCGTGCAAATCAAGTTCTTACATATTCATTGTGGATATCCTAAAAACCTGACTGGCAAGGGGTACTCAAGAACTGGACTTGGGAAACATTAGTGTATACATTGCCAGTGGTGTGCACTTGGGTGAAACGTGGACAGAGCATACCAACATGTGTGGAAATTATAAAGTTCTATCATTTATATGTGTTTGTGCTAAAATCCAGGCATGGACATTTACACCAACTATAAGGTTGATGTTAAACGATCACATCTTAAATGTAAGCATGTTTTCAGCCACTTATGCTACTATTCTATAAAGAAAAGTAGGCGCCTACTTTTCGTTATAGAGTAAGCTTAAAATAGACACCATAATCAGCACCTTTATTAGGTGCTTTGTTGTAGAATCACCCTCAAAATTCTTATCAGAGCCTTACAAGACAACTTTGAATCTAGAGCCATGAATGGGAAAAAGGTTTCTCCATAAAGATTAGAAGGAAGTATGTTTGAACTCACTTGAAAAGGATTTTAATGTTTGATTAAGCTCATGGAAAGTTTGCTGACTAATAATTCATCTCTGGTTACTTTGCTGAGCTTTCTAAAGTTGGATGGTTATTACTAGGTGTTGATCGAGTGATTTACTTCAGTTTCTTGGAGGATCATGGAAGGATTAACTTTATGTGGAACATACCGGACTCATACTTCATAGGGTACTTTGCCTTTCTCTGAATCAGCACAACACATTTATTGCAGAAACATCGGCAATTCTGTTTGTTCTCTTCCACCTAGCCAGCTACTTTTTGACATATTTTGTTTATTAAGACTTGGCTCAAGCCTTATTCAGTAGTAACTTGAGGCAAGTCGCATGTGGGTACAGCAGTATTTCCCTGTCTTTGGAGGGTGCACAATCTAAGTTTGTACATGGGGCAATGGAGGGTTAAGTAACTTGCCCAAAGTCACGGGATCTCTACTTTTCACCTGGAAATGTGATTTGTTATGACTGCAAAAATTTCTCCTCTAGACAGCTACAGGAAATTGTGCAGAGTGAGGGGTATGCTTCCAGTGTAATCGCTGTCCTGAGACATTACAGGCAGTAAACGGGGCATCCATTTACTCTCGCAGGACAAGAAAAGAGGAAAACAATTATCCTTGTGTTTTCTTCCTAATATGAACCCTGGAAATCTTTGTTGCAGCTATTTATTCATAGTCACTTAAAGGTCAACAACAGCTGTGAAAGATGAAAGAAGGATATTTTAGAAAATGTCTTTATTGGCTAAGGCTCATTCTTTCCCCAGTATGTACAATATTTCAATCCCAAGTCAAGATTTTATATTTCTGAAGTTTCAGTAAGGTTGTTTTATCTAAATATAGACACAAAAATTAACATACGCATGTCTGTGTAAATATGTGTACTTAAGGCTGACCCCACACAGAGCTGCTTTGGAGCCAGCAGAGGTCACTGCTACAATTGCCTTCCCTTCTACTTAGAGCCTGAACATAGCAACACCATGATGTGCAAGTGAGTGTATATGTGTGCATGTATGTATACCCCACCCCCATAAACACACATATTTTTCCAAATCTGATTACTGGTCTTCACCTCAACCAATGATTGTATGCTATCTGCACACTTATTGCACGCAATCTCTCTCAAGCCTGCTTCTGACTTATGATTAAGTAGTTTTAAAGGAATTCATGAGATTTGGGGTTAGCCTTCAGAGATACCTCCTCTCCATCCCCTGGTACATGGTCCATATGAAGAGAGAGAAACAGGAGATAATAGAAAATAAAAAGGCAGGGCATGTCTTGGTCTGGTGAAAAACAAAAAACAGTGCATATGTGATAATGATCTCTCTTTCCTTGTAGATTGTGGGTTGAATGTACATAAGCAATGTTCCAAATATGTGCCGAATGACTGTCAACCAGACCTCAAGCGGATTAAGAAAGTATACAGCTGTGATCTGACCACACTTGTGAAGGCTCACAATACACAAAGGCCTATGGTTGTGGATATCTGCATTCGAGAGATTGAAGGAAGAGGTACTACAAATGTTTGCTTTACTTATTAAAACTTGATATACTGTTTTTCATTTGAAATATATCACAGCTGTTACAAAAAAAGCTTCAAATATACATCCATTACATAATGATGCCTCTACCTCATCCAATTTTTTTTTTTGTTACATTTGTACCCCGCGCTTTCCCACTCATGGCAGGCTCAATGCGGCAATGCGGGTTTTACAATAAAACCCATCAATTCAATATATCAAACAGTCTTCAACTTCCAGTTATAATCACCCTGCTACATTCCCCACCATCAACATCCTTCTCTTCATTCCTCCTCCTTCTAACTTAGCAATTTCTGTCCCCTGATCTGACCCCATACAAGGATGCGAAATGCATCACAAATGCAGGATATTAACCTGTTTCTCATATTTAACATAGCAAGATTCATCTCTTAAAGGGAGAGAATTCCACAAATTGAAAGCTGTCCATTTTGTTATTTCCAGCTGTAGTGCCAGATAGTAGTGGAACCACAAGAAGCATTTGATTCCTAGAGTACAAAGCTTGGCTATGTTCAAATTCTTCGACAGAGCAGCCAAGTAAGATGGATACTTCAAATACAGGCATTTAAACACTAGTATTAACAACTTAAAGCAAGCTGTGCTTTCTAAAAGCAGCCTAAATAATTGACACAAAATAGAGGTGACAGGCCTAAATTTCTTAGCACCCACAATCAAACTCACAGCTGGATCAGTTGAAGCCTCTGTAAATGGACCAGTGGCAATCCACAGTACAGAAAGGTGTGCTATGCTGATTCAGACTAAGGTCCATCAAGCACAGCAAGCTAAATCCATTTCTCATAGCTCATTTTTAGGGATGAGCAGTGGCTCTCTGAAGTCTACCTGGCTAATAATTTTTATTGAACTTTTCCTTCAGGAACTTGTTCAAACCTGCTTTGTGCACATCTTCCAGCAGCAAATTTCACAGCTTAATGAGGTGCCGCATGAAAAACATTACTTTCTACAATTTGTTTTCAGTCTGCTGATCATTTTGTTTATGGAGTGCTAGATTTCAGCAAAGCCTTTGATACTGTTCCTCTTAGAAAATTTATAAATAAACTGAGTGGCTTGAGGATAGGACCCAAGATGGTTAACTGGATTTGATAAGCAACAGAGAGTAGTGATAAATGGAATTTGCTCCAAAGAAAGGTGAATAGTGGAGTACCTCGGGGATCTTTTCTGGGGCCAAATCTGTTCAATATATTTGTGAGACATGTTGCTGAGTGGTTATAAGGAAAATAATTAGTTTTCATAGACAGCACAAAGATTGGCAACACAGTGAGGGGAATAATCGAACGGCGCCGGCCATCTTCGGGGCCAACCCCACAAAGGGGCGGTACCAACCGTATTATCGAAAAAGATGGCTGGCCATCTTTTCTTTCGATAATACAGTTGGGGCCGGCTAAATCTCAACATTTAGGTCAAATGTTGAGATCGCCGGGTTTACAGATGGCCGGCTTAAAAAAAAGTGGAAAAAAAATCAAAGTGCTCCTCAGGGACAGCTTTTTCAGTAGTACCAGTGGGATTTGAACCAGCCACCTCTGGATTACAAGACCAGTGCTCTAACCACTTGGCCACAGCTCCACTTACTTGGATGTCCCTCCCTTTTGATTATGTCCCTTCAGGTCTCTCTCAGCCAATCACAGACAGGGTCTCTCAGCCAATCACAGCGCATTTAGCTGTCTGTGAGTGTCTGAGAGAGACCCCTGTCTGTGATTGGCTGAGAGAGACCTGAAGGGGCATAATCAAAAGGGAGGGACATCCAAGTAAGTGAAGCTGTGACCAAGTGGTTAGAGCACCGGTCTTGTAATCCAGAGGTGGCTGGTTCAAATCCCACTGGTACTACTGAAAAAGCTGAGCAAAAATAGTTTTGATTTAGGACATCCCTGACGAGCACTTCGATTTTTTTTTTGGGTGGGAGGGGATTGGTGACCATGGGGCGAGTAAGGGGAGGTCATCCCCGATTCCCTCCGGGGGTCAGTTGGGGCTCCTTTTTGAAGCTTGGTCGTGAAAAAAGAGGGACCAAGTAAATCTGGTGAAGTGCTCGTCAAGCCTGGCTTTTTCCATTATCGAGCGAAGCCGGCCATCTCGTGAGCACGCCCCCGTCCCGCCTTCACTACCCTACCAACACGCCCCCTTGAAATTTCACTGGCTCTGCGATGGAAAGCAGTTGAAGCCGGCCAAAATCGGCTTTCGATTATACCGATTTGGCCGGTTTCAGGAGATCGCCGGCGATCTCCCAATTTGTGTCGGAAGATCGCCGGCAATCTCTTTCGAAAATAAGCCTGAGTGGATCTCCCGGGGGGTGTGGAAAGCATGAGAACTGATCTATAAAATTAGAAGCTTGGACTAATGCTTGGCAGTTAAGCTATAATGTGAAGAAATGTGTGGTGATGAATTTGAGGTACAAAAATCTAAATGAGCTCTATATGGCAGGAGGTGAGAGGCTGATATGCACAGACCAGGAGAGAGACATTGGGATGATAATTTCTGAGAAGGTGGTGCAACAATATGACAAGACGGTGGCCAAGGCCAGATGAATACTTGGTTGTGTTGAGAGGGACATAACCAGATGATAAAAGGAAATGATAATGCCCTTGTACAAGTCATTGAGACTGCATTTGGATACTGTGTTCAGTTTTAGAAGCCAAATCTTTCCAATGATGTAAAAAGACTCAGAACTGTTCAGAGGAAAGTGACCAAAATGTTTTGGGGTCTGTGCTGGCAGACATATGAGAAGAAACGTGAGAATATGTATATTCTGCAGGGGAGATATCAGATGCTGTAATTCTTGAGAGGTAGAAAGGAACAAAACATTTTCCAAAAACAGAAAGGCTGTAGAACCAGATAATGAAGTTGGAGGGAAACTTAAAACCAACAGCAGGAAATTCATGGAGAGGGTGGTGGATGCCTGGAATATTCTTCCACAGGAAGTGGTGGGGTCGAAAACAGTGACAGAATTTTAAAAGGCATGGGATAAAAACAGAGGTTTTCACATATGGCATGAAGATGAAATAACAGTATAGAGCATTTCCACACATAATAAAAAGAAGCATAGAAGGTGAGGAGACTGCACTGGCATCAGTTACAACCCTGGGGAGTGGATGGATCATGCTGGTCTTTATCTGACATCAGTTGCTACGTTAAACACAAGGAAGAGTGGTGAGTGGCAAACAAATAATAAGAAAAAATAGATACTACTACTACTACTAATAGCATTTATATAGCGCTACCAGATGCACGCAGCGCTGAACACTTGACATAGAGAGACAGTCCCTGCTCAAAGAGCTTACAATCTAGGTAAAACGGACAGACAAGACATTATCCTGAGACTATTATATTTTTAATAGATAATATTAATTGAGAACAGGGCAGTTCAATTGGAGGGGGGGAGGGAGAGGAGGTGGTAACAATGATAGAAGAATAGGAAGGATGAGACTCTCTGTATGGCATTCCTCACCCCAATTCAGAAGTTCCCAAATGCGCACAGTACTTTACCCTGAACAATCAGCCTTAGAGAATAGGTTTTTGTGTTTTTCTACCCCCTGAATACTATCAGGAAGTACAGCAAAATTATTTATAAGAATAGAAAAACAATGCTCTACTTAAGCTGGTCCAGGTATAGCATAAATATATAATTACATATTATTATATAAATTACAGTGTTAGTCTGTGTCAGGTTCCCAATTCTGTGACTAATACGACTCCAGAAAGCTCATCAGGTATCAACTAATCCAGCCATTTTCAGTTTGTCACATGTAGGTAGTTTCGTCTAGAAGAAGTGGCAGTAAATGTCAACAAAATGCTGGCATTTCCTTCTCTAAATGTACTGAAATAGTCAGCAAATATTTAATAGCTCCTGTTAAAGTAAAATCCTAGCTAGTAACAGTTTTCTGCAGTTTTAATTTTTGTGTGTGTATATATATATATATACAGTGGTGTGCTGGTAAATTTTTAACAACAGGCTCTCTCCCTGGTCCACCTTTGCACCCCCCCCCCCCCACCTCTTTGCCCCCCCCCCCCCCGTCCACCTCTGCGCCCCCGCCAAAAAAAAAAAAAAAAAAAATTTGCAGAGCTGGCTATACCCGGGGAGGGAGCGTGCTTTCAAACAATCCTTACATCCAAATTTACCTTCTTTTAATGTAAAAAAAATCCTTTATCCTCCATCTTTTAAGAAACTGCCTACCTGCTGGATAGTGATGGCACAAGGAAAGCAAGTGAAGACTAACTCAAAATAACCTGGCTGTTCCTTAGATGGGCACTAGTATTACGATATTGAAGATGCGACCATACGATGACTCTGCGGTTATGCTCCACTAATAAGTTAAAAGATTAACTGGATTTCTTGAAAGGATTATATAAATTTAGGATGCAGGACTAGGGACACACACATACACGTATTTAGCCAATATCATAATTCTTCATGTACAGCCACAAAACAACCTTTTAGGGTGGATAGTGTTCACAATGAGCTCCTTTTATTATCGACCAGTTAGAGACAAGAGTTTTCAGTTTTGACACAGTATAATTTATCACAAGAACTAAATATAAGAAAACCAATGGGCTGCATTAGGGGCTTATGGCCTATTTATGTTTAAACAAAAGAAATCTGCAAGAAACAAAATATTTTTATTTTGACTAATAAAACCACTTGCCCCTGAAACATGTTCAAAACAGAATAATCCATTTGTGTATCTAAAAGGTAAACTTCTACAAAACAGATTAAGATCTGATTCCATGTGCCCCAATGAAAAGAGAGTTTAATTCTACTTCCATTTAATTTCAATATATTCCATCATCATCTTTATAACACAAGGCTTCCCAAGGTAGATTACAACAACAGTTAAGGTGAACCCATCAGGAAACAGGAAATCCTCACTGAAATTTGGCCATCTGTATTGTATACAGACAATGTATTTATTATTATTATTTTTTTTTTTAGTGTAGAAAAATGAGCACAAAATACAAAGTTTAAGATTGCTATTTCTACCAGCTATAATAATTTTTAAAGATGTTTTAGTGATATTCAATTGTTATTTCATGATATTTATATTATATGGAAAGCTTTCAAATAAATAAAAAATCTGTCCAATAAGTATAAAAAAAAAAAAAACGAAACAAAAACTTTTGTCCTCCACCTTTTAAGGCACTGCCTATCCAATTGAAACAGCTTTAGACTTGTTACAGATGGACCAAGAATTAAAAAAAAAAAAACGAGAATGTGGATGCAGCAGATCGTAGGTTTGATTGCTTTGTTTGGTTCACTAGAGGACAGCTGTGGGGGGGAGTGAAAACAAAGATTAAACAAATTGGTTTCCTTTCTTACCCTGGAGTAGATCGGCTGCCTCCTTGGTCCCGACAGTGTCCTTTGCCTGCCTGCAATTAAGTAACGATCCGGTCAAACTGCGGCGGGGGATGGGGGGGTGAGGTTGAAGGAGGGAGGCAGGGAGAGGGAGCAGATACGGAGGGAAGAAACAAAGTTCAGTGCATGGGGCAGTGGGAAGGGCAGCAGCAGGGGAGAGAGAATCAGGAACTCGGACACGAACCTCTTTCCTGCAGTGCAGCACGAGGAGGCAGGGTTGCCACACACCACGCATGCACCAATATCAGGTGACAGCTGGTGTGTTTGGGCATGCGTGCCTCCAGCCTCCTGCTGTAATTTGTGGGAAAAAAAACCCATTCAAGTCGCAGCTGAGAGCAGAACAACCGGCTCTCTAAATTGTTCAAAAATTAACAACCGGCTCTGCAGAACCGGTGAGAGCCGGCTCCAGCACACCACTGTATATATATATATATAATTTATTTTAAAATTTATATTCTGCTCTATCAATAGTCTTCTTGAATGTGGGTAAATTAAACCCTGGTAATAGGAATATAAAATTATTGATGGGAAATGCAAGCCATTCTAGAGCTAAAACTGAAGGATTTAATGTGCCTGTTCTTCATGCCCTACTGCATCTACCACTTCTAGCATCCAGGAAATGTGAAGTCACTGCAGACAGAGAATAATTATTTTTGAACAATTTTAAGCTTATGTGTTTATTCTGGTATTGCTGCTGTTCACAGGTTTAAAGTCGGAGGGACTTTACAGAGTCTCAGGGTTTACTGAACATATTGAAGATGTCAAGATGGCCTTTGATAGAGGTATGCTTTGCACTTCAACGCATTTTCAGTTATCTGATCTAGGGGGTAAGGAATGTTCTAAGGCAAATTTATTGGCAACTGAAGAGAAACTTTATTCAAGTGAAGGACAATTCTATAACCTAGACACCCATGTTTACACACATTATACACATAAATGTTTATTTATTTATTACATTTGTACCCCGCTCTTTCCCACATACAGCAGATCCAGTGTGGCTTACATAGTAAAAGAAAGCATCTTTAGAATATTGACACTTATATGCATATGCATGTGTGTCTTTAGAATGTTGACACTTATATGCATATGCATGTGTGTGCACATAACCGTGTAAGTGCTAGCAAGGTACCTAAGAACTATTACTACTACTACTATTTAGCATTTCTATAGCGCTACAAGGCATACGCAGCGCTGCACAAACATAGAAGAAAGACAGTCCCTGCTCAAAGAGCTTACAATCTAATAGACAAAAAATAAATAAAGTAAGCAAATCAAATCAATTAATGTGAACTATTCTTCAAATACCCACTTAACTTACAGAGCAGGTATTTGCAAGGAGACATACACAGAGGCAGAGTATGGGCGGGACTTCTACTTATGCTCATAACTTGCTGAATACTGTAAGTTACGACTGCTGCACCTAGGAGCCCACACTTACAGAAGTTGGATGGCTGGTGTAACTGCAGGCACCTGTTAGATGTGCCAATACCAGGTTACACTTTTATTCTATAACAGAACCCAGGTGCCTAGTTTCCATTATAGAATGGAGGCCGACCAAATTTTGGTTTCAGTTTTGGCATTGAAATCAACCAGAAATCCGGGGTTTGGGTTTTGGCTGAAAATGCCAGTACATTTTCAGCTGAAAGTGAACCCCCCCCTCCCCGTGTGATAACTCTCATGCACCCTGCCCATCCCCCTCATGATTACTCCGTGCCCACCCACCACCAACCATCACCTGAAGGCTCTCCCCGGGCCTGTCTTTAAATCTCCTTTGATGTAGCGACTGTTCAGGGCAATAGCAATCCCCAGTCACTCTTGCTTCTTCCGGTTCTGCAGCCAAAACGGCTGCTGGGACTTTCCACGGTAGCCTTGCAGACTGCCTCGAGAGGGTCCAGCGGCCATTTTGAGATTGCTCTTGTTTATGCTGGTTCTATTCTCCAGTCATCCCTGCTTTTGCTGTTCCCAATTTCTAAATGGCCAAAGGGGACACCCCCCCCCCCCCCCCCCCCGCAGCAGAATCAGCAGGGCCAAGAGTGACTGGGGATCACTCTTGCCCTGAAGAGCCACTAGGCCACCAGGGGATTTAAAGGTAGGCCCAGGGAAGGCTTTCAAGTGATGGGTGGTGGTGGGTGGGCAGAAGTGCTGAGAATGATCGCAAGTGGGGTTGGGCAAGGGCGCATCGCATGGGGGGGTCCAGTTTGTTTCAGCCAAAACCAGACTGCAAATTTAGTTTGATGGTTCAGTTTTGGTCGAAACTAAGAATCCCGGTTTTGGTCGCCCTCTAAGGCACCTACCACACAACTTCATGGCACCTACTTGGAGGCACCCATGTATAGAATTATCCCTTTGCCCCTTCATTTATAACAGGTTGCCTGAAGTTATTCACCAATTGCACATGTATGTTATAGAATATTAGTGTTTACGTGCATGACTGTTACAGTTATGTGTGTAAGTGCCAGCTGTTCGCTCAGTGATGTTCTGTAACACGTGCAAAACTGCCTTAGCGTGTAAATGCAAAGGGGTCCTAGGCAGTCAAACATTTATGCATGTAACTTACAGTATACTGCAAGTTACAACTACAGTGCTACATTTAGGCACATGCATTTAGGCCTGCTATTGACATGACATAAGCGGACTTGTGTAAATGCAAGCATATAGATGTCAACTTACACTAGTGTCCTATAAGAACACTCACATGCATAAGTGATCTTATAGATTAGGCTCATAACCTGCATAATTTGGGCACCTAAATTGAATCACCCAGTTATAGAATTCCCCCCATAGTATTTTGCACTATCTGCATGTTTAAAAAAACTTGAATGGATTTTACCCTATTGTTCATGTCCACATTTCGTTCTGGGGTACTTCTTCAGACTGTCCTGCTGGAAAGTACATGTCTGCCTTCAGCACATGCCTTCTGAAAATTAGCATGACACATGTGTACTGAAGTTGTCTTCATGCTCTCTTTTTCTATGGGCTAACTTTGGCTGGGAAATAGTGCATATCTCGGAAATGTCAGATACATGCTCTCAATAACATCTCTTTAACTATCTAGAACAGGGGTGGGCAACCTCAGTCCTCGAGGACTGTAACCCAGTCTGGTTTTTAGGATTTCATCAATGAATATGCATGAAACATGAAATCTATTTGCACGTACTGCCTCTATTGTATACAGATAGATCTCATGCATATTCATTGGGGAAATCCTGAAAACCCAACTGGGTTGCGGCCCTCAAGGACCGAAGTTACCCACTTCTGATCTAGAAGCACACACACTGTGGGAACCTGTACATACTTCTAGCCAGGCTGAGGATGAGCAGTTTTCTAGCAACTCTTACTGGGATAAATCTGTATTTATCCTGGTAAAGGGCTTTTGGAAATTGCCATAGCCTTGTGCTTTGCTTGAAAGTCTCCTGAACAGCAGCATGCACACTTAAACTCCTTCCCTCTGCCTTATCCAAAACTGCTGTAATCACTCAACTGACCTGCCATTGAAGAGCTACTGAGCCTCAGAGGGCTACAGGAGGTAGAAGGTCCTATGGATAGCTTTTATCTTTGTTTTGTTTTTGTTTTGTTTTTTAACCAGATTGAGGTCTCTGAAGTAGCCTACTGGAGGTGAGGGGACTGAGACAGACTAGCATTGTGAACAAGGTGAGGGGGTGCAGGGGAACAGGAAAAGATGTTAAGCCTATGGGATGTAGGAAAGACAGAGGAGGTCATGTTGGGAGCACTGGTATGGGTGAGAAGGTGGAAAGGGCAGAGGGAGGAAGTAGAAGGCAGAAGTAGAAGATAGAGAGAAGGGGTAAAAAGAGAAAGGAGAATGTAATAAAGGGATGATAGAGAAGTTTGGGGACAGCAGGGGAAGAGAGATGGTCAGGAGTGGAGAAAGGAGAGCACAGGGTTGAAATCAGTGGAGAGCAGAAAGGGAAAAGGGGAAGGTGAGGGGTTGTGACAAAGAGGGAACAGTAGGTATGGGTAGGTCGATTAAGAGAGGAGTGTGTGGGGTGGAGGGTTGGAAGGCAGAAAACAAGAGGCAAGGGGAGGGGCTAGAGGGAAGGAGGAAGCTGCTGGCCTGCAAAAAAAGAGATTAAGAATGGATTCTGATGGAAGATGTTATGAATGAGGCACTGAGCAATTGTGATTATTTTAATCATCAAAGTTTTGAAAAGATCTATGGTCCTTACTAAACACCTCTGCAGCACCATCTGGAAGTTCTCATACAAGTAGTTGTGAAGTACATAAGTATTGCCACACTGGGACAGACCAAAGGTCCATCAAGCCCATCATCCTGTTTCCAGCAGTGACCAATCCAGGTCACAAATACCTGACAAGATCCCAGAAAAGCTCAATACATTTTATGATGATTATCCCAGAAATAAGCAGTGGATTTTCCCAAGTCAATTTATTTATTTATTTAGATTTTGCTCACACCTTTTTCAGTAGTGGCTCAAGGTGAGTTACATTAGGTACACTGGATATTTCTCTGTCCCAGGAGGGCTCACAATCTAAGTTTGTACCTAAGGCAATGGAGGGTTAAGTGACTTGCCCAAGATCACAAAGAGCAGCAGTGGGATTTGAACCAGCCACCTCTGGATTGCAAGACCGGTGCTCTAACCACTAGGCCACTCCTCCATTCCGTAATTTAAAATGGTCTATGGATTTTTCCTTTAGGAAGCCGTCCAGACCCTTTTTAAACCCCACTAAGCTAACCGCCTTTACCACATTCTCTGGCAACGAAATCCAGACTTTAATTACACATTGAGTGAAGAAAGTTTTCTCCAATTTGTATCACATTTACTACTTTGTAGCTTCATTGCATGCCCCCTAGTCCATAGGCGTAGTTTGACTGTTTCATTGGGGGGGGGGGGGGGGGGGGGGGCAAAGGATGGGGCGCAGCATATTAGCATATTCATTTGCATATATAGATATGCAAATGAATATGCTAATATGGAGGAAGGAATTGAAATTTACAGGCAAAATATCACAGATGCACATTTCAAAAAGCTGACATATTTCAATTAATAAATTCTAAATAAAATACTTTTTTCTACCTTTGTTGTCTGATCATTTAGTTTTTCTATTCACTTTGGTCCCAGTATCTTCTGTTTTATGCAGTGTTCTTTCCAGTAGGCTTCCCTCTGCTCCCCACCCTCCCGGTCCCATCCATCTCCTGCTCCTTCCCTCTGCTCCCCACCCCTCCCAGTCCCATCCATCTCCTGCTCCTTCCCTCTGCTCCCCACCCCTCCCAGTCCCATCCATCTCCTGCTCCTTCCCTCTGCTCCCCTCCTCTCCCAGTCCCATCCATCTCCTGCTCCTTCCCTCTGCTCACCTCCTCTCCCAGTCCAGTCCATCTCCTGGTCCTTCCCTCTGCTCCCCACCCCTCCCAGTTCCATCCATCTCTTGCTCCTTCCCTCTGCTCCCCACCCTTCCCAGTCCCATCCATCTTCCCTCTGCTCCCCCCCCCCCCCCCCCAGTTCTATCCATCTTCCCTCTGCTGCCCCCCCCCCCCCCCCCGCGCGCGAGGTCCAGGATCGTGACTCCGTTTACCCCCTCTCTTCCTCCCTCCGGCGCAGGCAGCAGTCTTCTTCAACCTTTCTGTGCTCATGGCAACGGTAGCGACGTATACACGCTGCCTTCGGTCTGCCCTGGAAGCCTTCTCTTCAAGTTCCTGTTCCCACCTATGCGGGAACAGGAACTTGAAGAGAAGGCTTCGGGGCAGAGCCGAAGGCAGCGTGTACGTCGCTACCGCTGCCAGGAACACAGAAAAGCTGAAGAAGACTGCTGCCTGCACCTGAGGGAGGGAGGAAGAGAGGGGGTAGACAGACACGCTCGTCTCCGTCCGCTTCCCTGCCCTCTCTGTCTGCGTCCCTTCCTCTGATGTCATTTCCTTTCGGGCGGGATGCAGACAGAGAGGGCAGGGAAGCGAAGCGGATGGAGATGAGCGCGTGCCTGCTTGTTTTTTTGGTTTTTTACTGCTAGCGCCAGTCATCACGTTGTTGTCGTTTGGGGGGGGGCATTGCCCCCCTCGTCCCCCCCCCAGTCTACGCCCATGCCCTAGTCCTAGTATTTTTGGAAAAAGTAAACAAATTATTCACATCTATCCATTCCACTCATTATTTTATAGACCTCTAGCATATCTCCCCTCAGCCATCTCTTCTCCAAGTTGAAGAGCCCTAGATGCTTCAGCCTCACGTCTACCTATTCCACTCCACTCATTATTTTATAGGCCTCTATCATATCTCCCCTCAGCCATCTCTTCTCCAAGTTGAAGAGCCCTAGATGCTTCAGCCTTTCCTCATAGGGAAGTCGTCCCATCCCCTTTATCATTTTCGTTGCCCTTCTCTGTACCGTTTCTAATTCTACTATATCATTTTTGAGATGCAGCGACCAGAATTGAACACAATAATCAAGGTGCAGTTGCACCACGGACCGATACAAAGGCATTGTATCGTCCTCACTTTTGTTTTCCATTCCTTTCCTAATAATACCTAACATTCTATTTGCTTTCTTAGCCGCCGCAGCACACTGAGCAGAGCATTTCAACATTTCATCAACAAAGACGCCGAGATCCCTTTCTTATTTATTTTATTTATTTATTTGTAGCACTTTTATCTCACATTTTCCCACCGATTCGCTGGCTCAATGTGATAGAGAAGAATACATACAAGTAAGAGAAGAATACGTTATGGTAATGCATATTGATTCTTAAGTGAAAGATTGGATTGTGACATTCTTCGACTATAGATAACTTTCTTAGTCGATGACTCCTAAAAAGCAGCGGTCCCAACACCAGACCCCTAGAATTTTTGGAAAGAGTAAACAAACAGTTCACATCTACCCATTCCACTCCACTCATTATTTTACAGACCTCTATCATATCTCCCCTCAGCTGTCTTTTCTCCAAGCTGAAGAGCCGGAGCCGCTTCAGCCTTTCCTCAAAGGGAAGTTGTCCCATCCCTTTTATCATGGTGCGGTTGCACCATGGACCAATACAAAGGCATTATAATGTCCTCATTTTTGTTTTTCATTCCTTTCCTAATAATACCTAACATTCTATTTGCTTTCTTAGCCGCCGCAGCAAACTGAGCAGAGGGTTTCAACATATCATCAACGACGCCGAGATCCCTTTCTTGGTCGGTGACTCCTAATGTGGAATCTTGCATTACATAGCTATAATTCGGGTTCCACTTTGTACTTGCTCATAGTAAACGTCATCTGTCATTTAGACGCCCAGTCTCTTAAGGTCCTCTTGTAATTTTTCACAATCCTCTCACGATTTAACAACTTTGAATAACTTTGTGTCGTCAGCAAATTTAATTATCTCACTAGTTACTCCCATCTCTAGATCATTTATAAACTAGAGAAAAAGGCCCGTTTCTGTTAGCAATGAAACGGGCACTAGCAAGGTTCCATGGCCCCATCCCTACCTCTCTCCGTCCCTCTGTGTGTTGTCAGGCAATCCTCCCCATTGAGTTGCATGGCGGCACCCCTCCCCTTCCCTTTGAGTTCCATGTCCCTCTACCTGCTTCCCTCCCTGTGCTCAGAGTTCCAGGGCACCCCGCCTCCCTCCCTGTGCTCAGAGTTCCAGGGCACCGGCCCCCCCTCCTCCTCCTCCTCCCCCCTCCCCTTCGAGTTCCAGGACCCCTCCCCTAGACTTTGTTCTGTTCTCCTAAATCTCTCAAAACAACTTTGAACAGTTACAACAGAATGTGTTACCTAAGTGGGGCACAGACTCATCACAAACCTCTGCTCCTAAGATGTCCCACGTTATGAAAATTGTACTTTTTTTCCTGTGCAGATTAAGTTCAATCTGCAGTTTGCTTGATTTTGACACGCTGTGCTCCTTGTTCTATGACCCCCTCCCCCTGCCGACGACCCGCCCGCACCAACCCACCGTCGCCTACCTTTGCTGGCGGGGGACCCCAACCCCCGCCAGCCGAGGTCATCTTCTTCATGCAAAAGGCTTTCACCTTCTGTTTCTGACGTCCTGCACGTTGTACGTGCAGGACGTCAGACTCACAGAATGAAGATCAGCTCAGCAAGCCTTCGTTCTGTGAGTCTGACGTCCTGCACGTACAACATGCAGGACGTCAGAAACAGGAGGAAACCTTTTGAAGGAAGAAGACGACCTCGGCTGGAGGGGGTTGGGGTCCCCCTCCAGCAAAGGTAGGTGACAGCGGGTTGGCGGCGGGAGGGTCATCGGCGGGGGGGTGGTGCAAAGTTGGTGTTGGCAGTGGGGGAGGGTATCGTGCGAGGGGCGGGGCTGTGGGCGGCTGTATGAGTGGTGCTGAGTGAGGTTATGAACACTACAGGGCTTTAGGGCTTCAGGGCTTCAGTGAAACAGAGTGAGCTTCAGAACGCTGGAGTTGCGAATTATGTGGGGGTGGGCGGGGCTATGATTGGTGATGAGACCCTACAAACACTACAGGGGGGGCTTCAGGGGCAGGCTTCAGTGGCACGAAGTGAGCTTCAGAACGTTGAAGGTGGGAATTATTTATATAGATATGTTTAAAAGCAGCGGTTCCAGCACAGACCCCTGGGGAACCCCACTATCTACCCTTATCCATTGAGAATATTGACCATTTAACCCTGTTTTCTATCTTTTAACCAGTTTTTAATCCACAATAGGACACTACCTCCTATCCCATGAATCTCCAATTTCTTCTGGAGTCTTTCATGAGGTATTTTGTCAAACGCCTTTTGAAAATCCAGATACACAATTTCTCCAGCTCACCTTTATCCATCTGTTTGTTCACCCCTTCAAAGAAATATAATAGATTGGTGAGGCAAGATTTCCCTTCACTAAATTCGTGTTGGCTTGGTCTCATTAATCCATGCTTTTGAATATGCTCTGTAACTTTGTTCTTTATAATAGTCTCTCTACCATTTTGCCCAGCACCAACATCAGTCTCACCGGTGTATAATTTCCCGAATTCCCCTTTGGAACCTTTTTAAAATATCAGCATTACATTGGCCACCCTCCAATCTTCCAGTACCATGCTCGATTTTAAAGATAAATTACATATTACTAATAATAGTTCCGCAAGTTCATTTTTCAGTTCTATCAGTACTCTGGGATGAATACCATCTGGTCCAGGAGACTTGCTACTCTTCAGTTTGTCAAATTTCCCCATTACATCCTCCTGGTTTACAGAGATTTCATTCAATTTCTCTGACTCCTCAACTGTGAATACCATTTCTGGTACCGGTATCTCTCCCAAATCTTCCTCAGTGAAGACCAAAGCAAAGAATTCATTTAATCTCTCTTCTATGGCTTTGTCTTCCCCGATTGCCCCTTTTACTCCTTGGTCATCTAGCGGTCCAACTGATTCTTTTGCCAGCTTCTTGCTTTTAATATACCTAAAAAAATTTTTTACTATGTGTTTTTGCCTCCAATGCAATCTTTTTTCAAAGCCCCTCTTTGCCTTCCTTATCAGTGCTTTGCATTTGACTTGACATTCCTTATGTTGGTTCGTATTATTTTCTGTCAGTTCCTTCTTCCATTTTCTGAAGGATTTTCTTTTAGCTCTAATAGCTTCCTTCACCTCACTTTTTAACCATGCCGGCTGTCTTTTGGTCTTCCTCCCTCCTTTTTTAATATATGGAATATATTTAGCCTGAGCTTCGAGCATCCACGCCTAATGTAAATTTTTGACCCTCGCAGCTGCTCTTCTAAGTTTTTTTTTCACCCTTCTCATTTTATCATAGTCTCCTTTTTAAAAGTTAAATGCTAACGTATTGGATTTCCTGTGTATACTTACTCCAAAGTTAATATTAAATCTGATCATGCGGGCAGATCAAGATGGCGTCCGTGAGAAGGAGTGCTGCCTGAATGTTCCCGAATCTCAAGCCACTTTTCGGAGCGTTTTTCTTTCTTTTACCCTTGATATGGGGAAAAGAAAGGGGAAAACTGGGGCTAAAGCCACTCCTAGCCCCGGTGATACTTTAACGCTCCGTCAGCCGACTTTGGAAGCTTTCGGCTTTCAGATGCTAGGAGTCCAGATCCCTACCCTGGTTGGATCCCCAGAACATCCGGGGGATATTAGCACGGAGGTGGTGTCGTTGAGCCCGCCCCATCAGACAGCCCCGCCGAGACCGGGCGGAGAATCAGGACCTATGGGAGAGCCTCAGTCGGTGTCTTCTGAGACTAGTGGCGGCCCTGTTGGCTACTCGACGCCGGATGGTTTGACATCAGAAGGGAGGGCGGGAGGTGTCGATTCCTCGCCTTCCCCCATCCTGGTGGCTCCGCCTGTGGGAATCGGCGTGAGATCAAGACCAGCAGTCGTTACCCTTGAGGCCCTTTGGGATGCAATCCAGGTTTTGAATTCGTCTCTGCTTCAAGTCTCGACTTCATTTAATACTGAAGTAAAAGATCTTAAATTACAACAGCAGACTATGGAATCAAGAGTCAAAACGCAGGAGGATAAGAGTGAGTCAAATTTACTTGAGATTAAGAAATTCCAAACTATTGTTGGTAATGTAGTGACTGAAAGAGACAATGCACAAAGGAAAATTGAATATTTTGATAATCAACTCAGGTGTAATAACCTAAGATTTTTAAATTTTCCTAAGACTCCTTTGATATCTCCAAAGGAAATGCTAAGTAAATATTTTCCCGATATATTGGGAATTCCAAAAGAAGCTTTGCCTCCAATTGTAAAAGCTTACTATATTACGGGAGCTAAAACATCTTCGGTGGAGGCCCCAGAATTGAATTTAACACAATTTCTTGAAACATCCTTAGAAGCTATTACAGAACGCACGACTCTCCTTGCGTCTTTTGCCTTCGAAACCGACAGAAATAACGTATTTAGACTATACTTCAGATTTACTTCAGCTCAATTTTTTGGTTCAAAGATACAAGTGTTTCCTGATATCAGCAAATCTACTCAGAGAAGGAGGAGAGAATTTCTGGGGCTAAGGCCTCGGATTCTCGCATTAGGTGGCACTTTCAAACTGAAATTTGCATGTAGATTTCTTATTTCCTGAAATATGGCTCATTATGTATTTTTTGACCCAGACAAATTGAGGCAATTTATAATTGCTAAAGAAAGCTGTGGCGAAGCAACCTCGAAAGCACCAGAAAGGAGCTAAAACCGCTGGCAGGGACCTGGACTTTACTTTCTCATTGTACCTTATTTAGAGTTTTTCTCTTAATTTTTTCTTATTTAATTGCTTTGTGTCTTGATCATTATTTGTGGACTAAGTAACAATGCTATTTCTATTCAATCCTTGACTGTGTAAAGGATAAAGAAGTTTTCTTTTGTTGTATTTCCTGATTTTCCAACATTTATTTTATGTGAATGTATATTTTGAAATCTATAAATAATGAATTAAAAAAAAAAATCTGATCATGTTATGATCACTGTTATCTAGCGGCCCATCATCATTATCTCCTGCACCAGATCATGTGCTCCACTAAGGACTAGGTCTAGAATTTTTCCTTCTCTTGTTGGCTCCTGTACCAGCTGCTCCATAAAGCAGTCCTTGATTCGTCAAGGAATTTTACCTCCCTAGCATGCCCTGATGTTACATTTACCCATTCAATATCAGGGTAATTGAAATCACCCATTATTATTGTGTTGCCCAGTTTGATAGCCTCCCTAATTTCCGATAACATTTCTATAGCTTTCTGTTCATCCTGGCCAGGCAGACGGTAGTACACTTCTATCACTATCCTTTTCCCCTTTACACATGGAATTCGATCCACACTGTCACTGTGATATAATTTGTACCCTGGTGTGACTGTGTCCCACTGGTTATCCTCCTTCCACCTGGATTCGAGCTGTATGTATACAGATGATATATATGTGTAGATATATATAGCTCCTTGACATTTTAGCTAACACCTTCATGGCCTTTTGCTAGAGAATGAGGGACAATACAGTATGTGGAATAATGCCCTGATACCAAATTCCATCAACATATAATGATGTAACATAGTAACATAATAAATGACAGCAGATAAAGACATAAACAGTCCATCCAGTCTGCCCAACAGTCATGCTCATTATCAATTCTCGATTAAACCAACAATGAATGGGATATAAAATACTTGATCATAGTCTTTCTTTTTCATTTCTGGGACATAAACTGTAGAAGTCCGCCCAGCACTCTCCTTACGTTCCAACTGCTGGAGTTACTATCGAAGCCTAATCTAGCCTATCCAAATTCATCTTGTCATTTGTGGGACACAGAATGTAAAAGTCTGTCTGGCACTGTCCTCGCATTCCAGCTACTGGAGTTGCTGTTAAAGCCCTCTCCAGCCCATCCTAAACCGGATTGCTGTATACAGGATACAGACCATATAAGTCTGCCTTGGTACCGGCCTTAGTTCTTCACAGCCAGAGTCACCGTCTAAGTGCCACTCGACTCATCAACACACATGCAGCCATTTAAGTTTTTTGTGTTTTTTTAAACCATCTATTTTCTAATTAGACATCCTCTGTTTGCATCCTGTCTGTGTATTTCAGCCTCTCACCTCCTGGCACATATGGCTCCCTTGGATTTCTGTGCCACAAATGCATCACTCTGCACTTCTTTGCATTAAATTTTAACTGACAAACATTAGACTATTCTTCTAACTTTTGCATAACCTTTTTATGTTTTCCACTCCCTCCAGGATGTGCCCACTCTGTAATGACTAAATGACAACATATTGAGGTTTAAATGTGCCGCGCAGTTGTGCTGTCTCTCTCTCTCTCTCTTTATATATTTCTATTTCTCTAAATAGATAAGGGTATGTATGTGTGTGTATATATAGATAGATACACACACACACACAATGCTGATTTCTGCATAACTCTGTCAAAACCTGATCAGTTTCAAAAAACATTTTGATGTATCATCCTGAATAAATTTGCAATAAGTCTACACTCACACTGGCTACCTCACCTAAATGGCATCACCACCACCTAGCGATTATCATCATAATATGTGCAGACACCATTTTGCTTTAAACATAAACAATTACCATGGTTTTTAGTTAGGAGAATCTGATTCTTATTTTAAAAATTTGTATCTGGAGAAAGGTTATGGTTCTCATAGACTGGTGCAAAGTTTTCAAAAAAGAGGTGGAACAGGGTAAGCATAGAATATGTTTTTAGAAATTGCCAGAAATGGGCTCAACTGATCGCCAGTCAGGAAGCAGCAGAGCCTGATCAGTTTGCACTGAAGAAAACATTGTAACAGTTGAAGAACCAGGTAGTGAAGTGACATTGTTTAGGTGAGGTGACCAGTGCAAGTGTAGGCTTATTGTAAATTTATTCAGGATGATACATCCCACATTTTATTGAAATTTGACAAAGTTATGCAAAAAACAAGCCATGTATAGTATTTTTTTTAACACAGTGGGTGTAATATTCACCTGGTGGCAAGCAGCACTTTTGCTGTCTGCCACATGCGTTAGACCCAGATATTCAATGCCGGGCCATTTCCATCAACCGACATCGAATGTCTGGAGTTATTTTTAACTGCTAAAATGTTAACTGGTTAAGCTGATATTCAGCGTTAACAGGTTAACGTTTTAACAGTTAAAGATAGACCTGCTATTTATGTAGCCTGATTTAACCACTGAACATAGCTGGTTAAGTACTGAATATCGGCGCCTAACCAGCTAGCTGCTAACCATAGGTATTTAGCGGGAGATAACCGGTTATCTCCTGCTGAATATCCATGGTTAGGCATCAATATGCTATTTAACCGGTCAGTGCTGTATCTGGCAGGTTAAATTGCTTTGAATATCGGGGGGGGGGGGGGAGGTATATATAGAGAGAGAAGAGAGCAAGAAAGAGATACAGATATTTACACACATACACATATATGGTTCAGTTTTCAAAGGAAGTTATATGTACTGGTGCCCGATAAACATCTAACTTCCTATCCATAGATAGTTGAATGCTATGGGGGTAGTTTATAAAGGACTTTTACACACATAAACCCTATTTTACATATTTAAAAGGTCTCTCATAAAATTATCCCATGGGTTACATACGTGACAAGAACATGCATACTTTTATGTGACCCGGATGTAAACATGTTTGGGATGAAGCACAGACAGAATCGCAGTTTCCACACAATGTTTAATAAATAGGGCATATGTGTAAACATTGACACTTGCTTTTGAGCAGGCGCACATGTCCATAGCTTTTTGCCTGCAGTTTCTGCAAGTTTGGTAGGGTAAATTTGTTGACACAAAATATAAAATTTTCCTCTACAAGGGCAGCTCTATTTGGAGTCTGTTCTATCAAGGCAAGTAGGTGCCAACTTTCCTTTATAGAATACTAGCTGAACAGGTCAAAAATGCGCCTGTGTTTTAGGTGCATTCGCTTAAATCAGCATAGAGCTGGTGTAAATTGTTCATGCATATATTGGTTTTATGTTTAAACAATTTTTATTGAACAAACAATCAAGTAACAATCCAGATAACACCCATGAGATGTTCATCTTTTCCAATACTTATTTCCCCCTACCCCCCATCCCCCTATGCATATTCATGAAACAACAATGAAGGATGACCACACACCTTTAACCCATTCAACATGACCTTTAACCCATTCAACATGTAACAGAAATATTGGGTACATTTAGTCCATCCAGAACACCTTTGTTCCTCTTTCAACGGATAATTATCACCAATGCGATGACATACAACCCTACCAGCCCTCCCAACCTCCCCCTATCCTCCCCTGAAAAAAAAATGTATGAGAGGGACCCTCACCTAAAGCAGGACCCACCTGATTGCCTTCTTCCTTAATCTTCACAGTCAAACACCAATGGAGCATCGCAACCCCGTCTTTTACCACAGATTAAGCCTCATTCAATAACAGACTCCTGGTCCGATGCAGAAGGGCCCCAATATACACATCCCATACTGCATGGAAAATTTTTAATCTTTTAGGAGTTTGTCTAGCATACTGTTGTCACTCCAAGAGCATCAGAGCATGCAATCGATTTCTCTACATCTAAAATGATGGTGCATCCTCCCCAACCCAAACACCCAATATCACTTTGTTGCCCAGAACCCCCGCTTTCCTAAGGAACAAGGCATGTGACCTATTGCGTATGTGAAAAAGCTCATACTGATCTAAAAGTACCACAGCCAGAGAGGCAGGTACGACACAACCCAATAATTTATTTATTTTATTTATTTGTAGCATTTGTATCCCACATTTTCCCACCAATTTGCAGGCTCAATGTGGCTTACATTATGCCGTAATGGCGATCGCCATTTCCGGGTAGAGAATTACAAATGGTATTACATTAAGGCGCATACATGGTAAAGTATAATACAATATGGTATTGCGTAGAGATTCCTGAGTGATAGAAGAACTTATAACATAAGTTAGATAGTCATCTATAAAAAGTTCAATTCAGAATTGAGAAATAAAGTGGTAGTGCTTATTGCATAACTTTCATTAGTAGCAGCAAGGTTGTCAGTCAAGTGTAGGGAATTCTGTTTTGTCTAGTTCATGTAAAGTCTAGTTGTCTAGTATTTAAGATGAATTGTTGTGGTATGCCTTCTTGAATAGGTCAGTTTTCAGTAATTTTCGCAAGATTGTTAGGTCGTGCATTGTTTTTATGGCCTTCGGTAGTGCGTTCCATAGTTGCCCAGATATGCCAATACAGCTTTCCAAAAAGCCTGTACCCTCCGCATTCCCAAAAAGAATGGAAAAAAGAATTTGTCCCCAGCTTGCACTTCTGACATTCCGGAGTACCTACTGCCCCTATCTTAAACATGCGCTCTTGAGTAAAATACGCCCTATGTATCATTCTAAAATGACACTCCCTCATCTCAACACTCACTGATATCTCAGAGATCCGCTTAATAAGTTTTAACGGTTCTATAGCAATGCCTACTCTTCCAAAATCTCGATTCCACCTTTCAATAAGTTCATCATATGGCCTTACCTGAGCTAACATCTACAAAGCTTTGTGCAGACCAGAAACCGAAAGACCTCCCTCTCGAAATTTCTCAAAAAACTCCTGCAGTCTATCTCCTAAGGATGGAACAAGCGACCCTCGATCAAACGAAGATATATAATGATGTAACTGAAAATATGCCAACAAGTCCCTTTGCTCTGCTATCCCTTTCTCCAGCAAAACTTCCCAAGACAGCAGCCTACCCTCGGCATCCAAGACATGCTTTCACAAGGAGACTCCCCTGTTCGCCCAACGTACGAAACTAGCGTTATCCCTCCCTGGGGAAAAGTGTATATTTCCTCCAATCGGAAGTTGATCTGAAATGTCATACTGGCCTCCCAACTTTACCACCGGAAACCGCCAAGATAGCCGCAACGCTTTAAATACCCCACTGTTCCGTACCCATTTCGGGAGGGAATCCTGTGAACAATGTAACAGGGAATTCACATGCCAGGGGACATAGAACGCTGCCTCGTATTCTCTTGGAGTGAAGCCCTGTTCCTCCAACACCCAGTCTCCCAAGTGACGAAGCAAACATGCATAATTATATAACAATATGTCAGGGAGGCCAAGGCCCCCATATTTCTAGGACCCTAATAGCTGCTTAAAAGACATCCTAGGCTTCCTTCCTCCCCAGCAGAAGAGAGACAGCAACCGCTGCAGTGATTGAAGATCCTTTTTCAGTAGCTTAATTGGTATGTTTTGAAGAATATATAGCCATTTCGGAAATAATACCATATTAAACAACTGGATTCTCCCATGGATCGAAAGAGGAAGTTGCTGCCATCTGGCTAACACGGACTTACAATAATCTAACAACTCTGAGACATTTACTGTATAAAGCATCCCCGTACAACGTGGCAATTGAATACCTAAATACTGACATGATGTGGTTTCCCACTTTAATGGAAAAGGCCCTACCCAATTTTCCCGAACAGCCAGCACCGTGGGCATAGCGAGAGATTTATCTAAGTTTAATCTAAAACCTGAAAAGTCACCATATTCCACGAAGCATTCCATTAATGCTTCCAAAGAAGCCTGAGGGTCCACTATATGTACTAATAAATCGTCTGCGAATGCCGATATCTTAAATACGTGAGGGCCTATGTTTAGCCCTTTAATAGTAGGATTCCCCATGATATCCCTGATCAAAGGAGCCATAGATAGTACAAAAAGCATAGGGGACAAAGGGCAGTCCTGCCTAGTTCCTCGGTGTATCTCAAACTCCGATGAAATAACCGCATTTACCTGGATCCTTGCTCTGGGGGAACTATACAACGTGCGGAGAGCGTCCAAGAAAAAAACGGAAAACCCATATCTTTGTAGAACTGTAAAGAGAAAGTCCCAATACACCCAATCGAATGCCTTCTCGGCATCCAAGCTGACTAACAAGGAGGGTGTACCTACCTTCTCTATCTGCTCCATGGATATTAAAGGTTTCCTCACGTTGCACGCCACTGTGCATCCAGTAACAAATCCTGCTTGCTGTTCCGATATTAACTTTGGGAGCACCTTAGCTAACCTATTGGCCAGAATTTTCGCAAACAACTTCGTTTCCATATTCAACAGAGAAATAGGCCTATACAAAGGAGCCTTTTCAGGATTCTTCCCAGGTTTCAACAACAATACTATCTGAGCCAACTGCAGCGATTGCGGGAGAGCGCCTTCCACCACAAACTGCGTAAAGTAAGCTTGTAAAGTAGAGTATATTGTTGGGGATAATAATTTGTAAAATTCAGCTTTAAAACCATTGGGTCCTGGTGCTTTATATAGCTTACTCTGCTGAATTACTAGGGCCACCTCCTCCTCTGTGATCAGCCGGTTAAGTTTGCTCACCTCCCTCTCATGTAACTCTGGCAATTTTAGATTGTCCAAATATAAAGTACCATCCATAGGCTGCTCCAAAGGGCGCCCATATAATTGCTGATAATATTTCTGAAACACAGATGCTATCTCCTTATCCTTACGCACTAATACCCCATCCTCCTTTTCTATTTGAACAATATTACGTGATCCCCCCGATTGCTTTATCAGATGAGACATGAGCTTCCCTGATTTATTTCCATGTAGAAAGAGCTGATATTTATAGTATTTCACTGATTTCATTGCTCTTTCATGCAAAAGTTCATTTAAGGTGACCTGTAACGCAATCAACGAGCCTTGGGTCTGAGCAGTCGGATTCCTACCATACTGCACTCTGACTTTAGATAACTGTTTCTCCAACCTTAGAATCTCCCTATCTCTAGATTTCTTCTTAAAAGACGAGTACGCCATGATTCCCCCCCCCCCCCCCCCCCCCCCCGCAGTACTGCCTTGGCCACCTCCCAGTACAAAATCGGTTGATTTTTAAATTCTTCATTATGAACTGATATCCTTCCCATTTCCGCAGTAAGTGTTCCCTACACTTGGAATCCCAATACAATTTCTGGGGGAAATGCCAAGCAAAATGATTATCTCCCAAGTCTCCATAGTCCAAGGAACACTACACAAATGCATGATCCGAGACGCCATAGGGGCCTATCCCTGCCTCCAATACCCTTGAAAACAGCCCAGTAGAAAGAAGCCAATAGTCGATTCTGGATTGGGGCCCGTGCGCCCTGGAGAGATGGGTATAGTCTCGGTCTGAAGGGTGCAAGTCTCTCCATAGGTCCAGCAACTCCAACCCCGAACATATTAACGGAATCCCTTTATCAGGTAAACCAACTCCCCTCTGTGCCTCACTGGATCTATCCAGATATGGCTCATGTACCATATTAAAGTCGCCCCTCATCACAATCGGTAATTCCATCATGCCTGCTACCTTACTGATCAAACCCCGCACCCATGTATGATCATAAACATTAGGCCCATAAACGTTACATAATAATAATAGCTGTTTGTTCAAGGACACTTTGAGCATCAAAAACCTAACCCGCTTGTCTTTCCAGGTCTGATGTATAACTAGGTCTAGTCCCCTCCGCACCAGGAGCCCTGATTTACGGGTCAAAGCAGCGACTCTGCAGTCTGTCCCACCCACCAGCGTTTGAACTTCAAGTGCTCAGCGGCTGAAAGGTGGATTTCCCGCAAGAACGCTATGTCAGCTCCCTGATGATTTAAAGTTTGCAGGATTTTTTGTCTCTTAATAGGTAAAGATACTCCATTAACATTCCAAGATATCAATTTAACCCCCTTCATATGAATTAGGCCTTATTAGACGAAGCCAAGACCCATGATCTATAAGTGTCGGGAAGCCGTCCCAGCGAGCAGCTCCCCAACCCAGACTCTCCGCATAACTGCCTAACATCCACAAGCTTAGATCCCACCCCTGGAAGGGGCCCCTCCCCTCACACAAAAACAAGGAAAAAATATTTTTAAAAAAACCCTTCCCCGAAGCCCCCCCCCCCCCAAATCTTCCCAACTCCACAAAGAAACAAAAGCAAAATAACTCCCCTCACCCATCCCCCAATTCCCCCCCCTCTTCTGCATATACCCTCTATCAACTCTCCCTACCCTTCTATGCCCGACCCTTTCGTTGGGCAAAGGCCCATGTGGGATCCGCCCCCCCCCCCCTACCGAACCCCCCCCTCCCCAACCCTCCAGAAACATAATCCATAGTAGACCCATGACAGATCATACATACATCTACCCACTGGATGACCCAAAGCACAGGAAACAACATTATCTCAGTGACTACATTATGTCTTCCATAACAGCAGTATAAAGCACCTTAAAATGTTTGAAAGCCCCCAACATGCAATTATTAACCCGTCTTCCACAAATAACATTGCTCTAGCTCTCCCCCATAAATCCTCCATTCCATTTTACCAATACCCTTACTCCTTAGAATTACGTTCAAATACCCTTCCTTTGTCACTCGTATCCTTCCCTCCCCCTTCCTCTCACATCCTCCTCATGCCCCCACGCACTCTCCCCTTTTTCTTTTGTTTTTTTTTCTCCAACCTTGCTTCGAAGTGTCCACTCATGAAATAAAAGAAAAGATATCCATACACTCTCTAGGCCCAAGGCCGCACCTGCTCACCTCTCATCCACACTTATGAATCAAAATTGATCAGTTGTACCAGCTCTCATGCCCAACCCTCTTTCCGTTCTTCCTATCCAACCCCTCCCCCTGACTCAATTCCACATACATACACCTTAGCCAAAAGTTTCAGTTTAAACACTTGCAATACAGACGGTAAATTTATCCTCCATGAGAGCCCAAGTGCACTCTGACTCTCTACTATCTGGCAACTGGGGATTCCACGTAATCCATATCTTCATGATACTCGCTTTTCTCTTGCTCCCAAGTTCAATGCTGAACCAGTCAACAACAGTAACTGCTTCTGTTTCAAACTTCACAGGCTTAGCCTGCACCAAACTTCTCCGGAATTGGCTGCACTGACCATTCTCTGCGCCTTACTGCGTCGTTATGGGCTCGCAGAAGATGGCAAACCCTGGAGGAAAGTTTTAACCACATCAGTTGAGTCAAAAAAATGTGCTTTGCCCTCCTTGAAAACCTTGAGATGCGCAGGGTAAAGCAAGGCAAATTGGATATGACGGCTATGGAGACCTGTGCAGATTGGAGCATATGCTTTTCTTAAGCTTGAAACCCGGGCTGAAAAATCCTGAAAGCACAAAATGGTCTTGTTCTCATACTTTAAAGGGCCTTTCGCTCTAATCTCCCTTAATATGTCCAGTTTATGTGCATAGTTCAAGATCTTACATATTACCACACGAGGACATTCCTCTGCTGTTCTTTTAGGTCCCAGCCTGTGCGCCCGTTCGATATGCAGAGGGCCTGCCGCAATGCAGAAACCAGCCACACTTCCAAGAACTTTCTCAGCTCTACCTCTGGGATAGATTCAGGTAAACCCACGAACCGTAGGTTCCCCCTTCGGGAGCGATTTTTCCATGTCATCTGATTTATCTTCCAAAGCTTTCATTTTATCTTGTAGCTTGGCTGCCAAAGTTGTTAACTGGTGCACCCAATCCTCCAAATCTGAGACATGTTGGCAGTAAGCAGAGAATTCCCCCTTTAGTGCTTCCAAATTTCCACCGACACCGTACAGTTTATCCGTAACTATCTGCATTTTTTTATCTAGAGAGACATCGATGGCCTGAGTCACTTATGTAACAATTTCAGACACCCACGTGGAGCTGACTAAAGAGGGGCCTCCCTCGCCTCCCGCCGCCATCTTGGAGTTGCACCTCGCTAGTGTAAATAATTAGGTCTGCCTCACCCATTTGGGCAGCAGCGGAGCCCTGGGCTTTCCACTATCCTGGAAGGAACTGCATAGCCCCTCTAGATACTTAGTTACCCCAACCCTGTATCTGCTCATGGCAGGTCTGCACAGACCAGGCTGTAGCTAGGTCTGTAATTAGAAAGGAACCCAGTATTCAGTAGATATAAAAGATAGTTTATTACAATCTTACCAATAGCAGTACAAGCAAATCAGACAGTCACATGGTTGGAACAGCATTACATGGCACGTCCTCTCTCTCTCTCTAGCCTTCTGGAGTCTTCCTTCTCTGTTCTTCTGATCTAATACCCCTCAGATTGCTGCTTATATACAATTTTGGCCCTATTCATTTCAATGGACCCCAGTCTCTCTCACCAGGGCTCTTGGTTCTTATCAGTTGATCAGAATGACTTCATATGTTCCCAAACCTTCCTCTAGCCCCACCTTTGGATGTTCTCACCCGGATGCAGCTGACCCAGTACTATCTCTACATAGCCATAGCAACTCTTGCTTATGATATCTTGCAGGTGCCAGTCCCAGAGCAAATGCCCCCCTCCCTTGCCAGCTCAGCACTTGCTACAGTGAAATGTAATTGTGTCAAAGGTGATCTCTGATTCTTACAAGCTAGCTCTCTTTTGTATCAGAGATGATTTTGATTTTAAGAAGCCTAGCTCTTATTATGAGCCATTGGCCTGTATTTTACTGAGAGCAAGGGCTAGCATAACTCTTCACTAGCTTCTCCTTCTCTCTGCGTGCCGTTTTTGTACTCATAAATGCAGTCTAGTCTCAGCGCTTCTTTAGCCAAACTTTCCAAATGGGAATACTTTATAATCTCTGCCTCTCTCGCTTAAAAGGGTGGGTTGCGGCGATCCAAGCCGGAGCTTCTCCCACCTACGTCTGCTCTCTCAGCACGACATCACGTGACCTCCGCATGTATTGTTTTTTTAAAAAACATGTATTCTGTGATTTACCCTTGTAACAGTGTGCCTTGCTGAGACTCTGCCTGTGTGTACACCCACCTTCAAACTTCTTGCCATCGCATTTACACACCATCTTATAGAATACCACATAACCGGAATTTGACATTTCCATGCATATGTGCATACACATGTACATATATCCAGCTATTCTGATCATTTACACTTATGCCCTCTTTATAGAATTACCCTATATGGAACGTGCTAGGCTTAAAATACATCAGACTGCCTTTGCATTATCCATACACTGGAGGGGCAGACGGAATGGGAAGCGGCAGTATTTATCCAATTGCCATTATCCAGATAGGTTATATATGTACTTCAGGCCAGCTTGAGTACCAAGCCTAGATGAGATCTTTCTAAATTGTTTATTTTTGCTGTGATGACTGTCAGTGTTTACCATGTATGTGTTAATAAAGAGATTTAAATTTTTATCATATATGTTCAGTGCCCCTGAATATACATATTAATTTAAAAAGCACAGCTGGTCACCACTGGAAATTATTTCTATAGTTTTTATTTATTTAAGTTAGGAATGTATATTGAAAACTAAACTAGGGCCAGCTGAGTGGCATTGATGCACCCTGTCATGTGGAGAACATATGTTCAATTCCCAGGGATCAGGATGTATTGAAAACAGTATTGACACCTACAGTTAATGAGAACAGGGAGTCCAGGTCATTGCACAACAGTGACACCTAGTGAATGCTACTGGGCTCCTCTTTCTTTTTTTCTGAGGGTTATCAGGTTGGATTAGAGACAAATTCAGTAGTTTAGGAAGTCTTAGCAGCTGGAAGAACAGATTAAGGTGCCATTTTATTAAGCCGCAGTAAAAAGTGGCCTGCGCTAGTTTTGTCACGTTAAATTGGTGTGCGCTGGGCCATTTTTTACCATGGCGAGAAAAAGACCTTTTTTAAAATGGGACAGTAAATGGCTGTGTCCTAATATTAAAATTAGTGCATGGCTATTTACTGCCTGAGCCCTTACCGCCACCTATTTAGAAGGCGATAAGGGCTCACACACTACTCATGCAGTAATCAGGCAGTGTGTGGCAATGTTGCCACTCTGCCAGCAACACACACACAGTAGAAAATAGAAAAATATTTTCTACCGTGAGAACCTGTACACGTCAACTTCAGAACTACCACCGGGTGCCCACACTACCCTGGCGGTAGGGTGGATTTGGAGTGTGCTTATCCGCACAGTAGCCCTACCACTGCTTATTAAAAGGGCCCCTAAGCATCTTGTAAAAAATTAATAATAACTTGCAGTTTTCAACTTCTAGCAAAAATATTGTTTGAAAAGTCTGCCTTACTAGGAAATCAAATACTACAGAAGGAAATGTAGAATTTCTGTCTGCTAAGATTAGCTGTTCAGTCCTCTTAGCTGCTTTGTTTCCAAATCCTCATATTTATATAGCCACATAAAGGTTAAAGGAAATGCATCTGGGTAAGAGTAAACACCTTGCCTTCCTAAATCATGTGCCAAGGTTTCAGATGGCCCAATCCTGCTTTAATTCTGTCAATGTGAGATTGAGCCATCATAGATTATTTTTCTAGTTCTTTGGTGTTTGGTTGTGTCAAGGTTTATGCTTGGAGAGTTTAAATCCCTAGAGGGGGAGCCTAATTATGTGTTTTTCCCATTCCTTGAGATTAACATTAAGCATATTTTCTGCCAGCATGCAAACAGCATTAGTATTACTTTCCTGCTGTATTTCATACAGCTGTGGTTCATGTGAGAGGCTTTTTATACTATATTCTGTAAAACACTGGCAACCAGTATAGTTGTCATAGAAGAATACCATGAAGGGATGTTTAATAAGCAGCTCTTCCATACTTGTGCAGCTGCCTTTATCTATGACTAAAAAAATAAAATGTGGATAATGGATGCATTCTGCCCTCCCTGGCAGTAGTGATGCAGCTGCTGCTGCTGCCTTCTCTGTAGCACTTTTTTTTTCTAGTGTAGTTTCATCAGAAAGCCATTGTCCCCCCACTGCCACCCAAACAATGCTTTGCAGTGCTGGTGTTGGCAAGCAAACTCAGCTGAGGAGTGAAAGATTTTTTTTTTAAGATTTATGCAGTTGCTACAGTGCTGGTCATGTGGGTTTTTTTGTTTGTTTGTTTGTTTTGTTTTTTTAGAGCTCCTTTTACTAAGCGGCGGTAAGCCCAATGCGAGCTTACTGCTCACTATACACGAAGTACTGCTGGGCTACCGCAGCAGCACAGCAGTACTTCCCATCCCTAGTGCATCGTCATTTCCAGCACTACAAAAATGTATTTATTTTTGTAGCACCGAAGTGTACTTGGCAGTAATCGGGCAGTGCCGTGCTCTGCCGGGTTAATGCGGGAGCCCTTACTGCCATCTCAGTGGGTGGCAGTAAGGGCTTCCTCCCCTGAAATGGCCGTGCAGCAAGTGCTGTACTTGCCGCACGCCCATTTCCTGTTGGAAAGTGAGACTTCGCTTTTATCAGCTGCGGTAAAAGGAGACCTCAGCGTATGTGTAAAACATGCGCCAACACTGGCCCCCTTTTGCCGCAGCTTGGTAAAAGGGGCCCTTAATTTGGACTAGTTTGTGCATACTTTTATGCATTAAACATATGACTGTGTGTGCATAAACTGAGAGGTAGGATCCAGAATAGGCCAGGGACAGCATTAAATTTATATGAAGTAGAAACGCAGCCACTCTCTAGATGTTTTATCTATACAAGTTAGGCCAGTAAAAGAGCAGATGTAGGTAGCTTATGCATTGGTGTACATAACGCTGACACTTGCACAAAATCCATTCTTAACTCACACATAAAAAAATCTTTGACAAGTTAATTAAATGGATAAACAATTTGTCTGCAACTTTATTAGCAAATCAAAATCCATAACCAACACAGATAAGAATTACTTGTTAACATTTCAATGCGACCTTCACTTCTCTTTATTGACCTTTATAAAAGCTTGTTGGTGCCAACCTAGCTGCACATACTTATTCCATCAAATGTTTTTAAAGCAAGCAGTGCTACTAGTGCTGTTTTCTTGATATTTAATTTGCAATTTGGAGTTCCACAACTTCATAACAACTTTTAATTCTAAATTGGGTTTACCCATATTTAAGTGGCGTGCAGCAGTTTTGAGATTTCTCTTCTGGCTCTTAAGCTCTTTGAAATTTTGGCAACAGTTTACACAGCAGTTAACTCCTGATGAAGGCTGTAAAGCCGAAACACAGCCTGTGTTGAGTGAGGCTGTCTGGAGCTGCATTATTGTATCTATGTTTGATAAAGACTGAACATCCAGCGATCAATAAAATATCCTTTTTCACCACATTGGATCATCTTGGTGATTAATCTCGCTCACTTTTTGAGGTTCATTAATGCCCCATACCCCACCATGTAAAGTGAGACTTACAGTGACGTAAAGACCTCACTTCCACTTATGCAGTTTCACACACGAGCAGATTACACCACAATAATCCACATATCCAGTTAATTCATTGTCATTAAATGAAGGCCACTTGAAATTTACATTAAAAATTTACCACCGCTTCAATTTATCTCCCTTTTCCTAAACCCTAAAAATACCTACCCCAAAAATACAAAACCCCAATCAACCCATAAGCATCCAAAAATTTAGGAAGGAATTGGGTGGGATGAAGTTCCCTCTTCCCTCACACAGCTTTCCTCCTACCTGCCTGCCCAATTTCCACAGCCCACCAATATCTTCAGATCTCTTATTCTCCTTTGCTCCATCCCCAAGCCTAAAATACCAATTAATTACCTTTCCAACTAACCAACCACTTCAGCTCTTCTTTAAAACTAATCTTCCGATGTTACAATCTATTCATCAACTATCCCTTCCTCATTTCTACCTATCCCCTTGTGGACAATTATAAATAAATTCAAACATTAATTTAATATTCTTTCCTATTAATTTTATAAATAATTATTTCCATCAGTTAATTCTTTTATTACCGTCCAATGTAAAATGATTCCCACCCTCCCATTACTCCCCCCCCTTTCTTATCCCTCCCCCTCACAACAAAATTATAAGCACTACTACAGCAATGCCAATGTTATCCGCCCATAGTTAATTCTGTGGGCTCTCTTTATAGCTGCTGTTGGATCAAAACCTTTTGAGACTGATAGGTCAATTAAACATTTTTAATCAAAATTAATTACATTTTAATCACCAACCCCGAATTCCTACCAAAGGCATCCTCCCAAAGACACTCCACACACACACACATACATACATACATGTGTACTCTTCTCCCAAAGCTCCTCCGGAAGAGCCTTTATCCCTCTTGAAACCATGTACCCTCCTCCCAACCCCCCCCCCCCCCCCCCCCCCCCAAGTGTGTGCAGTACAATACAATATTTATTCTTAAATTCAGCAGTGTACCAATACTGGTTCAAGGCAGATCACAATATAAAAGAAACTAGCGATTCCTAAGAAGTACAATAAAAATATAGTCAACACATTCTAACAATCCAATTAAAAAAATTTAAACAAGTTAGTTTTCAACTTTATTTTGAAAACACAAATAATGTCTTTCTAATCTAACGCTCAATGGCAGTGAATTCCACATAAAATCTGTTTGCTAAGAAAATTTCAAGGTAGCAAACCACTTATACATGAGAAGCAGGTGGAAAATGTAGAAACAACTGGCTAGTAATTTGCACAAGTCGAGTTTATCTTGTTGGGCAGACTGGATGGACCGTGCAGGTCTTTTTCTGCCGTCATCTACTATGTTACTATGTTACTATTCTCTCCAAAAACAGCACAAAACAAGTAACATTCCTGGTGGCATATCCAAAAAGACATCTAATAACCAGTGAACAAACTTTGATATTTAGGAGGAAGTTAAAAACATTTCTGTTCCCAGTTAATTTGAATTTAAGTTAATTAAATGTAAGCCTACAGTTATTATGAAGAATAATCAAAATTATATCTACACAATGCAAGATTCCACATTAGGAGTCACCACCCAGGGAAAAGGATCTAGGCGTTATTGAAATCCCCTGTGCAGTGTGCAACAGCGGCCAAAATGCAAGCAGAATGTTAAGAATTATATGGAAAGGAATGGAGAATAAAAAACAATTTCATAATACCTCTGTATTGCTGCATGATGTGATTGCAACTTAAGTATTGTGTGCAGTCTGGTTAGCACAACTCAAAAGAGACATAGCAGAATTAGAAAATGTACAAGAGAAAGACAACCAAAATAATAAAGAGGATGAAATGACTCCCTTATGGGGAAGCATTAGGGTTCTTCAACTTGGAGATAAGATAGTTGAGGAAGGATACAGAGGAGGAATGGAGTGAAACGAATATACACGAGTCAGCAGTTTACTGTTTTGCAAAGTATAGAGACCAAGGGATGTGCTGTGAAGTTACTAATTAGCACATTTAAAACAGCAAGAGAGAATATTTTTTTATTCAGTATACAATTAAGCTCTGGAATTCATTACCAGAGGATGTGGTAAAAGCAGTTATCATGGCAGGGTTTAGAAAAGGTTTGGATAAGTTCCTGTAGGAAAGTCCATAAACTGTATTATAAAGGTAAACTTATGGAAAGCCACATGTCATCCTTGGGGGTAAGTATAGTAGCATGAAATCTGTCTGCTTCTTGGAGTGCAACCACATACTTATGATCTGTATTGCCAGCATGAACTCACGGTATAAAATTATTTTCTACTGCGGGAAACTGTATGCGTCAACTTCGGAACTACCACTGGGCTTCCACACTACCCCAGCGGTAGGGCCGATTTGGTGTGTGGTACCCTTACAGTGCCTTATAAAAGGGCCCCAAAATGGGATCTATGATAAGTAATGAACTTTAATATGATTACTTATCGAAATGTAAATGTGAGCATACATATGATTTGAAAATTTGATGGCTTCTGTTGTCAAATTCTGTGCTGAAAGAATGATGTATTAAAACAGATTATAAAGTGAAACAGACTTATTGGAACAATGCTTTCTGTAGTGTTAGAAATTCCACTTTGTGATCTGTTTTAATACATCATTCTTTCAGCACACGATTTTACATCAGGTTTATTGTCAAATATTAGTAAAACTTGCCAGTGCATATTTTTAATTCTGCGTGGCCACTATCTGAAATTTATTTATTTATTTATTTATTTAGATTTTGCTCACACCTTTTTCAGTAGTAGCTCAAGGTGAGCTACATTCAGGTACTCTGGATATTTCTCTGTCCCAGGAGGGCTCACAATCTAAGTTTATATCTGAGGCAATGGAAGTGACTTGCCCAAGATCACAAGGAGCAGCAGCAGGATTTGAACCAGCCACCTGCTCGTGATTTTTTAAGTTTTCAGCCATAGATATTTTCAATGGTTTTCTTTTGTACATAAGTATTGCCATACTGAGACAGACCGAAGGTCCATCAAGCCCAGCATCCTGTTTCCAACAGTGGCCAATCTAGGTCACAAGTACCTGGCAAGATCCCAAAACAATACATTTTATGCTGCTTACCCTGGAAATGAGTGGAATTTCCCCTCCTTTAGGAAGCCATCCAAATCTTTTTTTTTAAACCCCACTAAGCTATCTGCTTTTACTACATTCTCTAGTAACGTATTCCAGAGTTTAATTACACGTTGAGTGAAGAAAAATTTTCTCAGATTCGTTTTACATTTACTACTTTGTAGCTTCATCACGTGCCCCCAGTCCTAGTATCTTTGGAAAGAGTAAATAAGTGATTCACGTCTACCCGCTACACATGTACAAGGTGGGTTTTCACAAGATTGACATCAAGGTTTTGTGGCAGGGAAACTTGATCAGGTTTGGCATGTTTCCAAAAATCTCTTTACTTTTTATTACCTTTTTAAATGAAAAATTATGAAGGTAGAACATAGAGATCTGATGGCCTATATACAATTAAGGCACTATGTGGCATCACTGGAGAGAGATGCCCTGACCCCAGCGCTGGGAACAAAGATACAGGGATTCTTTGAAAAATTTCGGGAGGGTGGACTCTCAATATCAGAGCTACATGAGGCTATACAGAGGTGTTCCCATGGGGAGAACGTTTGTAGACCTGGTCGCAAGATGGGCTCCAGAAGTAGGTAGCGGGCTAGATCCATTAAAGTTAATAAAGAGAATTCCTGAAATCTCGGTTAATGCTGCACTAAGAGAGTGTCAGTTCCGTATTCTCCACAGAGCGTACTTTACGCAGGAGCGACTGTTTAAGATAGGAGCACTAGATTCACCAATATGCCAAAAGTGTAAGCAGGGAACAAACTCATTCTTTCATTCACTATGGGAGTGCCCCAAAATTCAGAAGTTTTGGAAGGAAGTATTTGGGTATTTAGGGCAGCTAACAGGCTGTGTAATATCACTCTCATCGAAGGCTAGATTGTTAGATTACTATCCAGCTTATTTTTGAAAGAGAAAGACGCCCATATTTTGACCCAGATCGGGAGATGGGCGTCTTTCTCCCGTGTGCGACCAAATCGGTATAATCGAAAGCCGATTTTTGTCGTCTTCAACTGCACTCTGTCGCACAAACGAAGTTGACGGGGGCGTGCCGCAGGCGTGGCGAAGGCAGGTCTGGGGCGTGGTTATCGGCCGAGGAAAGATGGACGTCTTTAGCTGATAATCGAAACAAGAAGAGCGTTTTTGATGAGAATTTGGTCCGCTTTATTTGGACCCTTTTTTTCATCCAAGTCCCAAAAAAGTGCCCCAACTGACCAGATGACCACCAGAGGGAACCACCTCCATGACAGCAGAATGTGTTCTATCCTGTGACAGCCTTTCCCTGGTTCTGATGTGGCTCTCGGGTGAGTGTGACACCTTTTCTGTTATGCACACTGCAGAGTCACATCAGCAATGCATTGTGGTGGGTGTAGGGTATTGGGCTCCGTGATTCCACTAGCTTGTGTTAAATGCTCACGATGTTGGTAGTTGGTAGGCTCTACTCCCATGGTGCTTTTCCCCCTGCTTACTGGGTCAGAGTGTGCCCTGTTTTGTTTCTGGTAGTCCATGAGGTAGTGGCCATTTTTGTAACACAGTTTTAGATCCCTTTCATGTGTTAGCCACGTTACAGAACTTAGTTCTTCCCTTGAATGTTGCTGAAAGAGGGCATTGTACAGCATTCTGCCAGCTCTGACCTACTGCTAATCTCAGTACCAGGAAGACTCTTTGCCAGTGGGGCACAACCTCTGATCTGCAGTTAACATTGAGTAAACGTGCTTATTCAAATAAAGGACTTTTTCAAAGAGATTAGTCTTCAGGTATCAACTGGTGTGCCAAGGTTATACAGCAGCAACAAGTCCTAGAGGCCTGCGTGTATGCTGGTCCCTGGAGCACTTTTAGTGGGTACCGCAGTGCACTTGCAGGCGGGACCCAGGCCCATCCCCCCCTACCTGTAACACTTGTGCTGGTAAATGGGAGGTCTCCAAAACCCACTCTACCCACATGTAGGTGCCCCATTCACCCCTAAGAGCTATGGTAGTGTTGTATATTTGTGGGTTTTGGGGGAGGGGGTTGGGGGCTATGCATGTGGCAGCGTTTTCTGAAGTCCACTGCACTGACCTCTAGGGTATCCAGTTTGTGTCCTGGCATGTCAGGGGGGTGAGTGTACTACGAATCCTGGCCCCTCCCACGACCAAATATCTTGGATTAGGACATTTCTGAGCTGGGCATTTTTATTTTCCATTATCGCTAAAAAAAAACAAATGCCCAGCTCACAAACGACTAAATCCATGGCATTTTGGTCCGTACAAACCGTATTTTCGAAACGAAAGATGGACGCCCATTTTTTTCGAAAATACGGTCTGTCCCACCCCTTCACGTACCCATTCTCGAACATAGACGCCCATGGAGATGGGCGTTCGCGTTAGATTATGCCCCTCCACAAAGCCTATCATCTCACAAACAGAACATATACACTGTTATTGAGGAAGGCAGGGATTCTGGGGAAAAAAGTGATCTTGGGAGTATGGGTTGGGGATGAAGCGCCTTCCTTTTGGGCATGGAGAAATAAGCTACATGCTTTGATGATTTTCGAACATCGGTATGCTAAGCGCACGCCCAAGAGGTTGAAGCTGTTTCAAGGTATATGGGGTGTATATATTGACTCCCTGCCACATAGCGCAAGAAGTTTGTTGCGAAATACTGGATAATAACTGTAAGGATAAGGTGGGGGCACTCTGTTGTGATATATAGAATGCGTAGCAATATTCATATGCTCTGAGGGATAGAGGTGGATGGCTCCCTTCTTTCCCTTCTCTACCTTTGTCCCCTCTTCCTCCCCTCTCCTTTCCTTCCCTCCCCCCCCCCCTTCTTTCTCTCCTTTTTTTTTTTGTATGTTTGTTGTTATATTTGTCGGGGATACTTTTGCTAAAATATGATGACTTGGGGGGGAGGGGCGGATAATTAGAGAATAAGAAGGGTAAAGGGTCAGAGTATGGTAAGATATGTCAAAGGATCACAATGTAAAGGTTGGATTAGTAGGGGAAGGATCAAGGGGGGTTGGACGGTGGCTAAGAGTATATGGGATGGTCAGAGAGGGAGGGAAAGCAGAAGGACATATATAAAGACATATATGAGGAAGTACATTACTAGTTTTTGGTATGCATATAGTCGGGTACATACAAATCTGCAACTGGAAAGATGCAGACAAGGTCATTTTTTTTTTTAGTTCTGTTCCTTATATGTGCCCTGTAAAACCAACAACAATAATGGAAGTATTTGTTGAACATGTAGGGTCGGGTGGGGGGTTTGAGGTAGACATGAAAATTGTTAAAAAATATTGAACTATACATGTTTCTGTTAGCATGATGGTGTTTTGTTTTCTTCATTCATTTGTTCAATAAAAAAAACTGTTTAAACTAAATGAAAAATTATGTTTCTAATATTTACTGTTAGCACATTTAGGGGCTCTTTTACTAAAGGGCGGTAGCATGCGGGAAAACAGCACTACCACCGGGCACGCCCAGGCACCCAGCAGTAGCACTGTGTTCAACGCACGTCGTTTCTCATGCCCTGAAATTAAATGTTATTTTCTAGTGTGGGATAGGCAGCGCACGACTGTTGATGCGCACTTCCCGATTACTGAGTGAGTAGTATGTGAGTTCTTACTGCCTACTAAATAGAAGGTGGTAAGGACTTAGGTAGTCAATGGCTGCATGCTAACTAGCACATGGCCATTTACTGCCTTCATTGAAAATAAGGGTTTTTACGGCCATGGTAAAAAGTGGTCGGAGCATGTAAAAAACCCGTGCACTAAACAAATACCGCCAGCCACTTTTTTTATTAGTGCATTTTTGAAAGTTACAATACAAATACAGAAATTCACCATATTTAACCAAATATAGCGATTTCACAAGAAAAATAAGGCTAAATATAGTAACAAAATAAGCCATTAGCCCACATCTAGAGAGAGGGGAGCACAAAATTTCAAACAAAAAAACCAGGCAAACAAACAAGATACGCCAGTCACTTTTTAGTGCGGCTTAGTAAAAGGACCGCTTAATAACAATAACAGATAGCTAGCCACATGAAAGTTTATTGTGAATTCTGATCTGTTGCTGATCATTGATTGTTTAATGTGATTCCATTATGATCTAAAAATTTTCTTTGAATGAGATGCATTTAGATATAGTGCTGATTATCATGGATTGATGAACTATGTTTAACAATTTCTTTGCAGCTGTCTTTTAATGATAATTAAGGAATAGGATGAATTTTATTTAAATTTTTTTTTAGTGCAGCTGTTGACTTTTCATTGTGATTGTTAGAATATTTCAAGATGTATCCAAGCCACTACTTCTATATGGTATTCATTCATGATTGGTGCTACAATTAACTTATTTTTTTATTTTTTTTTTGTTACATTTGTACCCTGCGCTTTCCCACTCATGGCAGGCTCAATGCGACTTACATGGGGCAATGGAGGTTCAAGTGATTTGCCCAGAGTCACAGGGAGCTGCCTGTGCCTGAAGTGAGAATTGAACTCAGTTCCCCAGGACCAAAGTCCACCACCCGAACCACTAGGCCACTCCTCCACTCCATACATTTTATTTATATATTCTTAACTTTTTAAATTACATTTAATATATATTTTTAAAATATTTGTGTGTTTTAAAATTTATTTGTGTGCAGATGTCTGACTCAGGCATTGGCCGAAAACATGGGCCGTGTTGGGTCTTTGAATATATTTGCTTCCTCCAAACTCTGGCTCTGTCTTGTTGTTTCATCTGTGACCCTCTACACTATTACTGGTCCACGATTTTCTGTGTTGCTTTTTCCTTTTGATTTGCTCACTTCGCAGAGATCCAGAATTAGCCAATATGGGCTAGATTATATATATCATGCCTAAAATAAGGTCGCGGATAAAAAATTTGCCCAGGAGTATTCTACAATGTATGCCTAAATTTAGGCGCTGTTTACAGTATACCCCTAGCGCCAATCTGCATGACTAAATTTAGTCGCAGGTAATCACGCCAAGTAAAACTTGGTGTAAATGCTGATGCCTAAATTAGGAGAGAACAAGGTGTAGTCTATAACAGTGTGCATAGTTTTAGAAACACCCATAACCATAGGCGCCGACTCCGTGGGTGCTGTGGGTGCTGGAGCACCCCCAATATTTCGCCGACCGGAAGGTCCCAAAGTCCCGCCCTCCGAGTTCTAGGGCCCCCCCGCCTGTTTGTCCATCGCTTAGAAGTACTGATATGGCGTCTGCAGTGCTAGGAGAAAATCGCCTTCAGCTACTCTATAACGTACTACGTGCCACTGCCGTCTCCTGACTCCCGCCTTAAACCTCCAGTTACAGGCGATGCTCTAGCCCGCACTAAGTTACGACACAGCCCTGTTTCATTCAGTCTCTTCTCTATGGTTGCAGGTCTTTCTGCTCAAGGGGAAATGGCCCACACGTGTTTCCGGAATGTGCACGGTGTGCTGAGGTTGAAGGTGTTTCTGTGGTGGGCGCTCTGGTGCAGAGTTTTGGTAATGTTTGGCCTTTTAACGTAGTCTCAAGACTTCCTCTCTTCTTGGTCTCCATTGTTTTTTTTCCATAAAGAGCTAGGGAACGCTTAACACATGATCCCATAGTGTTTAATGCAGCTCTGGGATTTATTACTTCTCGTGAACTCCCAGAGTAAAGTCTGCATTTTATCGTTTCTCTTTTTTGTCTACCTGGAGACGGCTTCATTGGGAGATTATACTCGGCCCTTGAATGGTTCACACCGCGGAGCTGTGTGTTGGGCAGCCTGAACCCTTCCCCCTAGCAGCCTCTTTGTATCTTGTCCCCTTGCTGCTTGTTATGCTTTTATTTCTACGCTCCTTTTTATTTAGCTATGTTTCGCTGTGCATTTCAATGGAAGGACCGCTGAATCGAGTTGAAATTAAAATCGTTGGCTTTTTCTGGAGCATCTTAATTTGTTTAGGATCTCCAGTCCAGCTCTGTTTCTTTTTTTGTCCTGTATATTTTTTAGTTATGTTTTACTGCCTGCAGTAGCCGCGTAGTTTGTTCAAATTTCTCCCTTACAGTCCACTAGCTTTCTTTTTCATGTAGACATAAGAATTACCATATTGGCAGAAGCCCAAGAAGAAGCAAAATGCCATGCTGTCTACTCACAGGGATAAAAGGTGGCTACTGGTCTACCTTAATAAGAAGTTATAGACTTTACCTTTAGGAATTTGATGTTAACTTTATGGCATGTTCCCTAGTCCAGGGATGCAGTAGTTTAGGCCTTGAATGTCACAAACAGCCCAGGTTTTCTTTCTCTAATAAATATGTATACACAAAATTCTTTACTGGGTAACAAATGTTCTAATAGCTATACTCTCTATATATTATATCTTCACCACCATATTAACTATTTTTTAGATTGTTCTTTATTAAATTGTAAGTATCAAAGTTTCTAAAGCCGAGATTGGGTGGCAGAGCTGGAGGCAGAGATAGTGCCGGGCAGACTTATACGGTCTGTGCCAGAGCCAGTGGTGGGAGGCGGGACTGGTGGTTGGGAGGCGGAGATAGTGCTGGGCAGACTTATACGGTCTGTGCCAGAACCGGTGGTGGGAAGTGGGGCTGGTGGTTGGGAGGCGGGGATAGTGCTGGGCAGACTTACAAGGTCTGTGCTTTGAAAAGGACAGGTACAAATCAAGGTAAGGTATACACAAAAAGTAGCACATATGAGTTTATCTTGTTGGGCAGACTGGATGGACCATGCAGGTCTTTTTCTGCCGTCATCTACTATGTTACTATTATGTCTCTCAGTTCTGGTACCGCCCTCATTTCCTGTTTCCGCTTGGGCGGGACCAGAGCTCAGAGACAGATGAAGGAAGGCTGAAGTGCGAGCACGCACGCTTTTCACTACGTGCAGCTGGCGCCTTAACACCCCGACGAGGTAAGAAGATGGATTTTAAAATTTGGACGGAGGGGGGGGAGGGGGGCTCTGGAACTCGGTGGGAGGGAGGGATGGACAGACGGGCGGGGGGGGCCCTGGAACTCAGGGGGGAGGGGGGAATGCACCACCTCTAAAAAAAAAAAAAATTTGAGCACCCCCAATCATTTTAAAAAGTCGGCTCCTATGCCCATAACCATGCCCCATTTGCAGCCAGATGCCTTAGAATTTATACGCATTACTTTACAGAATGCATTTAGACAGTTGTGTGCATAAATTCTAATTAATGCCAATTATTGTCTATAACTACTTGTTAATTGGCAATTATTAGCGCTGACGGGCTTAACTAATTAAAGGGCCCTTTTACTACCACATGCTGCCTAATTACCATGGTTAGCACATGAGCCCTTACAACCTGCTACTACTACTACTACTACTACTTATCATTTCTATAGCGCTACTAGATGTACGCAGCGCTGTACACTTGAACATGAAAAGACAGTCCCTGCTCAATAGGTGGTGGCGCTAAGGGCTCAGGCAGTAAATAACTGTGCACTAATTTTAATATTAGAGCACTGCCATTTACTGCCCCACTTTAAAAAAAAAAGCCTTTTCCCGCCGTGGTAAAAAGTGGCCCAGCGCAAACCAAGACTAGCCCAAGCCACTTTTCACTGCAGCTTAGTAAAAGTGCCCCTTTATGGAGTGGCACTCATTTACTAAATATGCACGTTAACCAAGAGGTGCACTTTAATAGATCTAGTGCTCATCAAAAATAAAGAACCCAATAATCAGTGAACAGCTTTCAGTGTTTTTTGAAACTGCTGAGAGCCGTGGGCTGAATTAAGGCTAGATATTAAATACCAGGACATGTCTGGGCTCCAAAATTAAGTATCTGGGTCAGTGTGGTCACCTGGAAGTTAACTTGACACTGGCGGATATTCAAACAGGTGTCTAGTTAGCTTGGCAGATAAAGATAGGACTACCCAGTAGTACCCACAGCGGGTAAAATGCCTTTTCAAAAAAAAAAAAAGGAAATGGCCGTGTGGTAAGTTAATCACTTGCCCTGAGGCCATTTCCCAGGGGAGCACGTACCACCCCCTATTTAGGTGCTAACCAGGCAGTGCATGACACTACCCAGTTGCTGCTGGGTAAACCCCCAACATTCACCCCTAAAAAATTCTGACGCACTGGAAATGGCGCATGGTAGGGGCAAGCACTTCTACCGGATCACCGCACAGCAAGCCCACAGTGGCTTGCTGCACTTTAATAAAAATGTCACTTTGAGGGGCATAATCGAACGGGGGGCACCCAAGTTTTCCTGAGGACATCCTCACAGGACATCCCCGCGAAGGGGTGGGGAAACCCGTATTATCGAAACAAGATGGGCGTCCATCTTTCGTTTCGATAATACGGTCGGGGACGTCAAAATCTCAACATTTAGGTCAACCTTAGAGATGGTCATCCTTAGAGATGGTCATCCACAATTTTTGGTGATAATGGAAACCGAAGACGCCCATCTCAGAAATGACCAAATCCAAGCCATTTGAGCGTAGGAGGAGCCAGCATTCGTAGTGCACTGGTCCCCCCTCACATGCCAGGACACCAACTGGGCACCCTAGGGGGCACTGCAGAGGACTTCAGAAAAAGCTCCCAAGTGCATAGCTCCCTTACTTTGTGTGCTGTGCCCCCCAAAACCCACTCACCGCAACTGTACACCACTACCATAGCCCTTAGGCATGAAGGGGGCACCTAGATGTGTGTACAGTGGGTTTGTGGTGGGTTTTGGAGGGCTCACATTTACCAACACAAGTGTAACATGTAGGGGGGGATGGGCCTGGGTCCGCCTGCCTGAAGTGCACTGCAGTACTCCCTAAAACTGCTCCTGGGACCTACATACTGCTGTCATGGAGCTGGGTATGATATTTGAGGCTGGCATAGAGGCTGGAAAAAAATATTTAAAAAAAGTTTTTAGGGTGGGAGGGGGTTAGTGACCACTGGGGGAGTAAGGGGAGGTCATCCCCGATTTCCTCCAGTGGTCATCTGGTCAGTTTGGGCACCTTTTTCTGGAGGAGTGGCCTAGTGGTTAGGGTGGTGGACTTTGGTCCTGGGGAACTGAGGAACTGAGTTCGATTCCCACTTCAGGCACAGGCAGCTCCTTGTGACTCTGGGCAAGTCACTTAACCCTCCATTGCCCCAGGTACAAATAAGTACCTGTATACAATATGTAAGCCGCATTGAGCCTGCCATGAGTGGGAAAGCGCGGGGTACAAATGTAACAAAAAAAAAAAAGTTAAAAAATGGACCAAGTAAAGTAGCCCAAGTGCTCGTCAGGGACGCCCTTCTTTTTTCCATTATCGGTCGAGGACACCCATGTGTTAGGCATGCCCCAGTCCCGCCTTTGCTACGCTTCCGACACGCCGCCGTGAACTTTGGTCATCCCCGTGACGGAAAGCAGTTGAGGATGCCCAAAATCGGCTTTCGATTATGCTGATTTGAGCAACCCTGGGAGAAGGACACCCATCTCCCGATTTGTGTCGAAAAATGGGCACCCTTCTATTTCGAAAATAAAAATAAGCCTGCTTATGTACTAACTCAACTAGTTAGCGTACTCTATCCAACTTTAGCTGGTTACGTGCTGGCCGTGCCCAAGCTCTGCCCATGGACCATCCCGCACTAACTAGACAGTCGTGTAGTGGTGAGATCCTACATTCAGCGACCCTGCCCAGTTAAGCCTCCTCTGCTCACTTAAACCATGCTGAATATCAACACCACTGAATATAATGTTTTACTCTGTCATTCCTCTGATGTGACTCTCAAATATTGAAAGGTTTTTCAGTTTAGGGGCCCTTTTACTATGCCACGTATGTGCCTACGTGGGCCCAACGCATGTCAATTTGGAGTTACCACCTGGCTACCGCAAGGCCCATACGGTAATTTCATTTTTTATGCAAATCCACTACACATGCCAGAAAATATATTTTATTTTCTGGCACGGGGCGAAAATCGGGCGATAAGTTCAACTTGACACGCATAGATGATTACTGCACGGTTAACATGAGAGACCTTATCGATAAGTCAATGGCTGGCGGTAAGGTCTCAGTAAAAGCACCCCTTAATGACATTGTGATGGTCTACCTTCAGTATCTAGCATTAGATTGCCATGAACTTGTTGAAACACTGGATCTGTACAAACTCTCCAAACTATTCTTATTTTTTAATTGTTTTTTTTTAACTATCTTCAAAAAAAATCATGTGGAGGAAAAGACCTCAGCAGTCAATGGCTCTTTGACTAAACTTCATACCATAACGATCCAACCTAAACTACCTGAACCCTACAACACAACGAAACTTATACCAGATCTGGACAAAACTTAACTCTCCGTCTTTGACTATCTAATTCACTCTGTCACAAATGTAACTTTAATGCAATACCACTCTGTATTTCTCAAACCGGAATTGGCGATCGCCAACACGGTACTATGTAAGCCACATTGAGCCTGCAAATAGATGGGAAAATGTGGGATACAAATGCAATAACTAAATAAATAAACTTTCAGCAATCACCGAACTTACATATCACTGCCAATTGACTGAGACCAGTCATTCAACCTAGCTAGTGCTACCCATTCATTTCTCAGGCTTTGCTAGTAAGTTTGATCCCGTGATGAATCTGCGAGTGAAACATGTCCCCGTTGGGATCTGTATAAAAACCTAAGTGTGTCTCTTTTTCCTGCTTTAAGGATACGTATGCAAAAGATGAAAATTTTGAAAATTTGAAAAATTATAAAATATATTTGTGCATGCAACTCATATGAAGTATGTCATGTTGATGTGGAGGTTTTTGACCAATGATTGGTCTTATTCTATTAGCAGAGATATATAAGCTTGGTGATTGCTGAAAGCTTAGTCGCAGAGCCATTGACTGCTGAGGTCTTTTCTTCCACATTGATTTTTCTTCAAGATAGTTAAAAAAAAAAAAAAAAAAAAAAAGAACAATTATAAAATAAGACTATTAAAAGAAAAAATAGTTTGGAGTGTTCATACAGTTCCACTCTTTTGAGATTTGTATGTTTTAAACTGTTATTACTGGTTTTTAAGACTTTACATAATTCAGTTCCAGCCTATTTTAAGAAAGTGTTGCAGTGCTATAAGCCTACAAGAGTATTACATTCTGAAAATACACAACAATTGATTGTTCCATTGATGAAGTGTTTGCACTCCTCTTTTACTTCAAAGGCAGCATTATCGTATGTGAGTCCTGTTGAATGGAATGAATTGTCTTTGAGGCTTCGTTTGATGCAAAAACTTGGTATTTGTAAGAAACAGTTAACAGCACTGTTATTTGCACAGGCTTATTTTGGGATTTAGATAAATATGTTTTCTTTTATGGAGTTGAAAAAATAGTGTTTAAATTATATTTGTTGACTTTTTGTGTTTGTATGTGATTTGTTTAAATTACTGTGTTTGTTTACTTTCAGGCTCATTTTTGAAAGGGAAGGACGTCCATCTTTCGACATAAATTGCAAGATGGACGTCCTTCTCCCAGAGACTTCCAAATCGGTATAATCGAAACCCGATTTTGGACGCCTCCAACTACAGTCCGTTGCAAGGACATCCAAATTTCAAGGGGGCGTGTCGGAGGCGTAGTGAAGGCGGGACTTGGGCGTGCCTAACACTTGAACGTCTTTGACCCATAATCAAAAAAAACAAGGACGTCCCTGATGAACACTTAGACGTTTTCACCCGGATGTGTTTTTATTACGAATAAGGCACAAAAAGGTGCCCAAAATGACCAGATGGCCACCAGAGAGAATCGGGGATGACCTCCCGTTACTCCCCCAGTGGTCACTAACCCCCTCCCACCCTCAAAAAACATCTTTAAAAATATGTTGTGTCAGCCTCAGATGTCATACTCAGGTCCATGACAGCACATGCAGGTCCCTGGAGCAGTTTTAGTGGGTACTGCAGTGAACTTCAGACATACCCCCCCACCTGTTACATTTGTGGAGAAAACAGCGAGCTCTCCAAAACCCACTACAAACCCACTGTACCCATATATAGGTGCCCCCCTTCACCCTTAATGACTATGGTAATGGTGTACAGTTGTGGGTAGTGGGGTTTGGGGGGGTGTTCTTGGGAGCATTTTATGAAGTCCACTGCAGTGCCCCCTAGGGTGCCCGGTTGGTGTCCTGGCATGTCAGGGGGACCAGTGCACTACAAATGCTGGCTCCGCCCACGCCCAAATGGCTTGCATTTGGACATTTTTGACATGGACGTCTTTGGTTTTGAAAATCGCTGAAAGTCAGAAACATCCATGTCTAGGCACGTCCAAATTTAAGGATTTGGACATCTCTGACGGTATTTTCGAAACAAAAGATGGATATCCATCTTGTTTCGAAAATACGGGTTTCCCCGCCCCTGGATTTCGGCGTTTTGCAAGGACGTCCAAATCGCAACTTGGACGTTTCTTTCGAAAATCCCCCTCTTTGTAATTCACCTAGTTAATAGGCAGGCTATAAATGTTTAAATAAATAAATACATCTAGAAATGGAGGGTTTCTTCATTTTGGGGGGACATGAGCTTGAGGAAAGCAGTTCTACACAAGTTAGGATCATATTTCTTGCCTCTCTTTTAGATGGTGAAAAGGTTGACATTTCTGCCAGTGTATATCCGGATATAAATATCATTACTGGGGCATTTAAGCTGTATTTCAGAGACCTGCCAATTCCTGTCATTACCTATGACACCTATTCCAAATTTATAGAAGCAGCAAGTAAGTACTGAATAAAATGTCTCTTATTTAGGATAAGTGATACTATAAACTTTAAGAAAACAAATTAATGGTATATTTGCATTTATATGTGTGTATACACATAAATATGTATTGCAAGAGATAAGCAAATGAACCACACATGAAACATACATATGAATACACTAGTAAAAGAGGCCTGTTTCCAACAGAAATGAAACGGGCACTAGCAAGGTTCCATGCCCGCCTCCCTACCTCCCTCCCTCCCTCCCTCCCTCCCTCTCTCTCCTCCGAGTTTCAGCCCCCCTTCTCTCCGAGTTCCATGCCCCCCTACCTCCCTCTCCTCCGAGTTCCAGACACCTCTCCCCTTTGAGTTCCAGGACCCCCTGCCCCCCTCCCCTTCGAGTTCCAGGACCCCCCTCCCCTCCGAGTTCCACGCCTCCCCTCCCCTCCGAGTTCCACGCCCCCTCTCTCCTCCGAGTTCCAGACCCTCGCGCCTCCCTTCCTCTCTCTCTCTCCCTGAGTGTAAGCACAACCTGTCCTCCGGCAGCCCCTCACCTTCTTGCGTGCTGGCTGTAATTTAAAAATTCTTACCTCGGGGTCTGGCGTCAGCAGTGAAGGCGAGCGGCGCTTCAGACTGCCTTCCCATCTGTCTCAGCTGTGCCTCTGGTCCCGCCCTCATTTCCTGTTTCCAGAAGGGCGGGAACAGAGGCAGAGCTGAGGTAGATGGGAAGGAAGTCTGAAGCGCCGCTTGCCTTCACTGGTAACGCCGGAACCCGAGGTAAGAATGTTTAAATTACAGCTGGCACGCAGGAAGGCGAGGGGCTGCCGTAGGACAGGTTGTGCTTGCACTCGGAGGGGAGGGAGGGAGGCACGGGACGTGGAACTCGAAGGGGAGGGGGGCCTGTAACGATGAGAGGGAGGGAGGGGGGCATGGGAGGAGAGGGGGAGGAGGAGAGGGGGCATGGAGCTCGGAGGGAGGACGGGGGGAAAGCAGAGCCGTAGCGAGGGGAGCTGACACCCGGGGCGGGTCGCTGCTGCGCACCCCCCCCCCCCCCCCGGGTGCAGCATGGCGCACCCTCCTCCTGCTGGAGCGCACCCCCCCCCCCCCCGGAACGCATACCTCCTCCCCCCCCCCCCCCCGGAACGCATACCTGCGGCGAGGGACGGGCAGGAGGGCCGATCCACCCCGACTGCACGTTGCTGGGGTGTGTCGGCTCCGCGCTGGTTCACTGCTCTCTCTGTCCCGGAACAGGAAGTAACCTGTTCCGGGGCAGAGAGGGCAGTGCACCAGCGCGGAGCCGACACCCCCCAGCGGCGTGCACCCGGGGCGGACCGCCCCCCCCCCCCCTCCTTCCTACGCCACTGGGGGAGAGGGAGGGGAGTGATTCTCCACTCACCTCCAAGGTTCTGTGGCTGGCTGGTGCTAGCTTCTCCTCCCTCTTACTGATCCGCCCTCTGATGTCATCACCAGGGCAGACCAATGGGAAGTTTGTTACGAACCCAGGCATCCAGACAGAGGTGCAAATTATTATATAGGATTTAACACTGCTGTTAAATGTTTATAATTCTGATGATGTTTAATGTCAGTTCTATTACTAGGATTCAATTTGCATGTCTCCAAGTTTACCTCTTTGATTGTATTCATTTATTGTATGCATGTTCATTCTTAGTTATTTTGCTATTGTTATGCTAACAAAATTGGCAAACTGTTAAACTGTACCTACTGTATACCGCCTTGGGTAAATCTTTCATATAGGTGGTTAATAAATTCTAATAAATAAATAAAATAAAATACTTACATTTGGTCACTTTACTAATTTACTGTTTTAAAAATGGTAAGCTTTGTGTCAAGTGCTGTACACAGCCTTGGATGAGTCTCTTCATGGAGGTGGTTAATAAATTCCAATATGATGATATATATGGATTCTAGTAAATTTTGGACTTCTTTTTCCAAGCTGCAGTAAAAGGGGCCCTGCGGTAGCATCAGCGCATGGATTTGCTGTGCGCAGAGCCCCCTTTTACCGCAGCGGGTAAAAAGCCAAAAAGAGGAAATGACTGTGCTATAAGTAAACACTTGCCGCGTGGCCATTTCCAGGGGGAGCTCTTACTGCCAACTATTTAGGCGACAGTAAGGGCTCCTGCGCAAACCCAGCGGTTAAAAAAAAAAAATTACAGTCGCATCAGAAATGGCAAGTGCTGGGGGTGGCACTACCACCAGCTCCAGCAGTAGACCAGCGGTAGTACCGGATTGGTGCACGACAAAATGGCGGTAGCACTACCGCCTCTTTGTAATAGGGGCCCCTTCCTGACCAGATGGGAAGCCAGAACTTGGCACTCTGTTAGTGCAAACTGAATCTAAAGGGGGAAACTGTGAAAACTAAAAATGTCATATTTTAACTGAGTTAAAAGGTTCCCCAAATTTTCTAAACTGGGCAAAACTGTTTATCAAGGAAGAGAGTGTCTGATAGACAGAGATTCAAAATCTAAAATCAGATTTGCACTTGTAAAATAAGACACTTGAAAAATGGTGAGCTTTAAGTTAGCTTTAAATGATTTTCTTTTATTTTTTGGGCCACCAGGTTCTTCATTCTCTTTTCTGCTAAATTTATTGTGGTTTGAGAGTCATATTAAGTACATTTCTTCTGTTGTTGTGCTGTAGAAATCTCTAATGCAGATGAAAGGCTGGAGGCAATCCATGAAGCACTGATGTTGCTTCCACCTGCACACTATGAGACGCTCAGATACCTAATGATTCACCTCAAGAAGTAAGTTATCCCTTGTGCCCTAACCTGCCAGCATTCTTTTATTTAGACAGCAGAGGAGGCCCTCAACTTTTTTGTTTGTTTTTACCCCAGCAAACCTGAGACTGCTGCTGTCAAGCAAGTCCTTTACAGTCAGTTAGTAGACTGCATCTCCTTCTCATGCCCATGCATATTTGATCTTAGAAGGTCTCGTCAAGGCTGATAAAGGGCAATTGTATAAAACAGGCAGTAACATTTGCATGCTTGTTGCACACATAAATATTTAGAATGTTAGCCTATGCCTTCATATGTGCACATATATAAGAATGTAACAAAATAAGTGTTGCCATACTGGGACAGACTGAAGGGCCATCAAGCCCAGTATCCTGTTTCCAACAGTGGCCAATCCAGGTCTCAAGCACTCGGCAAGATCCCAATAGTAAACAGATTTTATGCTGCTTATCCTTATAGACTTTTCTTTTAGGAAATGATCTAAACCGTGCTAAGCTAACTGCTTTTAACACTTTCTGCGTAACCCTAGTAGCGCTCTAGAAATGTTAAGTAGTAGTAGTAGTAATTACACACTGAGTGAAGAAATGTTTTCTCCAATTTGTTTTTAAATTTACTACTTGGTGGTTTTATTATCAGGGTGCCATGTAAGCAAGGTCTTGCATATCGTATATTTGCAAGGGGGCATACACATGGGAGGGATATAGGCAGAGGTCCCACTCACACGTGTAACTTACCCCTGCCACATTTAGACGCCTGCATTTATGCTAACAATGTGGCTGGTATAAATGTGGGTACCTAAATGTTAGGCATGCCAATACCAACTTACACTAGTATTCTATAACCTAGGCTCCTCAGAATAGACTCCTACTGCATGGCCTTGTGGCACCTAAATGAAGGTGCCCAGCTATTGAATTGCTCCCATACTGCCAGATTCTATATATCACGCCTAGCGTTCCGCACTGAAATCCAAACGTATTCTGTAGGAACGCATATAACTTAATTGACCTGTCAGCTTTGTTAACAGCACTTAACAATAAGCTAAGGTGGAAATTTATTCTGCACTGATTTTTCAGGTGCCATATATAGAATCTAACCCATAATGTCCAAATTATAGCTGTACTAGTAGCCCACTTGAGGTCAACCTCTATAGTGGACATTTGCAGAACTTTGCCACAAGTTGATACATTCACATCTCATTACTTCATGGAAAAGGATTCTCAGTGCAATTGTAGTTTTGGCCAGACTGGCCTTTGGAGTTTCTTTGAGGTTTTGCACTCAACTCCATCCTCCCAGGGTTCATTTTCTTGATTTCCAAATTGCCTTCCAAAAAGAAACAGAAAACTGCTTACTGCCAATATCATCTCTTTCATCCCACCCCACTTTTATTAAGGCATCATGTAAATAGAGAATCCCAGTTGTGAGAATTTATAATCCTGGAGAGAACCAAGTTGCATGTGTTCTCCATGAACAGGATGCAAGATCTCACATGCCGTCCCATCTTCCCAGGAGTTGTCTTCTAAACTCAACTATTTAATGACAATAGTTCGCTCCATGATGGCACAAAGTGGGAAGTCATGCCCATATACTAAGTTTGCTAAGCTGAAGAGGCTTTTCCTACACAGGCACTTTTAGATGATATCACCCAGTTATGTATCCAACTGTCCACTGAGAATACTTTTATGTGATCTCAGCTTAGGATTTTCTGGGGATGTAGTCTGGGCAGAGGATGGACAGAGTTACAACATATATCTCTACTTCTGGAAGTAGGTAAAACCTTGGCTCTTCTCTGAAGCCTTTAACGGAAGAAGCAACTAACTAGTTAATCATACACACAAGGACTAACACCAGATCTGAGGCTGGCATAGAGCCCCCGCAGTTGGCATTGGTCCCATCTCCTTCCCCTCAGCCCCACTCTGGCACTGTCCCATCTCCCCAAAATTACCCAACCCAGTTCCCTCCCACCCTCTGCGATATTTAAAAAAAATTTCTTGTGGCACCTGGCCCCCTCCTTTCATCCTAATAAAAAATGTTTCCTGTTGGCGCCTCTCCCCCCTGTCACCGCCTAATCAAAACTTCCATATCATCAAGCTGATCAATCCATAGACTGGTGGGTTGTGTCCATCTACCAGCAGGTGGAGATAGAGAGCAAACTTTTGCCTCCCTATATGTGGTCATGTGCTGCCGGAAACTCCTCAGTATGTTCTCTATCTCAGCAGGTGGTGGTCACACACAGCAGCAGCTCTGGCTAGGCCTCCAAGCCTAATCCTTAGGTTTTGTTGAGGCCTGGGGTTGAGGGCTCTTTTGAGCAAGTGCAAACCTGGTGGTGCCAGGTCCCTCCTTTTCTCCCCCCTCCCGCTGGCTCCGTTTAAAAAAAAAAAAAAAAAAAAAAAAATTTTTAAACGTCTTTAAAGGCGTTTAATTCGACGTTTCTTTAAACGTTCATTGCAGCTACTCACTGGGACACCAGTTCGTTACAGCTCGGAGCGGCAAGCAGGTAATTTTACCTTTTTATAGCGGGCAGGGGGTTCCCCGATTCTTCTCCTCGTGGCAATGACGTCGGAGGGCGAGGGCGCAAAGGGTCGCTCCCCGGATCGCTGGAGCGCTTCTAGAGGGGATGCGGGGGTTTTACAACCTGATTCGCCCTTGATGGGTGATAGTTTAGTGACCGATGAATGTCCCGGTCGTTCCTCCGGCGTGGCGGTTTTTTCCCGCCATAAACGCCCATCCCCCGCTCCTCGCCTCCGCCATCTTGGCCGGCCACGCGGCTCGGACGGCTTCTTCGGGGCCGCCCTTGAGGTTGGAGACATTAATGCCATGAACGCCCTTAATTTGGGCGACGGCACAAAAGCGGCTAAAGTTAAGCGCCGTTCTTCCCGCGCGGCTCCTTCACGGAGTTTCGCGCCGGACGCCATTTTGGATGCGCAGCATGTCTCTCCCCCGCTATTGCGAGCGCCGGTTGAGAGTGCGTCTAGGGCTGTTGCCCAGGCTGCGGAAGTGCACAGTCTGGGGGGTTTCTCCCCCGAGTTTGTTTTGCTGCTGCATCAGGCTTTCCTCATGCAAAACGCTGCCCCTGCTCCCTCTTCTGATAAAGAGGTTGAGGTTCCCAGAGGTAAACGCCCTCGGGTTGATTTCCAGGCCTTGGAGGACTTTTGTCTCCTCCGATGTAGATGAGGGCAGCGTGTCTGAGGTCTCCCAACGATCCTTTGCGGATTCCTTGGAGGAGATAGATCCCCGCTCGGATGGAGCGGATGACCCCTCTGCAGCGCGGCTTTTTAGCCCAGAGGATTTGCCCAACCTGTTGTTACAGGCCATGGACACTTTGAAGATTTCCTCTCCGGAGGACGTCTCTCCCTCAGCCCCTGTTGGCTCTGCCATTATGCTGGGGACGAAGCGCCCGCCTAGAACCTTCCACGTGCATGATGCCATGCACACCTTAATTGCGGCTCAATGGGATGTCCCGGAAACGAGCCTTAAAGTGGCTAGGGCTATGTCCCGCCTCTATCCTTTGGCTGTGAGTGAACGTGAGGCCTATCTGTGGCCTACCGTGGATTCTTTAATCACTGCGGTGACTAAGAAAACGGCGTTGCCGGTGGAAGGTGGCACGGCCCTAAAGGACGCCCAAGACAGAAGATTGGAGGCGGCCTTAAGGTCGTCCTTTGAGGCAGCTGCATTAAGTTTGCAGGCCTCAGTTTGCGGCTCCTATGTGGCCAGGGCGTGCCGGACTATGGTGCAGCGGGCTTCCCCCTCGGATCATTCCTTGAGGGCTGATTGGCCGGCCCTGGAATCGGGCTTAGCCTATTTGGCAGACTTGCTGTATGATGTCTGGAGAGCCTCAGCTAAAGGCATGGCTCAGACAGTCTCTGCGCGGCGGTGGCTTTGGCTGAAACATTGGTCTGCTGACCACGCCTCTAAATCCCGCCTGGCTAGATTGCCTTTTAAAGGCAAGCTGCTCTTTGGGGTCGAGCTGGACAAAATCGTGACCGATCTCGGCACGTCTAAGGGCAAGAGATTACCAGAGGTCAGGGCTCGGGTTAGTACTCGTCCCGATACCTCCAGAGGACGGTTGCAGGAAGCCCATCGGTACCGCCCGGGCAAGTCGGGTTCCTCTGCCCCCTCTTCCTTCAAGAGGAATTTCTCCCCCAAGCAGCATTCCTTTCGCAGAGACCGCCGTCCCGGAGGTGCTCCCTCCGGTCCTCCCCCAGGGTCTCGTACCCAATGACGGGGCCTTGGTCCACGCCCCAGTGCAGATTGGAGGACGGCTGTCCTCGTTTCTGGGCGAGTGGACCACTATAACTTCAGACGCGTGGGTGCTGGAAGTCATCAGAGACGGCTACAAGCTAGAGTTCTGCCAACCCTTAAGAGACGGGTTTGTACTCTCTCCCTGCAAGTCTCCGGTCAAGCTGTGGTAGTGCAGCAGACCTTGGACAACCTGATCCGCCTGGGTGCGGTCGTTCCGGTGCCAAAAAATCAGTTTGGCAAGGGACGTTACTCCATTTACGTTGTGGTTCCAAAGAAAGGAGGTTCTGTATGGCCTATCCTCGACCTCAAAGGGGTCAATCGGGCCTGGAAAGTGAGGCACTTTCGCATGGAGACTCTCCGCTCTGTTATAGCGGCAGTGAAGGCAGGAGAGTTCTTGGCTTCCTTGGACATCAAGGAAGCGTACCTGCATATTCCCATCTGGCCTCCTCTCCAACGCTTTCTGCGTTTTACAGTCCTGAGACGACACTTCCAGTTCAGAGCCCTCCCTTTCGGGTTGGCTACTGCTCCGCGGACCTTTTCCAAAGTAATGGGGGTCATAGCGGCCTTCCTGCTAAAGGAAGGAGTACAAGTCCATCCTTATCTGGACGACTGGTTGATCCGAGCCCCCTCTTATGCAGAGTGCGGCAAAGCTATGGACCGGGTAGTTGCTCTTTTGAGCTCCCTGGGATGGATCATCAACTGGAAGAAGAGCCAGCTGCGCCCGACTCAGTCCCTGGTGTATCTGGGAGTTCGATTCGACACCCAAGTGGGCAGAGTGTTCCTGCCAGACAATCGGATTGTCAAGCTTCAGGCTCAGGTGGACTAGTTCCTAGTAGCCTCTCCTATTCGGGCTTGGGACTACGTGCAGCTGTTGGGCTCTATGACGGCCACGATGGAAGTAGTGCCCTGGGCCAGGGCTCATATGAGACCACTACAGCTATCTCTGCTGCTGCGCTGGACTCCGATGTCGGAGGATTATGCTGTGCGCCTTCCCTTGGACCCAGCAGTGCGCAAGGCGCTGAGCTGGTGGACGCAGACAGACAAGTTGTCTGCAGGATTGCCTCTGGTGACCCCAGAGTGGATTGTCGTCACGACAGACGCCTCTTTGATGGGCTGGGGAGCCCACTGCTTGGGAAGGACAGCGCAGGGGCTCTAGTCTCCTGCAGAGGCAAGTGGTCTATCAACCTCCTGGAACTCAGAGCCATTCGGTTGGTGTTATTGGGGTTCATCCCGGTACTGGTGTTGAAGCCTGTACGGGTCCTGTCGGACAATGCCACGGCTGTGGCCTATATCAACCGCCAGGGAGGTACCAAGAGCGCCCCTCTAGCCAGGAGGCTATGAGTCTTTGCCAGTGGGCGGAAGCGAACCTGGAGCAGCTTTCAGCGGCCCACATTGCCGGAGTCATGAATGTCAAGGCGGACTTTCTCAGTCGCCATACCTTGGAGCCCGGAGAGTGGCAACTATCTGCTCAGGCGTTCTTGGACATCACGAAGCACTGGGGCCAGCCGAGCCTAGATCTGATGGCGTCATCGGCCAATGGCCAAGTGCCGCGCTTTTTCAGCAGAGGACGGGACCCTCGATCCCTGGGAGTAGATGCTCTTCTCCAACAGTGGCCGACACAAGAGCTCCTCTATGTGTTCCCGCCCTGGCCCATGTTGGGCAGGGTGCTAGACCGGGTGGCAAAGCATCCCGGCAGGGTAATCCTGGTGGGTCCGGATTGGCCCAGACGTCCCTGGTATGCGGACTTGTTCAGGCTCTCAGTCGACGATCCTCTGCGGCTGTCAGTGGAGCAGGGCCTGTTACATCAGTGTCCCGTGGTGATGGAGGATCCCTCTCCCTTTGGTCTTACGGCCTGGCTATTGAGCGGCAGCATCTGAGGAAGAAGGGCTTCTCAGACAAGGTCATCGCCACTATGCTGAGAGCGAGGAAGCGCTCTACTTCTACTGCTTACGCCAGGGTTTGGCGTATCTTTGCAGCATGGTGTGAAGCAGGCTCACTTTCTCCCTTCACTGCTCCAATTTCTTCAGTGTTGGCGTTCCTGCAAGAAGGTCTGGAGAAAGGCCTGTCGCTCAGTTCCCTTAAAGTCCAGGTAGCGGCTCTGGCTTGCTTCAGGGGCCGCCTGAAGGGTGCTTCCCTGGCTTCGCAGCCAGATGTGGTGCGCTTTCTCAAGGGAGTTAATCACCTGCGCCCTCCTCTGCACTCAGTGGTGCCTGCGTGGAATCTCAACCTGGTGCTAAGAGCCTTGCAGAAGCCGCCTTTGGAACCCTTGTCGAGGGCATCTCTGAAAGACCTGATGTTGAAAGCAGTCTTTTTGGTGGCTATCACTTCAGCCAGAAGAGTTTCCGAGCTCCAGGCGCTCTCATGTCGAGAGCCTTTTCTGCAGTTCACTGAGGCAGGAGTGACTATTCGCACAGTTCCTGCCTTCCTGCCCAAGATTGGTTCTCGCTTCTATGTGAATCAGCAGCTCTGTCTCCCTTCCTTTCGTAGGGAGGACTACCCAGAGGAGTACTCCGCTCTTGAATATCTGGATGTGAGACGAGTCATCATCAGATACTTGGAAGTGACCAATGATTTCCGGAAATCGGATCATCTGTTTGTCCTGTTTGCAGGTCCTCGTAAGGGTCTGCAGGCTGCTAAGCCTACAGTGGCAAGATGGGTCAAGGAAGCCATTGCAGCGGCTTATGTGGCCGCGGGGAAGGTGCCGCCTATCCAGCTGAAGGCTCACTCCACGAGAGCTCAGGCGGCCTCGATGGCAGAGGCCGGATCCGTCTCCTTGGAAGAGATATGCAAGGCGGCAACGTGGGCTTCGGCTCATACATTCTCCAAGCATTACCGTTTGACTGTAGCTGCACGGGCGGAGGCCCGGTTTGGAGCTTCAGTGTTGAGGTCAGGGATTTCTATGTCCCGCCCTGGGTGAGTACTGCTTCGGTACATCCCACCAGTCTATGGATTGATCAGCTTGATGATATGGAAGGTAAAATTATGTATAATCATACCTGATAATTTTCTTTCCATTAATCATAGCTGATCAATCCATAGCCCCTCCCAGATATCTGTACTGTTTATATTCTGGTTGAATTTTAGGTTCAAGTTTAGCCTTCAGTTACTTCAGGAGGACTTCGTGTTCAAGTTCTTCTTTCACTTGGATTCTTCAAGAGTTGAGACGAGTTTGTGTTACAGTGAGCTGCTGCATTCCTCTCCCCTCCGTTTTACGGGGCTGGATTGAGACATAAATTCTGCCGGCACTCCCTCCCGCTTCGTGCGGCTGTAGGGCAGCTTTGTACCCCTCCCGCTTCGGCGGTGTTAGGGTCAGTCAGCTCCTCCCGCGGTTGCGGTTGCAGGATAAGCCAGATCCCCCCGCATCGGCGGGTGTGGTGTCCCTCCCCCGCTCCGCGGGGATGAGCTGGACGGATTCCCCTCCCCCACTTGTGTGGGGATGAGCTGGGTTAATTCCCCTCCCCCGTTTCGGCGGTGGTGAGCTGGGCAGAGTGTCCCTTCGTGGGTGTAATTCTCTAAGTGCTGAGTCCTGCGGATGGAGCTTTGATATCGACATACTGAGGAGTTTCCGGCAGCACATGACCACATATAGGGAGGCAAAAGTTTGCTCTCTATCTCCACCTGCTGGTAGATGGACACAACCCACCAGTCTATGGATTGATCAGCTATGATTAATGGAAAGAAAATTATCAGGTATGATTATACATAATTTTACCTTTAAAAAGTCATCCATGGTGTCTAGTGGCACCTTCCTAGCCCCCCCCCCCCCCCTCCCGGATCCAAATACCTTAAAGAAGGCAGGAGTGATGCCCACTTGCTCCTGCCTCTGGGCCGTCATCTTCAGAATTGACAGTACCCTGCACTGTGCAGGGTACATCTTGGGGATACACCGGGTGGGGCCAGTTTGCCATATAAGAAAGAAATTTCCTTATCTGACAGACTGGCCCTACCCAGGGGCTGACATTTTGGAGGTGACAGCCTGGAGGCAGGAGCGAGTGGGCATCACTTCTACCCTCTTCCAGATACTTGAGTCCAGGGAGGGGCTTAGAAAGGGGGTCAGGAGTGGAGTGGGTGCCACTAGACAGCAGGGACTTCTTTTTTAAAATTCTGATTTGGGTAGGGTTGGGTGGAAGGGAGAGGTTCCACTAGACACCAGGGAGATAGTTTTAAATAGAGAAGAGAGGGTTTATCAATCTATGTTGGGGGCAAGAGGGAAGGAGGCTGGTTGGTGGGCCAGAGCTGGTCCCATTGTGGGGTGGGAGGGCCACTAGATACCATTATTTAATATCGGAGAGGCAGCCAGGTCAGTTGGACAGGAGGGGAGCGAAATTGGGGCCAGTATAGACGACTAGCTTTATCAGTGCCTTAACCAATTGTGGCTCGGGCACTAACAGGAAGGGTGATATTTGGCAATAAGCTGTGGATTACTGCTGCAATTTTAACATGGCGGTAATTTGCATGCTCATTGATTACTGCATCCTGCGGCAATTTGTTTTGCAGGAACCCCACCTGTGGTCAGCGGCTCTAACGTGCTGCTTTCTGCATCAGCCCCCGAGTTCCTAAGCCAAGATGGAGTCATGCATTGTAGTCGTAGGTCCTGTTTTCTGAGTGAAAACTGATTTCTATTTTGTGTTTTTGTAATTTTTGCTCCATTTGATACATTTTAGGGTTACTATGAATGAAAAGGAGAACTTGATGAATGCTGAAAATCTTGGAATAGTGTTTGGGCCTACTTTGATGAGACCTCCAGAGGAAAGTACACTCACTACACTGAATGACATGCGGTACCAGAAACAGATTGTACAGATTTTAATAGAAAATGAAGACGTTTTGTTTTAAACATATGAAGAAGAAGCATTTGCTGTCACTGCTTTAGAAAACTGTTTTAAAGCAATGCAAATCTATTCACAAAATAAGAAGGAAAGTTTGTTAGTTGGACTTTTACTTCTGCAGGTATTGCAGATAAATGCCAAAATGTGTAACCATATGTCTTATAGACATATGCCTGTTTTTACAGTGAGCCAAGGTCTGAGAAATTCATTTGCCTTGTATCTTTTGCCTTGTTTTGTATGTATATTAGCTGAAAAGTACTGCTTGCACATAAACATATTCTTAAAGTATGAAGAAGAATGACATGTTATATTTTAATAATGTCGAGGAAGTAAAATTGTATGTTAATGTCTGTACAGTTTGACTGTATGTAAATAGGACATAATTCTGTATGTCAGACATTACCTGGGCTGCAAAACAACTTCCTTTCTTTCTTTATGATGAGCAGCCTGAGTATGGTTTTGTTTTAGTAAATAATTCAATGCAGTGCATTGATGATTCCATACCTTTTGCTTTCTTTTATTGCAGTAGCTTGAATACATTACCACCAATGCAGTATTACCCTTGCATATGTTGTTAATTTACTGAGCTTTAAAATAGCTTCACTTACGTTATGAGTGTTTTCTTCCTTGGTATTTGCAAAATTCAAAAAAAAAACCAAGAAAAAAATCAACAATTTTCCTAAGCTGCTTGCTTTTCACGTTTTCATGCTTTATACTAAGTATGCTTTCATCATTTTCTTCCAGTCAGTGCAAGTGTTCTGCATGGTCACTATAGCTGTAGTACTGTTTACAGTACAAGTTCATGTGTTTGATGTATTAGCACAAGACAAGTGATCCTAGAGCACTGGATTTTCTGGTCAGATATAGCACTTTTTTTTTCTTTTGAGAGTTTACTATAGTTCTGAAATTTTCATGGAAAAGCAAAATTTGGGGGGAGGGGCAGGGAGTTTTAACATTATTTGTAACTGTACGTTTGCATATGGGATGGATATGTTGTTCCTGCTGTGATTTGTTTGTAAAAACCTGAAATGCATGTAATGTGTGGGATTTGGTGATTTAGAATTCTCCGTCAACAAGCAGGATTGAATTAGAAATACAAGTGTGTGATGTCATCTGATGGCGCTGGGATAGAAAACCTCCCAGAGCTCAAAACTTAGGGTAAAACTCTGAGCATGTGCAATCCTTCCTGCACGCAGCAATTCTCTTGGACACCACAGTTTTGTTTTTTCCACTCTGCCAAACAGTCATGAAAACAAAACTCTCCCTGAAATTTCCCTGAAGAATTTTTTTCTTTGTGTTCTGCTGCTGCTTTTGTTGTTTTCTTCATCAATTTATTTGCTTTTAATTAGGCCTACATAAATAAATAACTCTTTTCTTAGTACTCATTTGTCAGCATAGTTCCTTCTTGCAGGCCAGACCGAGCTTCCAGAATTGTCTAACTTGTGAAATTAAAATGGACAAGCATTATAGGGATAATTCTATAAAGTATGCATCAGTTATGTGCCTAATTGTTCAGACTTCTAGTAGACATGTGCTTACATGCCAGATACAGTGGGGGAAATAAGTATTTGATCCCTTGCTGATTTTGTAAGTGTGCCCACTGACAAAGACATGAGCAGCCCATAATTGAAGGGTAGGTTATTGGTAACAGTGAGAGATAGCACATCACAAATTAAATCCGGAAAATCACATTGTGGAAAGTATATGAATTTATTTGCATTCTGCAGAGGGAAATAAGTATTTGATCCCCCACCAACCAGTAAGAGATCTGGCCCCTACAGACCAGGTAGATGCTCCAAATCAACTCGTTACCTGCATGACAGACAGCTGTCGGCAATGGTCACCTGTATGAAAGACACCTGTCCACAGACTCAGTGAATCAGTCAGACTCTAACCTCTACAAAATGGCCAAGAGCAAGGAGCTGTCTAAGGATGTCAGGGACAAGATCATACACCTGCACAAGGCTGGAATGGGCTACAAAACCATCAGTAAGACGCTGGGCGAGAAGGAGACAACTGTTGGTGCCATAGTAAGAAAATGGAAGAAGTACAAAATGACTGTCAATCGACAAAGATCTGGGGCTCCACGCAAAATCTCACCTCGTGGGGTATCCTTGATCATGAGGAAGGTTAGAAATCAGCCTACAACTACAAGGGGGGAACTTGTCAATGATCTCAAGGCAGCTGGGACCACTGTCACCACGAAAACCATTGGTAACACATTACGACATAACGGATTGCAATCCTGCAGTGCCCGCAAGGTCCCCCTGCTCCGGAAGGCACATGTGACGGCCCGTCTGAAGTTTGCCAGTGAACACCTGGATGATGCCGAGAGTGATTGGGAGAAGGTGCTGTGGTCAGATGAGACAAAAATTGAGCTCTTTGGCATGAACTCAACTCGCCGTGTTTGGAGGAAGAGAAATGCTGCCTATGACCCAAAGAACACCGTCCCCACTGTCAAGCATGGAGGTGGAAATGTTATGTTTTGGGGGTGTTTCTCTGCTAAGGGCACAGGACTACTTCACCGCATCAATGGGAGAATGGATGGGGCCATGTACCGTACAATTCTGAGTGACAACCTCCTTCCCTCCGCCAGGGCCTTAAAAATGGGTCGTGGCTGGGTCTTCCAGCACGACAATGACCCAAAACATACAGCCAAGGCAACAAAGGAGTGGCTCAGGAAGAAGCACATTAGGGTCATGGAGTGGCCTAGCCAGTCACCAGACCTTAATCCCATTGAAAACTTATGGAGGGAGCTGAAGCTGCGAGTTGCCAAGCGACAGCCCAGAACTCTTAATGATTTAGAGATGATCTGCAAAGAGGAGTGGACCAAAATTCCTCCTGACATGTGTGCAAACCTCATCATCAACTACAGAAGACGTCTGACCGCTGTGCTTGCCAACAAGGGTTTTGCCACCAAGTATTAGGTCTTGTTTGCCAGAGGGATCAAATACTTATTTCCCTCTGCAGAATGCAAATAAATTCATATACTTTCCACAATGTGATTTTCCGGATTTAATTTGTGATGTGCTATCTCTCACTGTTACCAATAACCTACCCTTCAATTATGGGCTGCTCATGTCTTTGTCAGTGGGCACACTTACAAAATCAGCAAGGGATCAAATACTTATTTCCCCCACTGTATGCACCTATGCACTATTCTGTAAATATGTGCATATCTCACAATAATACACTTTTCTATGAAATTAAATAACTGGCAAATTTAAACTACTTAGTTCACAACGACCTTGCATAGAGAATGACAATAAAAAAGGTTACAATGGGGAAGTAAAAGCCTCAGTACCCCACCTATATTCCTTAAATAATAGGATTTAACAGGTAGTGATATCTTAGGCATAAAAAATGTCCCATACCAAATCAGGCTGAATGCAATTGTTCTAATTATTGGTAACCTTAAAAAACTGATTTATCTTAATTCAGCATGCTCAAATCTTCAAAATCCTCACCAACTAATTTCACCGTAGGGCTTCTTCAGGGTATAACAGGATCAACCACAGTAAAATATACAAGCTACTGACTTCTCACCATCACTCAGTTCCCAACATAGCATATGTGCATATATTACATATTGTGAATTTACAGGTGGGTGTGCACATTGGTGGACCCTGGGTGGCATGTGGGCAGTGTGTACATTAATGAGCTTAATTTATAACAATAGCCATACTGAGTCAGACCAATGGTCCATCTAGCCCAGTATCCTGTTTCCAACAGCGGCCAATCCAGGTCACAAGTACCTGGCAGAAACCCAATTAGTAGCACCATTCTATGCTACCAATACCAGGGCAAGCAGTGGCTTCACCCATGTCCATCTCAAAAACAGACTATAGACTTTTCCTCCTTCCCCTATTCTTTCAGGGCCAGCCCAAGGGTACCTGATGCCTTAGGTGAACCTTCAACCATGTGGCTCCTCCCAGGGTAGGCTCAAGGCCTTACTCCCCTCCCCACTCCCACCCCCAATGTTCCAAACCTTCAGCCATGTTGCTCCTCCCAGGGTAGGCTCAAGGCCTTACACTGTCCCCACACCCACCCCCAATGTTCCAGTATAGCATTTCCCCTTTCTTACCCCCCCCCCCCTTCAATGTTCCAGTAACTTGTTTTCCCTTTCCTCCATCACTCAGGTCCAATACCTATAAGCTACTCATGTATCACTGACACTTGGTCACATACATAGAAGGTAATGGTTCTTGGCACTTAAAAAGGTTCATCATTAGCATTCTGGCACAGGCCAAAATTCTGTGCCATCTTCAGCACTGAAGTCCTCTAGAATTGAATTGATGCAGGTCATGTGTCTTCACCACAAATAGCTTAACACTGAGAGTTGTCAAGCAAAACAGTGTGACAAGGCAGTGGCCATAGCTAGAAGGTTGCTAGGCTGTATAGAGAGAGGTGTGACCAGCAGAAGAAAGGATGCCCCTGTATAAGTTGTTGGTGAGGCCCCACCTGGAGTATTGTGTTCAGTTTTGGAGGCCGTATCTTGCTAAGGATGTAAAAATAATTGAAGCGGTGCAAAGAAAAGCTTCAAAAATGGTATGGGATTTGCGTTACAGGACGTATGAGGAGAGACTTGCTGACCTGAACATGTATACCCTGGAGGAAAGGAGAAACGGGTTATATGATACAGATGTTCAAATATTTGAACGGTATTAATCCGCAAACAAACCTTTTCCGTAGATGGGAAGATGGTAGAACGAGAGGACATGAAATGAGATTGAAGGGGAGCAGTTTCAAGAAAAATGTGAGGAAGTATTTTTTCACGGAGAGAGTGGTGGATACTTGGAATGCCCTCCTGCGGGAGGTGGTGGAGATGAAAACGGTAACAGAATTCAAAAATGTATGGCATAAACATAAAGGAGATTGGGTGGCAGAGCCGGTGGTGGGAGGCGGGGCTAGTGCTGTGCAGACTTCTACGGTCTGTGCCCTGAAAATGGCAGATACAAATCAAGGTCAGGTATACACATAAAGTAGCACATATGAGTTTATCTTGTTCGGCAGACTGGATGGACCATACAGGTCTTTCTCTGCTGTCATTTACTATGTTACTATGAAATACCAAGAGTCTGTTACCAAGATCTGCCTCAACCTGCATTGTAGCCTTCTCAGTTCATTGATGCAAAAAGGAGCACAACCTTATCTGGATCCAATGGTTTCCCTCTTATCTTTATTAGATTATGGGTCTCAAGAAAGCTGTCCTTTGTTTCCTCCATATTCTCTCCTAGTACTCTCCTAGAATACTTTGCAGAACCACTTTCACCAGCATATGACTGCACCCCAACAGAGATAACATATCAATGGATATCTTGTCCAAGCCATCTCCACTTCCAATAAAAAAATTCTTCTCCTTAGAACTACATATCATATACAACATTCATACAAAAGATAGCCAAGGAAATACCCTTTCCATTACAGCAAGAGGCTGAGTTAAGACCTGATGTCTTTGGATTTCTTGTGTATTTAAGCTCACAAAAATATGATAGCTGTTAGTCCACAGACTAATTCAAGAGCAGCAAGCTCATAAGTGGTAAATTCCAGTGTGCAGCCTGTGTCTAAAAAAGAAATTAGACCTTAATTGTAAAGGTCATCTCCTGTGTGGATTTAATAAAATGCACCCACCTGGTCCTATAGTTAAGCCAGCCCTGCCTCCTATGGAAAGGATCAGACACTCCTAGACTATTTATTATTATTTGTAACATTTATACCCCGTGCTTTCCCAATTTGGGAAAGAAGGTGTTCCACAGCTCAATACTGTCTGCAAAAATAGCTTCTCACCAGCTCTGTGTATGCTAGTATATGCATCCTTTGCTTCAGAAAGCTCAAACTATGTCTAAGGACCTTCTTCCATGAACCAGTTTGCATCAATTGTCTCTGATGCTGACAAATATGGTACTCAACTTCTTTGTTCTGCTTACAATGCTTTTGACACCACTTCCCCAATTTCTTCCTTGGCCTTTGCTGCAAGGAAGCTGGTATGATTAAAGACCTGTATACTTAAAGGATGTCCCTGCCATCTTAGCTAATGCCCTTTGAACTGATGATAAACCTTTTAAGGAGAAGGTCAAAATGATGATGGATACAGTCAGACTATTTCACCACTCTATTGCATCTCTCTGCATTAGCATCAGAGCCCACTTCATCCTCTAGGTAAACGAGCATAAATCAGTATAAGAGAAGTTTTTCCTTTTGGAGAACCATCTTCCTTCCATTTGCAAGGTAGACTTGACATGCCTAGTGTTAAATAATGCTTCCTTCCATTTGCAAGAGCCTGCCAATGAGAAAGCAAGCAGACAGCTCCAACTCAATCAAAACAACCCTCATCTTTTTAACTGAATCATCCGATTGCTGTCAATTTCCTTACAACCCGAAATCCTGCCTTCTCTGTGGGGATTCAGGTTCAATTTTTATTCAGGAAAGGAAAGGGGATGGAATTTGATACACCGCCTTTTTGTGGTTACAATCAAAGTGGAAGGAAGGAACATAAAAATGGATTTCTGGATATCACCTAAGGTTTTTTTTTGCTCTTCCTCTGAGAAGACCACTCAACTGGGCTGAACCATCAGAATCACATAGACAACTTCTTCAGGATGAAATCCAACTACTTCTGCAAAGCAATGCAATAGAACCTTTTCTGTCTCCAGAGAAGAAGCAAGAAATCTGTTCCATGTACTTTCAAATCCCATTCTGGACCACAAGAATTTCAATTTTTTCTTCCAAAAGGAGGCATTCAGAATGAGCATCCCATTCACCATTCTCTTCTATTTAATTAAATTTATTGGAGGATTGAATTTGTTCATTGGATTTCGAAGATTCTTGTATTCATAGCCCCGTCTATCCCAAATGCAGACACAAGGTCTACTAGTTTTTCCATATCTTAATGATTAGCTCCTAGAAGCCCTGCCCATGGATCTGTTAATCCCAGTGAGAAATGAAACATTTAGCCCTACTTCAGTCCTTGAGGTGCATCATATATTTGGACAAGTCCACCCTACTCCCAAAACAGAAGCTTTTCTTCAATAGAGCACTTCTGGACATAGTTCAAGACTTTTCTACCACAAGACAGACTATGACATCTTGTTCAGTGCTCCATTTTGTTCAAAAAGAATATAATATGAATCCCTATTCCCACTAGTAGTTAATCCAAAATAATGTTGTTGTATATAACCAGAGGGCGAAAGTCACTGCTACTATTAAATAATGATAATAAATATGGAGAAGCCTTCAGACTGATGACTCACCCATGCCACAGTATCAAACGTTTGTAGGGTGGACTCTTTGCCTATCTTTCACTGGGCAAAACTCCAAATAATAAAGTGTGCAAATTTAATCACTACCAACTTAGACATAAACAAATGAAGACTATAATGTCATTATCAGTAATATGTTAAATCCACTTATCTGTTGCAGAACCTTGACTGCAAACTATTAATGGCCACCTCTGATAACCCAGAATAAGGGTACATTCTTACATCCTAATCTGAACTTTTAGCACATAGCCTGGCAGTTTAATTGATTTTTTAGGACTACCACATCCTTGGTAGAAATTCTCTTGGCAGCAAGGAAACCTTCCACATGGAAATCTATGCCTTCAAGTGACAGGTTTTTCATCTGGTGTTCTGAGCAGGGCTAAGATCTTTTTACATACTCACCAAATGCTATCCTACAAAACCTATACTAGCTCTATCAGCATTGTATTCAGACATTTTCTACCAGAGTACTTCTCGACACCCTATCAACCTATCATGTCTTGATAGACAAGGGCTGTGGCTTCCCATTGTCCAGTTGTCTCTAAATTCATGAAGGATCGTCTTCAAGCCATGTCCTATGGGACCTGAAATTCTGCTGCTTTCTTTCATGAAACAACCTTTGTGAGCTGATAGTTTCCACATTGCTAAAGTTTGTTATGGATCTTTCTCTCTCTCTCTCTCTTTTAGGGTTTACTTTAGTTCCCCCCCCCCCCCCCCCCATTAAACAGTGCCCAAGAAGATGGTTGAGACACCATGGGGCTCACTTACTGTCCCCCCGGGTTGTTGGCGCTGAAACTTAAGTGTCTGCCTATATCAGCACTGTTTTCAGAGGCTTTTGGAAGCTGTTTATCTCTACATAAAGAAGATGTATGACACCCTGGAGGATCAGTGTCAGTGACTACAGGTTGTCCAGCCTTCAAAATTCAGTGCTTGCCAGATAAGAACATAAGAATAGCCATATTGGGTCAGCCCGATGGTCCATCTAGCCCAGTAACCTGCTTCCAACAGTGGCCAATCCAGGTCACAAGTAATTGGCAGAAACCCAATTAGTAGCAACATTCCATGCTACCAATCTTAGGGCAAGCAGTGGCATCCCCGATGTGCATCTCAATAATACACTATGGACTTTTCCCCCAGGAACTTGTCCAAACCTTTTTTAAACCCACATATGCTAACCGCGGTTACCATATCCTCCAGCAACAAGTTCCAGATCTTAACTATACTTTGAGTGAAAAAATATTTCCTCCTATTTGTTTTAAAAGTATTTCCATGTAATTTTATTGTGTGCTTGCAGAAGCTTATCTATTGTTTGAGTGAAAAATTACTTCCTCCTATTTGTTTTAAAAGTATTTCCATGTAATTTCATTTCATGCCTGCAGAGCCTAACTATTCTTTGAGTGAAATCCCCCTATTTGTTTTTAAAGTATTTCCATGTAATTTCATTGTATGCCTGCAGCACTCCTTCATGAGGCTTCCTACTTTTTACTGAAGTATGCCTCCAGTAATTACCTCACACACAAGCAGCACCCAAGGCCAGGACCTCTGATATGTTTACACAATTTCCTCAGTTACTGTCTGCTGTCCTAGAGCTTAGTTTCACTAGCCCTAGGTCCTAATGTTAGTTCTTTTCTGCACTGCAGCTCAGTTTCAGAGAGAATCTTTTAGCAAGTTACCTCAGCAGGTCTCATCAGGCTCCACACAGAACCCATCAGAATCACTGTGCTGGAACTCAGTGCTGATGAAGGAGCAGTAAGTGAGCTCCCCAAATAAACTGGTTTATTTACTAGAGATGTGCAAGTGCCACCTTCACCCATGAAAAGAATTTGGTGATTTTTTTTCCCCTCACACTGTCTGGACAGAGTGGTAAGAGATTCCACACCATTTTTTTGTAAACTGTCTTCCAGATTTTCATTCTAAAGTAGCACCTTTTCTGTCCTGCTTCCTGTGTCAGAGTTCACAGCTTTGTTTTGATTTCTCTGTGCTGTCCCTCCACACACAATTCAAGAATAGCCTAAGGGGGCTAAGAGTTTGGTACTACCCTCCATTTCCTCTGACTGTGAGGTCCTCTAGGGAGTTTATTTTCTGTAGTGAAGAACCTTATGCTTAGAGGAATAATCTAACTGTTCTCTTTTAGTTCTGTCAGGGACTTCCCTTTACTTTACATCAGGCTTATTTACTGCTCTGTACCAGGTGGTTCTGAGCGGTTTACAATAAGAGAAGCCAAGGAAAACCCTTACAGCCAAAAATTGCTCCAGTAGATCATATTACAAAACAGAGTATACTTGTTCCTCTATCTGCTGTCACTTTTAAACACATATTTCTTTCATAACATTTAGAAATTATGTATATTAAGCTGAATTTCTCTGAAAACAGTGACCTTGTGCGAGTGACTCACACCACTACCTCAGGGGCGTAGCCAGACACCCAAATTTGGGTGGGCCTGGGCCCAAGATGGGTGGGCAGAAGAACTCTGCCTGTCCCACAAGTGATTTGGTCTCTCCCTCTCTTGCCTGCATCCATATGGTCTCTCAAACATCCGCCCTTCCCTGAATACCTTTTAAATAGCAGATTTTCACCAACAGCGAGCAGCAACTAATACACACTGCTCATTCTGGCCCCACAGCCTTCCCTCTGATGCAACTTCCTGTTTGTGCAAAGGCGGGAATACATCAGAGGGAAGGCCTCGGGGCCAGTGCGAACAGTATGTATCACTCGCTGCTTGCTGCAGGCAAAGATCTGCTATTTAAAAGGTATACAGGAGGGACAGTTGGGAGTTTTTCGGCTGGTGGGGCTTGAGAACCCCTGCCAGCCACATTATAGATGTGCTGCTACTGGGTGGGCCTGAACCCAAAGTGGATGGGCCTGGGCCCACCCTTGGCTACGCCACTGCACTACATTCAGTGTTTCTAATGCTCGTCCTTCAATGTTTGAATTGTACAGCGCTGCGTAACCCTAGTAGCGCTTTAGAAATGTTTGTTAGTTAGTTAGTTAATGCTGTAGAAAGAACAGCTTAGTCCAGAGGGTAGGTAGAGCTTTTAGGGTAAGTAATGATTCAGCTTTTTTCTGTTTGATATGAACCTGGTTACTGCTCAGGGTTTGTCTTTCTCTGATTATCCTCTCCAGTGATAAACTGTTAATGATTGGTGAGCCACCTTTCAGTGGATCCTCTACAGTTAAAGCTGCACTGGGCTCTTTCTCACAGGCACAGGCATGGCTGCTAGGCATATTCTATATAGGCGCGGTTTACAGAATACGCCTAGGTGGAAATATTTTTTGCACTGATTTTTCAGGCAACGTATATGGAATCTAGTCTATTATGTACTTATTCACAATACAGTACTGCTTGTAAACATACTAGATTCTATGGTCCAACTTGTTAAGAATACCTTTTACTTTGTAGTAAACAAAACGTAGTTTTAAGAGCTTTACTTTTTTTTTTTACTTGAGTATTTTTTTTTTTAAGTAAGACTCTCTCTGGGCCTCTTTTACAAAGCCGTGCTACCGATTCTCAGTGCAGCAAACGAGAGAAAGCCCATTCAATTCCCATGGGCTTCCTCATTTGCTGCGCAGGAATCTCTAGCGTGGCTTGATAAAAGAAGCCCTCTACTTTTACTTCACTACTTGAAGCCTACAGTACTTTTACTTTTTAAAAGTACTTAAGTAAAAAGTAAAAGTACTGTAGGCTTCAAGTAGTGAAGTAAAAGTAGAGGGCTTCATGGACAAGCAAGCAGAGACATGGACAAGCAAGCAGAGATGGGGTCATTTCTTTTTAAAAGAAATGACCCCATCTCTGCTTGCTTGTCCATGGAGGAAATGAAGTTGCGTACCTGTAACATAGGTTCTCTGTGGAAGCAGAATAAATCAGCTACACAACCTCCCACCTCCCCTCAAGGTTAAAGCTGCCCTTAATTATGGAACAGACTGAGGAGGTGGGGTGTCAATTGTTAAGGAGGTAGCATTCGCACATAACCAGAGAGCTTTTTCTGTCTCTTCTGGGCTTTGGGAGAGAGGGTCAGGTTCTGCTGCCATCGGGATGACGTTAACCCATATGTGTGGCTGATTTATTCCGCAGTCCTCTGAGAACCTATGATACAGGTAAGCAGCTTCACTTTTATAGTAGTAAAGACCATAAGCATAGACTTGGATGGCCTGGAGTGGAGCTTTTCAGGGAGTTCAATGACAACTTCAGAAATTTTACAACAGTGCTGTGCAGACTTCTACAGTCAATGCCCTGAAAATGGCAAGGACAAATCAAGGTGAGGTGTACATATGAAGTATCAGATACCATATGTAATGAGTTTATCTTGTTGGGCAGACTGGATGAACCATGTAGGTCTTTATCTGCAGTCATCTATGTGTTACTGTGAATTCAAGTCTTTATCACACATGAGCCAAGTTTCTGTACTCAATAATGACACAGTGTTGCCTTTCCTTTACCTGCAGCATTATAACTATGCTCCTAAGAAAGCACTCCAGGCACTATAAACCAACTCTTGCTTACTATCTGAAAAGGACAGAACCCATCAAGAAATCTATATAGCTCTCTCCTTTGACTACAACAGACATGGTACTCCAGTGGTAAAACAAACCCTAGCTAACTGGCTAGTGTACTAAATCCAGTTCTGTTACAATCAAACTTATAGGCCCATGTTCTCAGAGTCAAACCTCACCAGATGAGAACCATTCCAGCAACTGTGGTTCTCTTTAAATCTGTATCTCTGGAGGGCATCTGCAGAACAGGTTTTACTTTACACTGCTGCCTGGACCAGTCCTCAGTGAGAGGGTGCCTGGGTCAAGCAGTACTAAACAATCTGGCCATATGAACTTTTAAATGCTTACATATGAACTGGCTGCTCCTCAATAGAGGGAGAATTCTCTCAGACTGGGAAGTCACCAATTTGTGTACCTGATCCAATCCTGCTGGTTGAAAGAGAAAGCAAAGTTACTTTCCTGTAACAGATGTTCTCTGTGGCTGACAAAATTAATCAAGCACACAATCCCACCTACCTTCCCAAGAATTGATCATGACATTTAACTAACTGAGGGGATTGCTGTGCATGGAGAGGGCTGCACATGTTCAGAACTTTACACTGGTTCCAAGCTGTGGAAGACCTATTTGATTTTAGCAACATTGGGTGATGTCACTCACATTTGTGCCTCATTAACCCTTCTGTCTACAGAGAATATCTGTTACAGGTAAGCACCATTGTTTTATTTTATTTTTCTCCTCACTCAGTTATCTTGTTTAGCCAGTGATGCCTAAGGTTTCTCAGCAATGTTCAAAATGAGCTGCTTGGAGAGCCTAGGTGAATTCAAGCCACCAGAAAAACAGATTGTACAAACGAGTTACTGAGAGGGTCTATGTTCATTCTCACACAAATCCCACAGATTGGTAGTTTGTTGTTATCATTTTATAATTATGAAATGTCAGCCTTATAGACACAAATTGAGCAGCCCTACAGGTAAATGATGATTTCATGGGCAGGTTAATACTTTCTGATAAGTGACTGCAGAGGGATCCTGTGTTTTAAAGATCATCTCCTTCCTTAAATTTTCATTAGCCCATTTGTAGCACAGTAGCAATAACAAACACCATTCAAGCTTTGAATTTCAGTAGGTTTTTTTTTTTTTTTTTGGGGGGGGGGGGGGCTTGGTCAGCCCTGTCATACCTCAGAAATTATATCACATTACGAGACAAAATGCTTCTCCATGTATTCAGTGAAGTACATTTAGAAGATACGGATTTCCGAAGGTGATCCCTATGCACCCAGGCCAGCTACAGACATCTCCACTGCTGCAGGCGGAGCACACACACATTCCTCACATGCACTTGCTGCTCATGCTGGCACTGTCCATGAGTTATTAGTTCTTGATTATTTTATATTAAATTTATAGGGCAGTGGTCATTAATTTTTTAAGCTGGGTCCACTTTGAATTCTAATGAGCTGAAGGAGAGCCACCAAATATCTTATCATGCAGGACCATGACACTGCTGACCAGTGTGTGTCAATGACATTCATCTCCACCAACCCACCTTCAAACTTCATTGGGGGGGGGGGGTATCCTCAAGGTTGTGAACATTTCCAAATGCATTCTCTTTTGTCAATTGAGAAATACATTGTCCTTCAAACATGTTGACATGTGGCTCTACCCTCCATCCACTTTCCTATCCTGAACCTGAGTAGAGAGGCAGAGTAGCAGAAAAAAAAAACCTAGAAAGACAATGGAAGTCACCACAGAGGTCTTTGGGGCTGCCATTGGTCTCTGGACCTTGCATTGAAGAACGCTGCCATAGGGGATACACTGAGGCTGTGTAGATTAAATCAAGATTATATAAATATTAACTAGTTCTAATTTGCTCATGCTGTTAATGTTTTTTCTTCCAATGTGTATAGTTTGGTTATAGTGTTTCCATTTCTTTCAAAAATGTGCTTAAAACTGTTTTGTTTGTGAAGTAACCTAAATTCTTTGTAATTTATGTGTAAATTAAAGGGAAAATTTAATGTGTTTTTTTGTGTCTCATTTCATTTCCCATATTTGTTGAGAATATGTCATTCCACAAAGTTTACCAATTACTGTAACGTGACTAAATGAGCATTCAAAAGTGAACAAATGCGCAACTTATAGATAACATTTAGGAGGTCTAAGCTGCATTAAGATGGGTGATTTGCCAATAATACACCTTAACAAGGGATTGCTTTTTTTCTACAAACTACATTAAGTAAAATGAACTGTGAAATATGCAAATGCATTCAAAGCAGTTCATTATTATGCAAAATGAATAAGACAGCTTGTGTAAACTTCTCAAGCTGTGATATTCATGGAAAGATAACACCAGGCTCACTGGGCCACTAATGCATGGTCTAGTGCTCCCGGAAAGCAACTTCAAAGGATTAGTAAAAGTTATCCCCTGACATTTCGATCCCTTGCCCTCTGATCCCCAGCCTTCCAATCCCCTTTCAACATACCCCTAGATTCCTCATGCCTGTCACCACCTTACCAGGGATCATTCTGGTGTGGAGTTGAGGGGGTTGTTCCTGACCCAGCAGCTACCTGAATCATTTTGATTTAGGGATCCACAGAAATGGAAGTGCCTAGAGATCACTTCCCCACTAGGGAGAGCCCCAGTAGGTGCCAGCATAGGGACATTGGGGATGGGTGAATGAGGGGTATGTTGAAAGGGGATTGGAGATATTTTTGACTTTGCATCAGCCCTTTAAAAAAAAGCAACCTGACTTGGAGCCCAGTATCTTTGCATTGCTGTGGCTGGGAACATGCAATATTTCCAACTGCAGCAACAGAAAAGTAAATTTACCACAGAATTTACTAACCTGTGATACTGGAGAGAATTAGTGATTCCTGCAGTAAATTGTCACATAGTAAAATAATGCAATCACATGCTATTTTACTACAAGTTAGTAATTTGGCCCCTTATTGTGATCAAGTATAATCCACCAGTCCCAAAACTGAGAACTGGTATTTATTATCATACTCTGGAAATTATAAAGGATAAAAATCCCTCCTTGTGAATAATCTCTTTAGTGTAGTCACTGGTCTAATTTTGCATGCTATGTAGTCTGTTTTTCATATAATTCAATGTAACAAAATATGAAAGAATATAAAACTTAATATCCAGAATTACTCCAAAATAACTTCCAAAACTGCTCTGACACAATACCATACTTTCAAGCATTTGGCTTTGCATCAAAGATATTCTCTCCACTGTTACACCTCATGATTTATATCACAATTTCTCTTTTTACTTTAATAAAACAAAGATGGTGTCAGCATATATTTTTCAATGGTCAGGTGGTTAGTACCACCCAATCAACATGCTTTCAACCAATCAGAGAGTATTCATTCAGACCAAAGACATCTATTTTAGAGTTAAATCTTGCTGGATGTAAAAATCTAGTATTCTCTAACGTTCAGTTGACGCTCCTGATCTCCTTGCCAATCAACTTCTACTGAGTCAACAATTCTTCATTTAAGAGCCTCTATTTTTTGAGGTTTATCCAAACAGTGGCCGCTAGAGGAGTTGTCAATGTTCTAATCTTTGACAGATACATATTCATTTAAGCACAATCTCATAGTCCCTTTGGTTCTTCCAACATGCAAGAGGACATGTTTGTAAATGAATGTGCCTTGATAATGTACCCTCTCATTAACGTACCCATCTATGTTCTTAAATCATAAAGGGACATCAAGAACAACTTCCACAATATTTGTGGGAAGTATACAGCTCTCATATTTTTGCCAAGCTGAAATGGAATGGATAACTTTGGTCTGAATGAATGCTTCTCAGAAAGGGATAGTGCCTCAGTGAGGAGTTGTTTGGGAGAGAGAAATTGGTGACCCTTATTTTCTAAGGCTTGATCAGGTTTTTCTCAGATGGGTCATGATAGAGGTTAATCTTAGGCGTATCCATATTCCTGGATGATTATAGGCCTCCCCCTTCCAAGTTCTTCCTGATACATTTAACAAATAGAAACGGCATCTCTTCAGGCTGCCATCTTGAGCCTTTGAGTCAAAAGTTTGAACTGTTTTTGACAGCACATATCCCATTATGTTTGGTGTAAACCAAATAGAACATTCCACAGTAAGAATTAGAGAATGACACAGGGATAAAGTTTGTCCCCATGGGTTCTGTCTCCATCCCCACCCCGTCCCCGCAGGTTCTGTCTCCGTCCCCCACCCCATCCTCGCAGACCCTGAGGCATATTTTCAAAGCACTTTGGGAGGCTAAGTTCCATATGGAACTTTGGGAGGCTAAGTGCTTTGAAAATGAGCCTCCCTGTCTCTGTCCCCGCAGGTTCTGTCCCCGTCCCCATCTGCAGAAGCCTTGAACACATGATTTTATATTTAAATCTTTTTATTAAAGTATAAAAAGGAACAATATGCTGTGCAACTGTTGTGTATAAATTACAAATAGAAAACAATAACAACGAGCAGCTATAATAACCCTCCTTCCCACCACCACCCTCTACCCTTCCAACCTAACAATAGGTGATTTCTACTACACCAAGGATTCACACTTAAAATATCCAGGGGTATAAAATGCAGCCCATTCTATATGCCCTAGAGGGAAAAAATATGGCCTATGAAGCACTATTATGTTTTTTTTAATCTGTGGATAAATAAGAAGTCATCAACAATCTCAGGATTTAATCTAGCTCTCCTGTCACGGTACTTCCTGGAATAGAAGTTACCTTCTTAGAAGATGTGCTGGTTGCAGGATGTACAAGATCCCCCATGCAAATTTTGCTAGTTGTGGCCAGTATGTTTGCTTGTTTTTCCAAAAAATCAAAATATATTTGTAGGCCTCACTTAAACATAAATAACAGTCCAGTTCATTAACAGGCTTCAAAGTAGAAAATGACACGGGGACAAAGTTTGTCCCCATCCCTGCCCCGTCCCCGTGGGATCTGTCCCCATCCCTGCGGTTACTGCAGTTCCCCCGTGTCATTCTCTAGTAAGAATATCATACCAACAATGGAGGAGTGGCCTAATGGTTAGTGTAGTGGGTTGCAGACCTGGGGAACTGGGTTTGATTCCTGCTGCTGCCTGATGGCAGTGGGTTGAGATCCTGGAGAATCAGATTCAATTCCCTCTGCAGCTCTGTGTGATCCTAGTCAAATCACTTAACCCTCCATTGTCCCAAGTACAATAACAGTACAATGTACTACCTAGACTGTGAGTCCAATAGGGACAGACTCAGTACCTGTGAAACTGTAAACCACTTAGGTCTAAGTGGTATATACATACTTGAATGAATGACTGAACATTCAAACATGGTAGTGTGACGGTGTAGGGATGCTTTGCTGGCTCAGTTCCTGGAAAACTTACCATTATTGAAGGAACCATGAATTCTGCACAGTGCCAGAAAATTCTTAATGAAAATAACCGGTCATCTGTCTGAGCTGAAGTGTAATTGGGTTATACAGCAAGGCAATGATCCAAAACAAAAACAAGTCTAGCCTGGCTTTTCTCCCAAGTCTTTAATGGATGAAGCAATTAACTTGCTAGTCTGAAACTCACAAGGACTAACATTGGCTGCACATTCTGTGACAGGACTTGCTTATCCAGTCCTCCCCTAGCTAAGATCATACTCATGCAGTGTTCTAAATCTATGTGCAACTTTCTGTAAGTTAGTCCCCTTGTTCTCTGTCAAACTCCTGTTATTCTATCTTATCTGTCTATAATGTTCCACCTCTGCTTACACCCTGTACTATTAAGATGTTTTATTGTGCTTTGTGTTGGCATTGTAAGTAGCATACTGTGCCAAAATGTGTACTGTTATTTGAATACCTTTTTCTGCTGAAATTGTCTTTGTCCAGAGTGTTCTTTCTGTACATTCTTTCAGGTGAATTTCTTTCAAAAAATGTGGTAAATAAATCCTAATAAATCTGAATGGCTGAGGAGAAACAAAATTAAAGTTTTGGATTTGCCTAGTCAAAGTCCTGACCTGAACCCAACAGAGATGCTGTGCGAGGATCTGAAGTGATCAGTTCATGCACAAAAACCTATGATTGTGTCTGAATTAAAGCAGTTCTGCAAGGAAGAGTGGGCTAAGATTCCTCAACAGTGATATGAAAGACTAATATCACATTATAAGAAGTGTGTGGTTGCAATTATTGCTGCTAAAGCTGATATAACCAGTTATTAAGTTTAGGGGGCAGTTGCTATTTTGCATGGGTGAGCTGGGTGTTGAATAACTTTGTTCCTTAAATGAAATAATTTAAAAACTGTTTATGTGTTGACTCTGGTTCCCTTTATCTAATATTACATTTTGTTTAAAGATCAGAAACCATTCAGTGTGACATATATGCAATAATTGGAGAAATCAGGAGGGGTAAATTTTTCACATTGCTGTAAACATAAATTCTGCTAGTATTGATGAGTGGAAAATAGACACTGTACTTGCATTTTACTAAATTCTAATAACAATGCCTACCACCTACACAAACTCTTGTGTTAACTACTCTACCCAGGGCCAGCCCAAGGCAAGATGCCACCTGAGGTGGAGCTTACATGCTGCCCCCCCCCCCCCCCCCCGGGTGTTTTAGCTCGTCACTGTGACGTTCCAAACCTGGCAATGACAGCGATTCCCATACGCTGCCCTGCCACCGCCAGCACCCACCTCTTCCCTTCAGGCTGCCGCAGTAAAGTGAAAAGGCGGGTACTGGCGGCAGGGCAGCATATGGGAATTGCTGCCAGGTTTGGAAAGTCACCATGATGAGGTAAAACGCCGTGAAGCTGCCCCCTTGAGATGCTGCTCCTGAAGAGTGCCGCTTGAGGCTCCACCTCAGGTGGCCTAATGGCCGCCCCTGACTACCCTGCAATGGCAGAAGGAAGTAAGTCCACTTATACTCAAAAGTAAGTTAAATTCCTATCTGTAATCTAGGAAGTATGGCCCTGCATAGCCCCTCTCTGAGTTGCCAATATTTCAGAGGCAAAAGGCATCAACCAATATGGACTTGCTTCCTTCTGGCATTGCAGGGCAGTACTTATGAGACCCCAAACTGCCATTCCAGCCTTTACAAGCAGTGCACCCTGTAAACCTGGGCAGATTAGGTGATGGACACTTCATAACAGGCCCCCAACTGGATATGCACTTAACTATACAAAAAAAAATGTTTATTTTTTCTGCTGTTGAACTATTTAAAAACTGTGTCAATTTACTTATCCTATGCTAAACAATTTGTCTGTCTCATTATTTTCTCTCACTTTCTTTAAGCCATTTATAGTCTTTTGTATATCCTCATTTATGTGATAATTCGTTTTTATGCATTTCTGTTCCTGCATTGGACTATTCCCTATATTAGACCATCGAGTTATATGTTCAACTGTTCTGGTTTTGGTGACTTGTCCAGGCAATCAAAATAGGACTGGAGAAGCTGCTGGGAAATAAAAGTCCCTGTGAGACAAGGCATATTTTCAAAGCACTTAGCCTTCCAAAGTTCCATAGGTTTCTATGGAACTTTGGAAGGCTAAGTGCTTTGAAAATATGCCTGTAGACTGTCTTCTACCTTCAGTTGTGTAAACTTGCTCACACTAATTCCCCATGCGGAAGGATAGTGGGCATGCCTCTTCTATGGTGGTATCGCTCCTCATTGGCACCAAGGCACATATAGCCAGGGGAGGGTGGGTGGTGTCATAATTGTAACATACTTGTACAATTTCTACAGTAAAAGTTTATGATGAAACATCATACTGGAGTTCAGCCTGTTTTGGCATAGCACTAGAGAAAGCATGCAATACATACTAGGATAACGACATGACTACAGGAAGAAGGTGAAAAGGCATGCTAAAATAGATCATCCAGACAAAGTGAGGGATGATCTCACTGATCAGCTAGCCAAGGAAGGAGCCATCTCTGGTGAACTGTGGCAATGTGAGAGCCCTGGATTTTTGAGCATTAAAGTTGTCACCAGACAGCAAACCCAACAACTCACTGACACCTCAGTGGTAAGGTGGTGCCATAATGAGCCTTCTTTTGATCTGGTGACTGCGCAGAAAGAGGATCCAACCATTGGAAAGTTTTACACCTGCATTGCAGACTCCCAAAGAACACCTTTTAACCCTAAATGTTTGTCAGGATGATGAGGAATTGAGAGTATTATACATACTAGTAAAAAAGGCCCGTTTTGTAAACAAATGAAACGAGCGCTAGCAAGGCTATAGAGAGAGTGTGTATATGTATGTGTGTCTGTGTGTGTGTGACACAGAGAAAGTGTGTGTGAGTGTCTCTGTGTGAAAGAGAGTGTGCACAGGTAGGGTGAAAATGAAGAGACAGCAGTGAAATTTTACATAGGACAGCTGAACCATTTGAGGCTTGTCTGTGTGAGAGAGTGTGTATATGTTTGTGGGTGCGTGTGTGTGTGAGATACAGACAGTGTAAGTGTGTGTGTGTGCATCTGTGTGAAAGGGTAGGGTCAAAATGAAGAGACAGCATTATAATTGTACATAGCACAGCACAAACATTTGAGGCAGTCCTTGCCCCCTGCTGCCCCCTCCATACCCAACGATTCGTTCCTTGTCTTCCATCCCCTCTGTGTCCCGTGTGTATGTGTGTGAGAGAGAGAGGTGCTAGCAATCCCTGTGATAGTGGCAGGTCAGTTGCTCATTATAGCCAGTTAAGAGTAAGAGTGTGTGTGTATGTGCTGGGTTTTTTTCCTTCCCTCATATGCCCTCCGTGTCCGTTGTTTGTGTGGAGAGCAGAGATCTTTATGGTCCTTTTAGCGTTGCTGTTGACGTCGCATGCCAACTGTTGCTGCTGGTTTTCATTGTTCCGCGATGTGTCTTATGTCACATTCCGTCGCTTAGTAACGGGTTCGCTATGTGATTGGTTGAGTGTCTTTGGTCCGCCCTCGACGTCATGATGTTTTACGTGGGGGGCGGGGCCAACACTCATGGGCGAATTCCTGGTTTCACCACCATGCATTTAGAACGTTGGGACTTGTGGAGGCTTCAGAACGTTGGAGGTGTGTTTTATATAGAGAGATGAAGGGATGTTCCAGATTCATAAAAGACTGCTTATTCAGACATGTATCCTGATCATATCAAGGACTTGTGCTGCAAAATGTCCATGATGAGCCCTTTCTGGGTACTGAGGTGATAAAGTTACGTATGAAACCTTGAGAAGTAATCTATTGGCCCCACATACAGCAGGATGAAGACATACACCAGAGGCAGTTTAACCTGTTGTAGGTGTAATCCTGGTCCCGCTCAATTAGTCCAGGATGCCAGCTAAGCTCTTTGAATCAGGCACCCGGACCAGGGCATGCAAAAAATAAAGGGAAAGGGAAATGGGACTTGATATACCACCTTTCTGAAGTTTTTGCAACTACATTACATATATTCAGGTACTTATTTTGTACCAGGGGCAATGGAGGGTTAAGTGACTTGCCCAGGGTCACAAGGAGCTGCAGTGGGAATGAAGACACTGTGAGCTGGGCGAAGGCCATGACTGGGCTAAATCCTGGTGGTGGTGGTGGTGGTGGTGGTGGTGGGGGGGGGGGGTTCCATTATCTTTTAAAGCTTTAATACCAGTCCAGGAAAATAATCCACTCTCACTTTACAGGTTGCTTTTAGTAAATGGTGAACTTTACTCATAGCAAAATCAACAGAAACTTTCAGCAGCAGGGTATCCTTTAAACAGTCAAACTCTCCTTCCCTCAGGGGCATTCTCAGGGCAATAAATAGATGGTAATCTCTCAGATTCAGTTTCATTCAAAGTCCACTTGGCTGTTAGTTCTCCAGCCCATCCCACCGGGCAGAACAACCCAGGGCTGCAGCTTGTCTGCTCTTTTGCCAGACAAGCGTCCCACTGGGCTTCTCTCTAGCTGCCAGACTGTAACTAGGACCTGTCTGTCCTTCTTCCCCGGGGATGTGGTTTTTCTCAACCCACCTACAGGCCCGAACAGGTTTCTTCCACTCTTGGGGAGATATTCTCTATCTCCGTTCCCCAGAGCCATAGGCGTAGTTTGACTGTTTCATTTGGGGGGGCAAAGGATGGGGTGGAGCATATTAGCATATTCCCACCTATGCGGGAACAGGAACTTGAAGAGAAGGCTTCAGGGCAGAGCCAAAGGCAGCGTGTACATCGCTACTGCTGCCAGGAACACAGAAAAGCTGAAGAAGACTGCTGCCTGCGCCGGAGGGAGGGAGGAAGAGAGGGGGTAGACAGACACGCTCATCTCCATCCGCTTCGCTTCCCTACCCTCTCTGTCTGCGTCCTGCCTTCCTCTGATGTCATTTCCTTTCGGGTGGGACACAGACAGAGAGGGCAGAGAAGCGAAGCGGACGGAGACGAGCGCGTGCCTGCTTGTTTTTTTTTTTACTACTAGCGCCAGTCGTCATGTCATCATCGTTTGGGGGGGCATTGCCCCCCTCGCCCCCCCCCCCAGTCTACGTCCATGCCCGGAGCCTCCACACTGCGACCTCTGCTTCTCAGCAGAAGTTAATTTCCACTTGCAGCCCCTGCTTCTTGTGCCGGGCAGGATACGCCCTCACTCCACAGGTCTTGGTGGGGGTTAGGGCAACCAAAGACCTTGTGCTTAAAATGGCAGATATTTTTTATTTCTCATCACTCCTCCTGCAGATTACATCTCTGTGTCAGTTATTACAATATTAATTTTTCCCTCACCCATTACAGTACCAGGACTAAACCATAGCATATTCACCACATGCCAATTGGCTGAATATACACGTTCACCTAGCCGATATCCAACCCTGGCCAGGAGCCAGATATACTACTACTACTACTTAACATGTCTAAAGCGCTACTAGGGTTACGCAACACTGTACAATTTTATAAAGAAGGACAGTCCCTGCTCAAAGGATATAATTCAATAATCCCCTGCGGGAACTCACCCAGACCTCACTCCATTACCAGTTATCCCCAGGAAGTTACACAGGTTTCAACCATCATTCATCTCCTTCTCATTGGGCACCCCTGAGAGATGGTATCAGGCGACTTCCCACTGTTAGAGCAGCATACATACGTACATAGAGGGCGTATAATAACAGAATAACTTTTCATAATAAGTAGAGTAGTAATTTGTTATAAATCGTAATCAATGTGTCATTTTGAGGGGCAAAATTAGGTTGAAACCTAATTTGGGAGGTGTGGGGGGCATTGCCCCCCCCCCATATGAACTGCACTTTGTATTTATCTATTTATTCATTTACTTATTTATGACATTTAGATCCCAGGTTAAACATGAATGAGGTTGAAACCTAGTTTGGGGGGTGTGGGGGTGCATTGCCCCCCCCCCCCCCACATGAACTGCATGTCTGGAAGGGGAAAGGGATGTGTAAAAGATAATGTTGTGGAGGGGGGGTGGGGGTGTGAGGGTGTACTGGCCTCCCAAACGATGTGGAAGAAAAAAGGTAGGGAGATTATTTGTCCTAGTGTGTTTTTTTGGTTATGGGTGGGAATTGGCCTCCCTGGTGTGGTGGGTTCAGTGGGAATTGACCTAGAACCCTTCAAGATAAAGGAATCACCATGCCCTGGTCCACCATTCAAATTGATTGGATAGGTCCAGTGGTCCAGTCCTCCCATGGAAATCAATCCATGCTCATAGTAATCTGTACATTCAACAAATGGGTAGAATGCCTGATAAACCATGCTTCCAGCAGGTGGGGTTTGCCCAAACAGATAAGTTCAGACCAAGGATCGCAATTTACAGGTCAAGAAAAGAGCACAGTCTTTTTTTAATTCTTACTACATAGGTATTGCCTGTCGCTTTTAAGGTGTTTTAAGCCTGTTATGGCAGCTGGGTCAGCAGCTTCAGAGAGCATTTTCCATCTCACAGATAGGCTGCAGAGAATACCTTCTCCTGCTTTAGACTTAGCCTGGCCTCAGAATGACATCCTATAGTATATCTCCTATCAAACTGAGCTCTCTTTTTCATCAAGCACTGCCATTTCCTCCCCTCACCCTCCCCACTGACAGTTTGAACTTCGTGGGTGTGGCTTGGATCTCTTTCAGGGAGAGAAAACTAACAACTTATAGCAGCAGCTTCAGAGAGCATTTTCCATCTCACAGATAGGCTGCAGAGAATACCTTCTCCTGCTTTAGACTTAGCCTGGCCTCAGAATGACATCCTATAGTATATCTCCTATCAAACTGAGCTCTCTTTTTCATCAAGCACTGCCATTTCCTCCCCTCACCCTCCCCACTGACAGTTTGAACTTCGTGGGTGTGGCTTGGATCTCTTTCAGGGAGAGAAAACTAACAACTTATAGCAGCAGCTTCAGAGAGCATTTTCCATCTCACAGATAGGCTGCAGAGAATACCTTCTCCTGCTTTAGACTTAGCCTGGCCTCAGAATGACATCCTATAGTATATCTCCTATCAAACTGAGCTCTCTTTTTCATCAAGCACTGCCATTTCCTCCCCTCACCCTCCCCACTGACAGTTTGAACTTCGTGGGTGTGGCTTGGATCTCTTTCAGGGAGAGAAAACTAACAACTTATAGCAGCAGCTTCAGAGAGCATTTTCCATCTCACAGATAGGCTGCAGAGAATACCTTCTCCTGCTTTAGACTTAGCCTGGCCTCAGAATGACATCCTATAGTATATCTCCTATCAAACTGAGCTCTCTTTTTCATCAAGCACTGCCATTTCCTCCCCTCACCCTCCCCACTGACAGTTTGAACTTCGTGGGTGTGGCTTGGATCTCTTTCAGGGAGAGAAAACTAACAACTTATAGCAGCAGCTTCAGAGAGCATTTTCCATCTCACAGATAGGCTGCAGAGAATACCTTCTCCTGCTTTAGACTTAGCCTGGCCTCAGAATGACATCCTATAGTATATCTCCTATCAAACTGAGCTCTCTTTTTCATCAAGCACTGCCATTTCCTCCCCTCACCCTCCCCACTGACAGTTTGAACTTCGTGGGTGTGGCTTGGATCTCTTTCAGGGAGAGAAAACTAACAACTTATAGCAGCAGCTTCAGAGAGCATTTTCCATCTCACAGATAGGCTGCAGAGAATACCTTCTCCTGCTTTAGACTTAGCCTGGCCTCAGAATGACATCCTATAGTATATCTCCTATCAAACTGAGCTCTCTTTTTCATCAAGCACTGCCATTTCCTCCCCTCACCCTCCCCACTGACAGTTTGAACTTCGTGGGTGTGGCTTGGATCTCTTTCAGGGAGAGAAAACTAACAACTTATAGCAGCAGCTTCAGAGAGCATTTTCCATCTCACAGATAGGCTGCAGAGAATACCTTCTCCTGCTTTAGACTTAGCCTGGCCTCAGAATGACATCCTATAGTATATCTCCTATCAAACTGAGCTCTCTTTTTCATCAAGCACTGCCATTTCCTCCCCTCACCCTCCCCACTGACAGTTTGAACTTCGTGGGTGTGGCTTGGATCTCTTTCAGGGAGAGAAAACTAACAACTTATAGCAGCAGCTTCAGAGAGCATTTTCCATCTCACAGATAGGCTGCAGAGAATACCTTCTCCTGCTTTAGACTTAGCCTGGCCTCAGAATGACATCCTATAGTATATCTCCTATCAAACTGAGCTCTCTTTTTCATCAAGCACTGCCATTTCCTCCCCTCACCCTCCCCACTGACAGTTTGAACTTCGTGGGTGTGGCTTGGATCTCTTTCAGGGAGAGAAAACTAACAACTTATAGCAGCAGCTTCAGAGAGCATTTTCCATCTCACAGATAGGCTGCAGAGAATACCTTCTCCTGCTTTAGACTTAGCCTGGCCTCAGAATGACATCCTATAGTATATCTCCTATCAAACTGAGCTCTCTTTTTCATCAAGCACTGCCATTTCCTCCCCTCACCCTCCCCACTGACAGTTTGAACTTCGTGGGTGTGGCTTGGATCTCTTTCAGGGAGAGAAAACTAACAACTTATAGCAGCAGCTTCAGAGAGCATTTTCCATCTCACAGATAGGCTGCAGAGAATACCTTCTCCTGCTTTAGACTTAGCCTGGCCTCAGAATGACATCCTATAGTATATCTCCTATCAAACTGAGCTCTCTTTTTCATCAAGCACTGCCATTTCCTCCCCTCACCCTCCCCACTGACAGTTTGAACTTCGTGGGTGTGGCTTGGATCTCTTTCAGGGAGAGAAAACTAACAACTTATAGCAGCAGCTTCAGAGAGCATTTTCCATCTCACAGATAGGCTGCAGAGAATACCTTCTCCTGCTTTAGACTTAGCCTGGCCTCAGAATGACATCCTATAGTATATCTCCTATCAAACTGAGCTCTCTTTTTCATCAAGCACTGCCATTTCCTCCCCTCACCCTCCCCACTGACAGTTTGAACTTCGTGGGTGTGGCTTGGATCTCTTTCAGGGAGAGAAAACTAACAACTTATAGCAGCAGCTTCAGAGAGCATTTTCCATCTCACAGATAGGCTGCAGAGAATACCTTCTCCTGCTTTAGACTTAGCCTGGCCTCAGAATGACATCCTATAGTATATCTCCTATCAAACTGAGCTCTCTTTTTCATCAAGCACTGCCATTTCCTCCCCTCACCCTCCCCACTGACAGTTTGAACTTCGTGGGTGTGGCTTGGATCTCTTTCAGGGAGAGAAAACTAACAACTTATAGCAGCAGCTTCAGAGAGCATTTTCCATCTCACAGATAGGCTGCAGAGAATACCTTCTCCTGCTTTAGACTTAGCCTGGCCTCAGAATGACATCCTATAGTATATCTCCTATCAAACTGAGCTCTCTTTTTCATCAAGCACTGCCATTTCCTCCCCTCACCCTCCCCACTGACAGTTTGAACTTCGTGGGTGTGGCTTGGATCTCTTTCAGGGAGAGAAAACTAACAACTTATAGCAGCAGCTTCAGAGAGTTATCTTTTTGTGGAAGAGAGTCACTGATGAATCTGCCCTGCCAACTTAAAACAACCATCCCCGTCCTCAGGCAAGGCATCACCCACCTCCAGGATGCCCAGAACCCCAGCCCAATGGAAAAAGACGGCGCTGCTTCCAACAGCACATTTCTCTTCCAGCGTTCCCCTACAGCAGCCCTGAAACGGCCAAAAAATACTGACAGACCAAGAACGTGCTCCTCTACCTTCCGCCCATCTAAAACAACACTGCTGCCTCAGCACAACACAAAAAAAAAAAAACCTGGAAAAAAAATCCACCACTCAGCAAAGGCTGTCCCCCCTACAACCACATTTACATTTCACCAACAGAAAGACCCCCCTCCACAAACCTCCTTGACAGACAAAACCACACACACACAATACAACAGAAACACAACCTCAAAGCCACACACCAATCCATCCCACTTTGCCAGCACAGCACATCCCCCAACCCCCCACCCAAAAAACAAAACAAAAAAAAAGATACACATCAACAACCTAAACACACACCCCACACTCACACTCTCACACACACACACACACACAAAATAACTCTGTGACACATACACACACACAAAAAAAAGCCACATGCTAGCGCCTGTTTCATTGGTTTCGGAAACGGGCCTTTTTTACTAGTATAAAATAATTTACATACTCATATTTTACAACAATCCCTCATCAATTCTAAAATATCCACAGAAAAAACATTTCTCACAGGAATGTGGCAGTTACACAGCTAAGCACTATTCTATAAAGACACCAGAAATATTCAGCCAAGGTCCGCATAGGCTAAGCTGTTCTAAATTCGTTCTCTTATCTTATGCGAACCCCGGCTGAATATCGTGCCGGGACCCATATTAAAAAGTCTCTTATATCTCTGATCTCCCCTTCCGCTCCCCTGATGAGTCTGTAGGCCATCCCACCCCCGATGTGCTGTAAATCTCTGAAGACACATTTCTTCAACAAGGCCTACAAAGAGAACCAATAGCTTCACTAATCCACTTTACCAACCCACCCAGCTATGAAAGTCCACCTCTATACTCACCCGCCTAATCACTTCCTCTTTCTTCCCTTACTCAATCTCTGCACACTACTAATTGTATCTGATACCCTGGAATGATAATGTCATAACAAAACTATGTAAGCCACATTGAGCCTGCAAATAGGTGGGAAAATGTGGGATACAAATGCAATAAATAAATAAATAAATAAAGCTTTTTCCCTATCCCTCCCACCTCCTGCTCAGGATAGGATCTCCCCCCCCCCCCCCCCCCCCCCGGGGCCTACCCAACCTCTCTGGTGGTCCAGCAGGGAATCAGGGGCAGGAGCAAATGCCTCCTCCCTCTGGCGGTACTCGCTGAATATCAGCTGGACTTGCATAAGTTCCGGGTGGCCAGCCCACAAAATGTTAGCCCTCAATATTCAGTGTTGGTGACTATTGGAGGCTAATGTAGTCAGCGATAATTGGCATTTAAAACAATAATAATAACAACATTAATAATAAAACTTTATTTATAACCCACTATATCTATAAAAGTCTAAGCGGGGAACAAACCACATACAAAATACAATAATGACTGCCACTGGCTGAATATCAGGAGGTGTGAATTTATGCACACAAGTGTCATGGAAACACAGGCATCCAGTGATACTATTGCCTTTATTCTTTTTATGCAGTACACACATAGCCATTCCCAGGTGCAGAGAATGGACTGCACTTTCACACACTGAAGATGCACCAGAAAAAACGAGCCATTAACGTGGGTTTTAAACTGGTTCTAGCCAGTTTAACATACAAGTAGTAAACCAGGACATGCACAAAAGGGCATTTTCCTGACACGGTAGCAGCTAACGAAAACGGAATGCAAACTTTTATAATGAGATGCACTGCTGTTGCAAACTATTATAATGAGATGCACTACCGTTTTCCGATCCCCTTACCATGGAAAACCTAACGGGAGGTCTGCATCTCTCGTTGGGGCTGCTGTGAGGGAATCGGAAAGGAAGAAAAAAAAAAAGTCCAACAAGTGCTCAGAAGAGCAAGAGGGAAGGGAAAAAAAAAGTCAAGTGCTTGTCAGGGACGTCCTTCTAAAATACCTAACATGCACTGGCGAGCATGCACATGCCTGGCGAGCACTTGGCTTTTTTTTCCCTTCCCTATTGCTCTTCTGAGCACTTGTTGGACGTTTTTTTTTCCTTTCCAATTCCTCCCCCCCCCCCCCGAGGTCGCCATAGCTGCTTCCCCTCCCCCTGCATTGAAATCACAGCTTCCTGCAGCCCTGGCCTCCCCGCCATCCTCTGCGCCCCGGGGCCCGCCCCCCCTGAGGTCGAGGTCATCACCGCCGCCGCCGCCGCCGCCCCCCTCCGTCTGCCACCGGGCCAGGCCCTCACAGCACCTCTCACCTGTGAAGGCGCTGCAGCAGGCAACAGCAGATCGCTTCCCTTCAGTCCTCCCTCCTTCCTTCCCTGGCCCGCCCTCGTCTGATGTAAGTTCTGCGAGGGCGGGACACAGGGAGGGAAGGAGGGAAGCCCGAATGGAAGCAATCTGCTGTTGCCTGCTGCAGCGCCTTCACACGGAGGTGAGAGGCGCTGTGAGGGCCCAGCCCGGTGGCAGACGGAGGGGGGCGGGTGGAGGGGGGAGTGGCGGCGACGACGACCTCGACCGTGAAGGATGGCGGGGAGGCCGGGGCTGCGGGAAGCTGTGATTTCAATGCAGGGGGGAGCGTAGACGGCGACCTCAGGGGGAGGGGGGGAGGATGGCGGCAGAAGGGAAAAAAAAAGAAAGCCAAGTGCTAGTCAGGGATGTCCATAAAGGACGTCCTTGGCAGGCGCAGAGCAGCCAGCATAACACTTGGCTGCTCTGCGCATGCTTGACCAGCCGACTGGCCGACTATTTAAGGATGGAATAGAGAATGCAAGTGAGCTACAACAAGCAGCTCATTTGCATTCCTATTCCTTGATGCATGCGGGTTCCATTAAGGGAAGGGCTTTAACGAGTCTTTAGTGCATATTCCCCTCAAGCACCAATCCTTACCAGGTTTTTTTTTCTCTCTGTTGACTTAATCTGTCTTTCCTCGTTGCCTTCTTTTTCAGCTAACTAACAGGAATATTTTGATTTTCTGTCTCATACTGTCTGGATCTTTGAAGGTGCTTTAGTTTTACATTGCTGCCTTCTTATTCAGTTAACTAACAGGAAAACAATCTAAAGGGATATTTTGATTCTCTAGCTCATACTGCCTAGCTCTTTCTAGGGTGCTTTAGTATAAAATCTGCAGCTGAATTATACTGACTGTACACACTGAAGTTTAATGTAACCGGGTGCCATTGTTCATGGTGCATAGTTAACAAAGGACTGTGTCTTTAAGGAAGGAGCCACTTCCTGAGGAGCTGCAAATACTGGTATAACCAGCTTTTGGGCATACACCTGTGATATTTCAGCACTCCACACCTGAAAGCTAAGTGCTCTGACTTATCTCTCGTGTTTGTGTAGTAGGCTACCAATGCAGGAAGAACATTTGGAGCCCCTGCTTCAGAAAGCTGCCAATCAAATCTGAATTAGGGGTGGTCTATTCCAGTTTTTGCAGGGAAGTAGAAAACTTTAGGGAGCAGTCATTTTTTCCTCCCCCAGAGGGTGTCCAGTGAAGAGGCACATGGAGCAACACATGAGCATTGGCTCCCTGCTCTAGGAGCTAAGGGAAAAGGAGAAAGCACATAGGTTTCCAGTCTGGTCCACAATTGTCCCCTGGTGCATACTGAGAGCTATTTTTCCAAAGAGAATAAACTCATCATCAGGGGTTGCCAGTCTGATCTACAGCTGTCCCCTGGGGCATACTGAAAGGAGAGGGACATGTTCCCAATGAAACTGAACTGATCAGCTGAGGTACAGAGTGCCAGATAAAAGAGCAAGGATGGATCATCGGAGAGATAAGATCCTCAGAACAGAGAGTTAGACAGGTTGATGCTCAAAATGTAAGGCTGGCACTAGAGGCAATTGGTGCTAGATTAGCACTGATATTAGTGATCACAGAATGCTCAGAGGGCTCTAGTGCAGGAGACAATGTGTGCACCAAAGATTAGCGGAAATAGCATGCAAATGTTAATGAGGTCATTTTCTATTCCTTCCCAACGCTCAGAGAACAGCGCACAAAACAAAGCTACCCTTACCGCTGAAAACCTAACGTCAGCTTGGAGCAGGCGATATAGGGTGTTTGAAGAGAGGATTTCTCACAACTCTTTCTTTAAACTCTGCTGGTTTTGATTTCCTTTGGGAGTGGAAGATATCCCATGGAAGCCTGTAAGCACCGGTACTAAGAAATAAATGTGCGCGAGTTTGAGCAAACTCAAAAGTGAAAGCACACATTGGCACCTGTTTCCTGAGCTTAAATATAAGCCTTCCAAGTAAAACAAATAAAATAAAATTGAAAAAGCTTATATTTAAAGGCACAGAAAACAGGCGCTAATGTCTGCTTTGCTTTCAGGTTTGCCTGGTGCATGTGCACAAGAGCTGAGCTTACTGTGAAACTCTTCTGTGCATGCATCAAGCACATTCTCCCCCCCCCCCCCCCCCCCCTGCTTTCGCTTTTACAGCATGCATATAATTTGAATCCCATTTCCTATGATCATTGGTGAGCTAGTTTTCTGCACTGTTGGCTTTACCGCGGGAATTCTGAGCATCGCTGAGAGTGAAACTGCTGGTAGTCTACAGACCTTATCAGGGAGAGGATTGACAAGGGGAAATTATGGAGCTGTTGAGTGACCCTAAAGCGAGAGGAGGTAGTGTCCAAGTCTTGGGTGTTGCCTGACCTGCCTGATCTATGAGAAAGGGAGCACTGGGGAATCCAGAGCCACACCAGAGATAGAGGAGAGAAGTGGGATTGGAGCTGTTTTCCCACCAAGAAGAGTGAAGTACAGAGCTTAACTTTTGTTGGGGCATAACTGTGAAGAACAGAGGAGAGAGGCTGCTAACCACCTTGGAAGAGATATAAAGCACAATATAGAGGAATAAAGATTTTAACAAGAGATCAATAGGTGTGAAAGATGTACGAGCTTGAAGGTGAGAACAATGCTCAGAGGAGACCAAGGCCCAGATGCATCAACCATACGTAAAAAAAATTACAAACATTAAAGTCCGAACCGAATTTTAAAAAACGAACAATGCACAAAAAAAAACAAGTCGCACAAGTTCGGTGCCGATTTAAAAAGTACAATGTATCAATGATTCGTAATTCTGGTCGGTAATCGGCCCTTAAATCATGCGCAGAGCAGCCAAGCGTTATGCTGGCTGCTCTGCGCATGCCACGAACCATCAGAACAACAACAACAAACCTCCCACAAACACGTGGCTCCCCGCTCCCTGCTGCATCACTGAAAAAAAACACATCAGGAGGGGGCAAAGGTGCTCGTCAGAAGCGTCCTGTATGGACGGCCTTGCCCCCCCCCCCAGATCGCCGCTGTTCCCCGCTTCCGCCCTTCACTAAATTAAAAACTGAAAATAAAAAGCTAAACTTTAGCAGCGCCGGGCCCCCCTCCCTTCCTGTGTTGATCTTCTTCTTTTCCCAACACTGCTCCACCTACCGTCATCCTCCGCCCCTTGCTCCGCCCCCCCCCCGAGTTCGTCGCCGCCGTTCCCCCCCTCCAAAGGACCCCCCTCCGCCTTACAGGCCGTGCAGCGCCTCTCACCTTTGTGTGAAGGCGCTGCACGAGATGAAACAACGGATCGTCGCTCCCTTCTGCCTCCACCAACGTCTCTCTCCTTCTTCCTGTGCCCGCCCTCCTCTGATGTAAGTTTCCTACAGGGGGCAGCGGGGAGATGACAGCTCAGGCCTTTACGACTGCTCTGACCACACGTTAAATATGTTGCGGTAAATGATTCGGTGTAATCGTCGCTATTGTTAGTGCATCCCGAATCGCCCACATTACAATGGTAGTTACACCGTTTTCGTTAGCTGCTTGCTTCGTTGGAAAAAGGCCTTTAATGCATGCAACTTAGGAATTTCCTTCGTTAAAGGGTTGTTAGAGGGTCGTTAAGGTTTAGTGCATCTAGCCCCAAGAGTTGTAAATTCATTGAAACATTTAGATAACCTTTTGCAACTGTGTTACTTTGTTCTTATGGACTGTGTGCCTCATTGTCTTCCTATCCCTTCTCTTGTATGTATTTTTGCATTATTAGAGAACCCAATAAATGGGAATGTTATTATAATTAAGCACACTCTTCCAGCTACATTTATGCCTTTTCTAAAACCTATCAAACTAAATATCCCAAACTTCTGATTAGCCAATAAATATACAAAAACAAAAAACAATGGTTATTGAGTAATTTTAATGTGAAGTTTAATCAACAACTTAAATTTGTAGGAAGGACCATCAGTCGGTATGAAAAACCAATCTACCCACAATGGGTTGTCATACTAGACTAAGACATCACCTAGTCCTGAAAGTATGTCCATATATTTTATTTAAAGAAGATAGAATTAATTTTCCTTTCTTCCTTTATTTAAGCTGAACCAATTGCAGAAAACGTTTCTTGTATTGCTATATATTTGATGAAAACAACACTTATGTTGTACTCATATGTATAGTATCACCACCATCAGTCCATCTCACATCCAACACTGACTGAAGGACAATGTCTTCCATTAACCCTAATACGGTCAGTGTTTTGAGATTAGCTCTGCTTCAGGGGGGACATTCACTTTTGAAATCTGATAATATTGCTCCGTTCCAATATGTAATTTGCTGCATCTGAAAAAGAAACGGAAAGAATATCCAGTCAGCATTTACTAGGTTATACAACTTTAAATTCAGCCATATGGCCTTTATCTGCTATCATTTTCTCTTTTTCTATGAATCACCTCAGTAAACAATGGTAGTTCCTTTTTTTCTTTACCTTGTTTTGTGATGGATGAATAACCTATAAATAAAAAGCAGATACCAGGGACCGTTGGATTGTTACGCAAGTGGAGCAAAAAGAAGTAATGTACAGCATAGAAGAACCATTTCTTTGAGATTAGTACTTTTCTTGTCTCTCTTGTGTTTGGATAAGAGATATTATTTGGCACATTGTACTGAATGTTTATTTTCACTTTTGCACTTTTGGCACTAAAGTATATGTTAATTTGAGTTGGCTCAATGATTATACCAAAAGTGGGAGCCTAAGTATTAGTTGCTTATAAGGGTGCATTGATGGCTCAGTTATCTGATAGGAGAGCTCCTCTAATCGTTATTTAATTTTTCTTTTGTTAGCTATGGCTACAATATTTTTAGGTAGTTTTTTCTGGGGGAGGGGGTGCAATTAATTTAGAACATGGTGACCAAAGGTATTACTGACCTGAAAAGATGGGACAGGACTACCCTATTGTTAAAAGTTGTATATTGGTTGGAAGAAATGGTCCTAGAATGAGTCTGTGAAGAAGTTGGAAGCTGCTTATTGGGGGGGGGGGGGGGGGGGGGACTGCTTCTGCAAGTTACTGGAAGTTCGGAAAACCAAGACACAAAGGAGTATGTTTATTTATTTAGGGGTTTTGCTTGCACCTCTTTTCAGCAGTAGTGCAAGCTGAGTAACTTTCGGGTACAGTAACTCGACTTTCCCAATCTCCAGAGGGCTTGCAATTTAATTCTGTACCTGAGGCAATGAAGGGGTAAGGGTCCTTTTTTACGAAGGTGTGCTGAAAAGTGGCCTGAGCTGGTGTAGACGTGTGTATTGAATGCGCGCAGGTCCATTTTTCAGCGCACCTGCAAAAGCCTTTATTGGGGGCCGAAAATGGACATGTGGCAAAATAAAAATTGGTGCCCACCCGTTTTGGGCCTGAGACCTTACTGCCACCCATTCACTTAGCGGTAAGGTCTCACCCATTAACTGGGCGGTAATCGTCAGTGTGCATACAATGCCGATTACCACCCGGTTAGCGCTGCACATCGGAAAATAAAATATATTTTCCGGCACACGTAGGGGACGTGCGTAAAAAATGAAATTACTGCCCGGGCCAAGCAGTAGCCGGATGGTAGTTCTTAATTGGCACAAGTTGGGCATGTGTAGGCACCTACACGGCTTAGTAAGAGGGCCCCTAAGTGACTTGTCCAAGGTCACAAGGGGTAGCAGTGGGATTTGGATTCTGGCATATCTTAAACATTTCAATAGGCATGTGCCTGCCCACAATCTTGGCTTAAGTCAGGACTCCCTGTTGTTTTGCCTTATCCCAAGAGACGAGGGATTGCTTTTTCTCTATCACAGACCCAGGTGAGTGAAATAAATTAGCCATTCAGCTCAAGTTAATGACATATACATACATCTGTCTTTAAGCAGCACCTAAAAGCAACATTATTTTCTCAGGCCTTTGTTCTAACTGTATGACTTTTTATCATCTTAATTAGAAGCACTGGCAGGAATGGTGTGAGATACTGGCTCAAATTTTATGAATGGAACTTACTTGATCATTTATATTCAGCCTGTGGCAATAACATTTTTTTAAGTGCTGACCGTTAAAGACTAGATTATCCTCACATATTCAATGCCAGGACCTGTTCTGGCACCAGCATTGAATTTTCAGGACTGTTCAAGCATGGGATGACCACCGACAAAAGGGAATATCAGGTTCCTATCTCCTTCGGGGCTGTCCAGGCATGCGACCCACATAAAGAGATATCAGGCCCCCCCCCCCCAAATCTGATCCCCCATCCCCCCTCAGCAATAGATGCCCCCAACATATCTAGTTCCCTCACCCCTTAACATATCTTGATCCACCTCCCTGACCTCCCATCAAGTCCTGGTAGGCCTCTCCACCAGGCCTACCTTAACTTCCATGCTCATCCAGCAGTTACGCGGGACAAGAGCAAACCCCACTTGCTTCTGGCCGTGGCAGCTCCTGCTTAAAAATAGTGGCCACAACCTTTAACAGTAGTTTTGCAGTACTACCACTAGGCTGAGCACCTAGCAGTAGTACCTCAACTACTGCTAGAGGTTGCAGCTGCCATTTTTAAGAAGTAGCCACCGGGGGGGGGGGGGGGGGGGGCAGAGCCTAGGATTTGTTCCTACCATGCTTAACCACTGGACCAGCATAGTTCTGTGCTAGTGTTGTACACTGGGGGGGGGGGGGGGGGTAATATCACCAAATAAGTTAATATGGCACAAACCAAGACAAGGATGAACCTCACTCCTGTGCTGGGGTATGTTGGAGATGATCTCAATCTGTCAGATTTGCTGCTAGAGCTCAGTACTTGCTTTGTGCCAGAAACAGCCTCTTTCTGGAGTTCATAAATATTTACAGGCAACATATGAAGAAGCTCTTGGAAATTCTTTTCTCATCAAAGCTGTGGAGCCCAATACAGTTGGGTTCATTTTTGTATGCCTAACACATTTTCTTGGTCTCTGATTGCATTTGTTAATACCAGAGGGGGTCTTTTACTAAGCCGTAGCAGTGTTTTTAGCTCGTGGTAAAAATCAGCTGGCAGTAAATGCAGAGACGCCCATAGGAATATAATGGGCAGCTCAGCGTTTACCGCCAGCTGATTTTTACCATGAGCTAAAAACACTGCTACGGCTTAGTAAAAGACCCCCTAAGAATCGTCCCTTTCTCCACCTGTAGTACAGAATAGTTATTTGGTTAGAATGCAAATATCTTAGGTGATCACAACGTCTTCATTCTTCAGTTTTCTTAAGGCACTTTTCTGATACACCAGTGCTTAATATTACACCATTTCCAGTAGATGAAATGTGCCACCTTAATGCACCTTTCCGTATACATATTTTCTCCCATCAGAGTTTTGCAGCCAGCAACAAAATGAATAATCCTTTCCAGTTTTCTTACAGAATTGCATTTGTATGTTTTACCAGTTTTTTTTAAGCCTCCTGTGAATTGTTTCATCTGTAGTTCACTGTCCTGGGCTGCAGTTATCAATCTTTTTAATCTTTCAACTTAGCTCTATTTTATTTATTGCACTTGTATCCCACATTTTCCCACCTATTTGCAGGCTCAATGTGGCTTACAGTGACCAGTGGCGTACCAAAGGGGGGCGGTGGGGGCGGTCCGCCCCGGGTGCACGCCGCTGGGGGGGTGCCGCGCACATGTCGGCTCTTCATTTTCATGCTCCCTTTGCCCCGGAACAGGTTACTTCCTGTTCCGGGGCAGAGGGAGCATGAAAACGAAGAGCCGGCAGGCGCGCGGCACCCCCCCCCCCCAGCGACGTGCACCCGGGGGGTTCTTTCGCCGGGGGGGGCGTCGCGCTGTTCCGGGGGGGCACTGCACCCGGGGGGCGGGGCGCATCGGCGATCCACCTCAGGTGTCAGCCCCCCTAGGAACGCCACTGACAGTGACCTGTTATGGCATCACCATATCAGGGTACAAAAAATACATTTGGTGTTACAGAAATATTAAGGATAACAGGAAAGTCAGTCAGTCTAATCAAGGAGTTATAAAAGAAGACATTTATAATAAAGGATGAGTGGTGATTTGTTGTAGTTAGTTATGGATTCTCGTGATAGGCTTTGTTGAAGAGAGAGGTTTTCAGTGGTTTGCGAAAGTTAGTGATTTCGTTGATTGTTTTCAAGTGATTTGGTATAGCATTCCACAGTTGCGTGCTCATGTAGGAAAAGCTAGACGCATGTGTTAGTTTGTATTTTAGTCCTTTGCAGCTGGGGAAGTGTAGATTAAGAAAAGTACGGGCAGATCTTTTGGCATTTCTGGGTGGGAGGTCCACGAGGTCAAGCATGTATGACGGGGCATCTCCGTAAATGATTTTGTGAATAATCGTGCAGATCTTGAACGCGATACGTTCTTTAATTGGGAGCCAGTGTAGTTTCTCTCTTACGGGTTTTGCACTTCCATATTTTGTTTTTCCAAATATAAGTCTGGCTGCGGTATTTTGGGCAGTTAGCTTTTTGATTATTTGTTCTTTACAGCCAGCGTAAAGTGCGTTGCAGTAGTCCAGGTGACTTAGTACCATTGACTGTACTAGGTTTCGAAAAATGGCCCTCGGGAAGAAAGGTTTTACTCTTTTGAGCTTCCACATGGAGTGGAACATTTTCTTAGTTGTATTCTTCACGTGGTTGTCAAGTGTGAGGTTTCGATCAATGGTGACTCCAAGAATTTTCAAAGTGTTAGAGATGGGGAGGGAAAAGTTTGGGGTGGTTATGGTGGGGAATTTACTTGTGTTGTGTTGTGAGGTAAGTATAAGGCATTGCGTTTTTTCTGCGTTAAGTTTTAGCTGAAATGCATCCGCCCAGGAGTGCATAATTTGGAAGCTTTGGTTGATCTTGTTGGTGATTTCCTTTAGATCATGTTTGAACGGGATGTAGATCGTGACATAATCTGCATATATGTATGGATTGAGGTTTTGATTGTCTAGAAGCTTGGCTAGATGTATCATCATTAGGTTATATCTATATCTAGTTCTGAACAACATCAGGCTCCTGAAGCGATACTGTGTATTTCTTCTATATCTGTATTTGCTGCTTGTTTTTCCTTTTTGACTGATTTGATCCTTTAAAGAGTTTTCCCCTCTTTTTTTTGCATATTACATTGCTTTTTTTTTTTCCTGCCACTAGCTGTAAATTCTTATTCCTTCTTTTCATCAGGATGCTTATCCAGTTTAAGGATGAAGGTCGATTGTGTGAGCCCTGATATTCAAAATGATTTAAATGGCTAGGAGAGGCTTCTGGTCATTTTTAACAGCACTTAAGTAGACAGTGGCACTGAAAATGCCCGGTTAGTGCCCAAGTTGAAACTGGCCACTTTGGGGGCATTCCAGGATCAAAGTCAGCATTTAACTGGTTAAGGGCTTCTTTTAAAGATAATAAATAGAAATAAAAACCTTTTTTATTGGACTAACAATACATTTTTTGATTAGCTTTCGAAGATAACCCTTCTTCTTCAGATCAGCAATTCCCGCATGGCAAATGAGAGGAAGCCCATAGAAACTAAATGGGCTTCCTCTCATTTGCTGCATCGAGAATCGGTAGTGCGGCTTTGTAAATGAGGCCCTAAGTGTTATATTCAGCACCTAAGGGGTTAAACTTAGGGGTATATTTACTAAGGTGCGCTATAGCCGTGTTAGCGTTTTTAACACACGTAAATGGTTGGCACACATTAAATGCTAATGTGCCCATAGGAAATGTATTAATTTATTTGTTGCATTTGTATCCCACATTTTCCCACCTATTTGCAGGCTCAATGTGGCTTAGATCGTACCGGTGGTGCGTTTGCAGTCTCCGGTGTTTACAAATACAGAGTGATGTTGAGACGAGATAAAATTCATGTGGGACAGCCACATAAGGTTGTTGAACAGTGGAAGAGTTGTGTTTTGTGCATTTTGAGTTTTAGTGTTATTGTGTTGTAGAGATCAGGCATTTGTTGGGTTGGTGGGGTATGTCTTTTTAAAAAGATAAGTTTTTAATGTTCTCCGGAAGTGTAGGTGGTCGTATGAGGATTTCATGGCTTTTGGTAATGCGTTCCACAATTGGGTGCTTATGTAGGAAAAGTTGGATGCGTAGGTTGATTTGTATTTGAGTCCTTTGCAGCTTGGGTAGTGCAGGTTTAGGTACGTTCGTGTTGATTCGGTTGTGTTTCTCATAGGTAGGTCGATCAAGTCTGTCATGTATCCCGTGGCTTCACTGTAGATAATCTTGTGAACCACTGTGCAGATCTGGAAATCAACGCATTCTTTAATTGGGAGCCAATGTCGTTTTTTGCGGAGGGGTTTTGCGCTATCGTATCGGGTTTTTCCGAAGATAAATCTGGCTGCCGGATTCTGAGCGGTCTGGAGTTTCTTTAAGGTTTGTTCTTTACATCCTGCATAGATTCCATTGCAGTAGTCTAAATGGCGTAGTACCATTGATTGTATCAGATTGCAAAATGTATAGGCGTGTTAGCGTTTAATGCACCTTAACTTTAAAGGCGCATTAAAAATGCTAATGCGCTGTTAAAGATTCTGAATATCCCCGACTAGTCATATTAATGAATGTATAAATGAGTACACTGTGAAAGGATCGATTATAGATAAAAATGATTTAATATTAGGTGTTTGGGATAATTTGACTATTGGACCATATTTACAGAATAGCACTTAGGCAGCTGTAGGCATTTATGGACATATGTGCAGATATTTGTGTGTATATCAGTGGCATTCCTAGGCTGCCTGACACCCGGGGTGGATCGCCGATGCACCCCCCCCCCCAGTGCAGCGCAGCCCCCCCCCCCCACAGGCGAAATTACACCCTCTCCACGGGTGTATTCTTACCTGCTGGGGGGGGGTGCCGCGTGCCTGTTGGCCGAGTCCGCTCGTTCCCTCCCTGCTGCTCCCTCTGCCCCGGAACAGGAAGTAACCTGTTCCACGTAGAGGGAGCAGCAGGGAGGGAACGAGCGGACTCGGCCAACAGGCGTGCGGCACCCCCCCAGCGGCATGCATCCGGGGTGGACTGCCCCCACCGCCCCCCCTTGGTACGCCACTGGTGTATATGCCATTTTTCTAAACATTTACATGCATAATCAGAGCATAAACATTAGCACCCACTTTATAGAATTACCTCCTCTCCATCATTACAACCAAAAGTTTTTGGTAAGACATTTCTACACTATTGCTTATTGTGACTTGATATACAGCCTTTACTAGCAAAATGTCAAAGCTGTTTACAAATATGCAAAAAAAATTAAGGAAAGGAAAAGAACATAAATTAAAAAATAGGAAAGATGCACATAGCAAGTGATACTAAAGTCTATCAGAAGGAGGGATCTCACAGGAGAGTCTGTTTCTAAAGCAGATATAGTTGGTTTATTTTATTTATTTACTTATTTATTTATTAGGATTTATTTACCGCCTTTTTGAAGGAATTCACTCAGGGCCCCTTTTACTAAGCCGCGCCAAATTGGACTTACCGCCCAGTTACCACGTGGCCCTTGCAGTCATTTCAATTTTGGTGCGCGTCCGCTATGCGCATCTGAAAAATATTTTTTATTTCCTGGCATGTGTAATGGATGCACCGGCATTTGACACGCGTAGGTCATTACCGCCCAGATTCTTTACTGCTGGTAAGGTCTCAAACCCAAAATGGACGCATGGCAATTTTGATTTTGCCACAGGTCCATTTTTTGGCAAAAAAAGAAGCCTTTTTTACAGGTGCACTAAAAATGGATCGGCGCTCACAAAAACCTGCACCTACACTACAACAAGTCATTTTTCAGCACGCATTTGTAAAAGTACCCCTCAAGGCAGTGTACAGTAAGAATAAATCAAATATGAGCAATAGACAATTACAGTAATAAAAATATTCAAATGACAATATTATCTCCTCTCTACCCCTTGATTCCTTATTTCTCACATTTATTCTCCTTCCTCTGAAGTTCTGAAGTGTTGGTACCGAGTCTAATAAAAGTCATGCACTCTTCCTACCCCCCCCCCCCCCCCCCCCCTTTAATCTCCCTCTCAGAAACTCTACAGGGACAGGTCATGGGAGATACAGCAGCAGCAGTGGAACTCCCTTTGCAGAGACAGCACAGGCAGCAAAAGGCAATCAAACCATTTGTGACCTGATTCTGCTCCAATGAGAAGCAGCAACAGCGGCTCCAGTTCCCTCTTCCTAAGAGACTGTTTCTGTGTAAACACCGGCCTTTATTAGGATCAGGGGACAGTTGCGTCATAGGGGATCTCCTGACAACAGTTTGTATTGATGATACTCAAGCCCAGCTTAAGTTTCGGGGTCCTTGTGCCAGTTACCTAGCAAATTACACCCCAGCCATCACAATGCATTTTCTCTGCACCTCTTTCAAGAGGCATGGGAGTGTGCTCCTAGGAAGCCTTGTAAAGAATTTTAGGCAAGCTGCCCAGTTTCGTGGAGAGTAGCTTTCAGTTACACTGAAACGATCCCTTTTCTTGTCTTTAAAAGAATCTCTCCCTCTGCTATCAGCCATCAGTACCTCATACACTGTCTCTATTATTATTGGAACCTCCAGAAAAACTCCTTCACTAAGGGCCCCTTTTGCAAAGGTGAACTAGAATTTTTAACGTGTGCTAACCGTGTAGATGTCCATAGGAATATTATGGGCCTCTACATGGTTAGCTTGCGCTACAAACGCTAATGCACTTTTGTAAAAGGCCCCCTAAGTCAGGCAAATAGGTAATGTTCAGCATTTATCGGACAATTTTCAAACTGCCTGTTTTGGTGTTGCATTTTCAAAGGGAGAGTAGGCATGTACTTTGCCTTTGAAAATTGCTGCTGTCTACCTATATACCCAGTATAAGTCTTGGATTTTGCTGTGCTTTCAGCTGCAAACTGGCAAAATGAAACAAACAAACAAAACAAAATAACAGTCATGTATCAAAAAAAATGGGACTTCATTAAAATCAAAAACAAATGGTGGAAAGCATACATACACCCAATATATGGATAAATCAAGTGATACTCAGTATTGTGCTTCAATTTTTTTTTTTTTTTAACTTTTCTGGATTGTCAATTGTTTATTAAAAGGAGGAAAAATCCTCAGCAGTCAAAGGTAATTGCCATAAGCTGGGCATAATTAATATGACCCGCTTCAATTTCGCAAGCCAAGCTTCTTCTGACTAAAACCAATCATCAGCTAAAAACCTCCAGAATTCTTTTAGTTTGAATCCAAAATTCTTTTAATTTGAATCTTTTAATCTTGATCAATATAAATGTATTTTCAAAAGTGAGTTCAGTCACTGTTCAAAATCTTTACTGCCAATCAATTGTTAATCACACAGCATGTTTTAAAGAAGCACTTAACTTAAGCTTCCATTCCTCACAATCCCAAAGGGGACCCATTTCACCGGAGCAGGCTTCTTCAGCAAATACTTCTCTTTAAACATGCAGCACACTATCCTTGATCTGATATGCTGGCCAAGTCTTGTGTCAGGAAGCAGTGGGGATGTGACAGTGGGCCCTCTTCATGGGATGGACCACTGTGCCACATACCTTCTAGGAAAGGACAACTGCTTGGCGGACAGACTGAGCAGGGTTTTGCAACCATACAAAACTGCAAGGTCTTCTGAAAGTGGGGCACCCCCTCGCTGGATCTTATTGCCACTCATCTCAACAACAAAGTCTCCTAGTTTTGCTCCAGGCTCAGATCACAGGGCAGACTAGCATCAGATGCCTTTCTCTTACATTGGGGGGGGGGGGGGGGGGGGGGTCTTCTGTATGCATATCCTCCAACACCTCTTATAGAGAAGACTGCTGAAACTCAAGCAAGATCAGGGAACTATGATCCTAATCGCACCTTACTGGCTGAGACAGATCTGATTCCCTCTTCTTCTGGAGTTATCTTCTAAAAATCTGTGGAGATTGGACTCACACAGAATGAGAGGTCTCTTCTAAATCCCAACCTCCAATCCCTGGCCCTCATGGCTTAGATGTTGAGAGCATAGGATTTGAAACCTTAGATTTGCTGGACGGTATCTCTCGCATCTTGCTGGCTTCTAGGAAAAACTCCACTAAGAGGTGTTACTCATTTAAGTGGAGGCAGTGTGCTGTCACTAGGCACAGGCAGGTTTCCTGGAGACCTGCAGAGCGCGCCTATCCCTCATTATAGAAAATGTGATAGGGAAACAGTGCCCCCCACTGGCTGGATTTTATGTGGAGGACTCCTGCTCAGCTTAGAGGGAACAGTGGGTGGGATTCTACTAGAAAGTTCTTGATCTCAGTAGTCAGCGTCTGCATCAGGCTCCGTTAGATCACATCACCCAGCTGTGAGAATAATTGGCCTGCCGTCCTCAGAGAACACCTGCTACAGGTGAGTAACTTTGCTTTAATGCATGCTATGTAATGCAGATCCCATTGGGTGACCTATTTACTAATAATACATGATAACAGCATTAGTGCATGCTAACCCTCATTAATGTGTGTTATTTAGGGGCCCATTTACTAAGGTGCATAGGCGCCTACACGTGTCCAATGTGCGCCAAATTGGAACTACCGCTCGGCTACTATGTGTCCGGGCAATAATTCTATTTTTGACACGTGCCCAAGTCACGCGGTAGAAAATATTTTCTATTTTCTACCGCATGGCTCTTACCTAGCGATAATTGACAGTTTACGTGCACTGGCCACTTACCTCCTGGTTAGTGCAAGAGACCTTACTGCTAAGTCAATGGGTGGTGGTAAGGTTTCAGGCCGAAAATGGACACGCACTGGTTTTAATTTTGCCGCATGTCCATTTTCGGCCACACAAAAAAAGCCTTTTTTCCAGGTGCACTGAAAAACCGACCTGCGTGTGTCCAAAACACACACCTACACCAGCACACGCCACTTTCCGACACGCCTTAGTAAAAGGACCCCTGAATGAAGGTCTCATTTTAGTCTATGGGACCTATTTACTAATGAAAGGCAAAACACACAGTGGATCCAAAAAAGTCCTCTCACAATGAGTGTCTTCCTGAACAAGGTCTTTATTGACAGTAGCAGAAATGACCCGACACGTGACGTGTTTCGGCCGTGAGGCCTGCGTCAGGGGTCTAGTATTATCTGTAGAAAAAAGTACCTTGTAGATCAGATGAAAAAAAGCTTTTTTTCATCTGATCTACAAGGTACTTTTTTCTACAGATAATACTAGACCCCTGACGCAGGCCTCACGGCCGAAACACGTCACGTGTCGGGTCATTTCTGCTACTGTCAATAAAGACCTTGTTCAGGAAGACACTCATTGTGAGAGGACTTTTTTGGATCCACTGTGTGTTTTGCCTTTCATTGGTTTTCCTGTGGAGAGTTCACCTTCTGTTGGTGTTTGTTACCTATTTACTAATGGCACACAATAACAGCATTAGCTTATGTTAACCCTCATTAATGCATGATATTTAGTGCAGTTCTCACTGGGGACCTATTTTCTAATATCATACGGTAACAGCATTAGTGCATGCTAACCCTCATTAAAGCATGTTAATTAGTGCAGATTCCATTGGGGGACTTATTAACTAATATCATACAGTAACAACATTAGTGCATGGTAACCCTCATTAAGCCTCCACCAGAATTTACAGGCAGTCCCACCCAGTCTCCAATCAGATAACCAAGAGTGCACAAACTTGCCCCCTTCTGACACAGACATATGTGACTCTTTTAACCCAATAGCAGAGGAGGGCCTTGACAAAATCCTAAGAGATCTTCAACCAACTACCTGCTCTCTTGACCCCTGCCCATCAAAGATAGTGCAACAGGAAAGCAGGGGTCTCATAGATGGTGCCACAAAAATCATGATCTCCTCTCTTTCTAATGGGCAACTACCAACAGCATTAAAAATGGCAGTGGTGCGTCCTTTGCTAAAGAAGAACAAACTTGACAAGGGCAAACTTGAAAATTCCCAGACAGTATCCAACATCCTATTTTTAGGAAAAATTATAGAACAAATAGTCTGTGATCAACTCAGTGATGGGCTAGAAGAGAGAAACTGTCTAGATCCATGTCAATCTGGATTCAGACCTGGTTATGGAACAGAAACAGTCCTTGTATCCCTACTAGATGGTCTTCACAGACGCCGAGACAGGGGATTTGCCTTGGTGTTAGTACTGCTAGATTTCTCAGCAGCTGACACTGTGGATCATGATATTATGCTAGCACAACTGGCAGGAACAGATATCAGTGGAACAGTACTTGCCTGGTTCAGATCATATCTATCAGACAGGCAATAGTCCATAGTGTTTAGTAGAACCTCATCACCACCATGGGCACTGACCTGTGGGGTACCACAAGGATTGATACTGTCACCTATTCTGTTCAATATCTACCTCAAGCTACTACCCAAACTGATTCGGTCAATGGACACTCAGTTCTACATCTATGTGAATGACGTGCAGCTACACATACCCATTCAACCTGACTTACCCACAGCCCTGAATAAACTGACTGCCTGTCTAACATCAATTCAAGAATGGGCTAAAAACAACAAGCTTTGCCTGAATCCAAGTAAAACCGAGCTTCTATGGGTCCCTAACACAAGTGGGGACATACCTGACATCAAGATTTCTTTTGGGAAATATGAACTCCACCTCAAATCACAAGTCAGGAAACTTGGAATACAGCTCAATTCAACACTTACTCTGATTCCCCAAATCCAAGCAAACTTCAAGAGCAGCTTCTATCACTTGCAACAATTACGCTACCTCTCTCCTTACATTGAGATGGCAAGCCTTGTCTCAGTTGTGCATGCCAAGATAACATCAAGACTAGGTTATTGTAATGCACTCTACACTGGTCTGACTACAAAGGGTTTGCACCAGTTCCAATTGATTCAGAGTGCTGCAGCAAGACTAATAGAAGGTTGTAAGCGACATCACACCATTTTTGCATAAAGTTCACTGGCTACCAGTACAATATAGAGCCAAATTTAAAACTCTGTTTGATCTTCAAGGCCCTTAAAGGAAATGGTCCACAGTACTTATCTCTCTCTATATACCTTCAAGGTCACTAAGGTCCTCCCAAGGAGTTTTCCTAACCACACCCTATCCAAAGCACATCACACGATGTGATACTCACAAGCCAGCCTTCTTCAGAGCAGCCCCCACGCTCTAGAATGCAGTCCCTGAAAGGCTTGCTTAACACAAGACTATCTGTACTTCAGGAAGGACGTGAAAGCTTGGCTCTTCAACCAGGCCTTTAACGGAAGAAGTAAATGACACCAGCTGCACATACTATAGCAGGACATGTTTATCCACTCCTACCCTAGCTAAGATAATGTTCAAGCAACTTTCTTTAAACTAGTCCCTTATTTTCTTACTTCTGTTACTATATCAATCTATGTATTCCATCTTTGTTTACACCCTATGCTGTCTAGTAAAATGTTTTATTGTGTATTGTGTTGACATTGTAATGTAGCATACTATGTATTGTTGCTTGAATATTTTTACTGCTGTAATCTTCTATTGCTTATGTTTGACTTATTCTTGTAGTACACCACCTTAAGTGAATTCCTTCAAAAAGGCAGTAAATAAATCCTAATAAATGAAATACAATAAATTATGTAATGCATGTTAACAGATCCCTTTTCATGTAATGCAATCTATTTACTGATGATGCATGATAACAGGTTAGCGTATGCTAACACAGTAGCATACTTTTGTAACTTTAGCCCAAACTCCTTAATTCCAAATATGATGCTGGAAATTGCACATTCACCCAAATTTGCGTGTGCATTTTAATGGAACGATGAGCCAATTAGCACTGATTATTGGCAATAATTAGAATTCATGTGTGCATTTTTGTACTCGGTGTAAATTTTACATGTAGATCTGAAAATGGGGCATGGGAGGGTCAGGAGCATTCCTAAAATTCCTGCATTGTTACAGAATATGGGTGATCCATATTTAATATAGACATGAGGATTTACACCAGGTTTCAGTTGGTGTAAATCTTTGCATCCAAAACTGGGTGCAGATCCTGGCACTAAATGCTATTCTATAATCGGCACCCAATTTTGAGCACCGTTTATAGAATACCACTTAGCCTTTTTTTTTGCGCCCATTTCTAGAATTTAGCCCACAGTGTGTCATGGACATGAGATAGCATTTCTTTTTCTTTCAGTGTTACATATATGTTGACAGTCTAAAACTTATGTATATCATGCTTTTTAATCCCTATTAAAGTATATCATGCTTTTTAATCCCTATTAAAATATTAAAGTATTTTTTACTTTTTAGTACAGACTCAAGGGCGCCCCCACCACTAGGCCACCTGAGGTGGGGGCTCAGGCGGAACTCTTCAGGAGCAGCATCTCAGGGAGTGCCATCTCCTCCTTCACGGCATTTTACCTCATCACGGTGATGTTCCAAACCTGGCAGTGATTCCCATACGCTGCCCTGTTGCTGCCAGCACCCGCATCTTTCCTTTACTGCGGCCGCCCCTCTGATTTAACTTCCTGTTTCATCAGAGGCTCAGGCAGCTGCAGTAAAGGGAAAAGGCGGGTGTTGCCAGCAGCAGGGCAGCGTATGGGAATCGCTGCCGGGTTTGGAACGTCACCATGATGAGGTAAAACGCCCAGGTAAGGGGCGGCATCTTGCCTTGGGCCGGCCCTGTTTTCTATTAATTTAGGGGCCCTTTTACCAAGCTGCGGTAAAAAGGGCCTTGTGGTAGTGGTGGTGGCAATTTTTGCTGCACACCAGGGTCCTTTTTACCGCAACTGGTAAAAAAGAGCCAAAAATCAACACGTTCATGAAGTAAAACTGCATTTACCTTGCGGCCAAGCAGGGGGGAGGGGGGAGCATTTACCACCACCCTTACCGCTGGGTTAGTGCAGCACTAATAATTATAAAACAAATTTCCATAGCGCCAGAAATGGTGGGTGCTCGAGGTGGATCTACCGCCGGCAGCCGCGTTGGGCCAACACTGGTTCTGGGTGGCTGTTCGGCAAGCCTTTAGTAAAAGGGCCCCTTAATTTCCTTTTACCCATTGATTCCATATCTGCTAGTGGAAACATTGCTCTCACCTGGGACTGACATTCAGAAATTATGTCTACATAGGGATTTTAACCTTCATGTGGGACTTTTATCATTCATGATCTCTCTTGGCTATGATCAACTAGTTCAATTGCTTATTCATGTGGAAGGCCACAGTTTATATGTACTGCTTCTTAATAAGATTCTGATGGTGAGCAAAGCAAATCATGAGTATAACTGTTTCCAAAGCTCCTTGGTTGATCATTTTGTTGTCACATTTGATTTACAAGGGATCCCTGCCACACACCAGTAGATACTGAAACACACATGGGTTGCAATAGATGTTCAGTTGTTTCAGTCTCACTGGCTAAACATTTCAAAGGACATAGATATGAGTAATGCTACGGTGGAGGGGGTGGTTATCTGGTTTTCACAGATATCACTACAAAAATAAAAGTGATAAAAAACTAGATTAAGAGGAAAACTATCAAATAACAAAAACTACCTGCCCCTATTAATCTATAAAATGAGTAGTTTAGAAGGTATTTTTCAGAATGTTCACATTTTCAGTTTTAGCTGTTGATGACCAGGTTCTAAAATTTTTGAAGTGATGGTTATAACATGATTGTTGAATGATTGCACTGTTTGATGCAACCATTATAGATAAAACATGGTACTATTTCGGGGGAAAAATATAGTGGAACAATGCCTATGTTAATTCTTAATTTCCCTTTGTTAGATATGTTTTTTTTTTTGTTACACACATTTGGGAGTGGTGAAGGATGAAGTTGTATTGGTTGGAAGTATGTCCGTATAAGGGTTCTTGGGGGATGTAGATTATAAACTATGGGCCCCTTTTACAAAGGGGTTAACTTTGAAGATGTACCTAATACTGAGGGAGAGCGTTTTCATTTGAACATATGTGCAGAGGAGCAAATACTGCTGCTGCACATAGCTTCCATAACCTCTGTTGAGCAAATTTTGCTGCCGAATATTGCTCCGGCAACTTCTGTGACCTCTGACGCAGGCGTTGTGCACCGAAACACAGCCTGTGTTGGGTCATTTTTGAAGATTGTTCTAAAAAGGTGTATGATTAAAGAAACGTTGTCCCTATTTTGAAGGCTCTTAGTCTTTTGCTGTTTGGACTTATGTTTGTACTTTCCTCCCTCTCTTTGCTGTGCACAGGAATATTATGGGCATTTACACAGTTGGCGCACACTAAAAATGTTAGCACAGCTTTGTAAAAGACCCCCTATGTTTGAATTGTAAGGGATTTTACTTTTTAGATAAGCTGTGAACATGTGGATTAATTTGTGGTTAACTCGCATGCGGTTCTATTATGTTGTTTCTGATGAACACTATTTTTTTTGAAGAGATATAAGTACAGGGCCGTGCCGATGCGGTAAGCAGGGTAAGCGCCGCAGGGGGGCGCCCACCTCTGGAGGGCCCCGCGCCGCCGAGGCCTTTAAATCTTTTACCTGGTCGCAGCAGTGTCAGTGAAAGCGCTGCCGACGTCTCCCTTCCCTTGCACTCATTGGTTCCCTCAGTGTCCCGCCTTCTTCTGACGTCAGAAGAAGGCGGACACTGAGAGAACCAAGAGCGCGAAGGGAAGGGAGACGTCGGCAGTGCTCCGCTTTCACTGACGCTGCTGCGACCGGAAGTAAAAGATTTAAAGGCCCCAGGGCGCGGAGGAAAGAGCAGAGAGGCATGGATGGGAGGGCAGAGAGACAGGCATGGATGGGAGGGCATGGATGGGAGGGCAGAGAGGCATGGATGGGAGGGCAGCAGCAGGGCCCAGGGAGAGGACAAATTGCTGGAAGGGGAGGGGAGAGAGGAGGATTGCTAGCTATGGATGCAGCAGGGAAGGGCAGAGAGGGATAAGGATGGTGGTAACCACGCTGCAGATGAACTAGCCCGTGAAGTCACTTCCTTTTCCAATCTTCCTACTATATCCACTTGCGATGTTACACTTCCTGTACTCGCGTCCGAAGCGCTTCCCTTTGAGACGCCCCCTTCTACTCCCACGGATTCATCACCCTCTGAATCCTCCTCCCCTGACATCCCACCTGCTTTCAACACCCCTCCTATCATCACCTCCCTGCTGTCTCCTGAATCTGAGCCCCCTGTAACGTCCCCTCCCTCAGAATCCTTAATCTCAGACTTCTCCACTACCCTCACTTCCTCCCTTTCACAAGCAGAACTCACTTTGTGGAAGCAGGCAGGATGTTTCCTAAATCCGAATGGAATTTGGACCCATCCTAATGGGCAATTATGTATTTCACAGCATGTTTTATCTCTTCTTTTGCATGTCCTCCACTACCCCCTACATTTAAATGCTACTACACTGTATGATCAATTGTCTTCCAGATTATGGGCTCCCCAAATGATGCTCATGTGTCACACCGTAGTTCATAATTGTTACAAATGTTTTCTGTACACACCTAAACGAGGACCTGTTATTCCTTCAGGTCATTTACCTGTTGTCCAGGGACCTGGCCAACATTGGTATATCGATTTCACAGATATGCAGACGCCCGTTCGTGGTAAACGGTATCTGCTTGTCTGCGTGGACGCTTTCTCGAAGTGGGTAGAAGCTTTCCCTTGCTCTAGAGAAACCGCCCAAACGATGGCACAATCACTGTGCACTGAAATTATTCCTCGATTTGGGATTCCTGGCAAAATTACCACAGATAATGGTACCCACTTTGTAAATGAACTGTTGCAGAACTTTCTTCCTGCACTCGGCATTACTCACAGAACTGTGTGTGTTTACAAACCCACCAGTAATGGTCTGGTTGAACGATACAATGGCTTGCTCAAAACAAAAATGCGTCAGCTTATGGCAAATGGGATAAAGAATTGGCTTGATGCCCTTCCTTTGGCACTATTATCTCTCCGTGCCACTCCATCCTCTTCCCTTAAACTGACGCCGTTCCAATTATGTACAGGTCGCCAGATGCGACTCATACCTGGCAATCCAGACACTCAAGTACCCGATCAATACTCAGTATATTGGGATATCTTGCAGACTATTGTAAGTTCTCTGTCCTCAATTCCACAGGCCATTTCGGACAGAAGAGGGGATTGTGATGCCGATAGACCCCCCCCTTATAAAGTGGGCGATCTAGTGCACCGGCGTTATTACACGCACAAGACCTGGCGAGATCCGATCTACGTTGGGCCCTTCAAGATAGAAGCCCTGTCAGCCACAGCTGCAAAGCTGGAGGACCACACATCCTGGGTCCATCTGAAAGATATACGAGCTTATCCAAATACCCCATCAGGTCTTCTGGATGTTTCCATTGATGTTCCCAGCACAGCAGTCACTGGAGAGACCAGTCCCACCACGAACCCCATCACCACCGCCACTGAGCCCGAGACCACCGACCCCGCACCCAACACTTTTGAATCATCTTGATCAACTTGACCAAAGACTTAACCACCTTTCCCCCTCTCCTGAATCACACCTCCTTGATCTGGCTGACATTATTATCCAAGCCTTCGCAGAATCTCCAGAGTCACCATCTGAACAACCACCTGTATCTGAACCAGTATTTGAGTTGCCTTCTTCACCTCCACCTCCCACAGTTCCTGTTCTTCCACTTCCCTACGTGGATCTTCGCATCCGCCTCATCAGAATCCGCAATCTGGCAGACGATCTTCTCCAAGTCCGCAACCTAGCAGGACAGTTGACCCCGGAAGAACGAGAGTCCATTGTGTTTTCAACAGTAAACATTTTGCACAGCAACACCTGTGAGCTGCTCGACATGCTACATCGGTACTTCCCGAATCAAGCCAGATAAATGCCACAGCAAGTTCCGCCGCTGTGCACTTCAGAAGTATTTATCCCCTTACAGACTGTTTCTCTACATAAGTGTGACTCTGAACAGGTATCTGATACAAATTCCCATTGGTCCAAAGACTTGGATGACAATTATCTGGAAGCCGACACCATTTCTGATGACAAGGCCGGAACCAGCGCTCGTCCAAGTGTTGCCTCTGCTGTAACGGTGTTACATCAGTACACCCTCTTCTTCTGCTTCCCATCTGCCAGACTGTTTGCTGTTGGACTCGTGTGCATGATCATACTGTGTATAGGTTTGATTTTGTTTCTCACTACCTTGTTTCCCTATACTGCTGACAGCAACCTCTTGGATCTTTGGATCACACTTACAGCCTTTCCCACTGGCAACGTTACCTTGCCAGCCGGAAACGCTACGGTACTTGCAACTACTTCAGTACTTGCGACTACCCCAGCAATACTTGCAACTACTTCTGTATTTGCATCCACTCCTGCTCTACCACCTACTACAGCATCTTACACAAAACTCCAACAGTACACCACAATCACACGCCCGTTTGGATATAGCCCCCCCCAGACGATCTCAAAGATCAGCCCCGCTGCCACCAGTCATCCCACCCCCTGGGCAGACACATCTGCCACGACAGACTTTTCAACTGGCAATCCTCCAGATCCTATTGAAACCTCTGCAACTACTCCTTTCCTCACTGATCCTCCTGTTTTGTATTCTACAACTGTTCCCAATCCTATCAGTAGCTCGGTCCATATTGTCCCCAATCGTACAACTACTTTTGAGGATAATATTGCCTTGCTTGAATTACGACCCACCCCTCCTCCTTCTTCTTTGGTTCCTGCTAGTGACGCTCCTCCTCCCACACATACTACTTTAGCCACGTCAAACATCACCGTCCCAGCCACTCGTCCTCCCAGATAGCTCCACACGCCTAAGTGACCATCAATATATGTCCCAGAATTTACCAGACACTCCGCCTTCTCCACCTGATTCTCCCCCACCGTCGCCTTTAAATTTAGGTGCACACTTGATCCCTGAACCCCCAGAATATCTAAGACAATTAATTCATCCTCATTGGGACCCTGCTCCAGAAGACGACACAAATTGGGACCCCTTCACCCGATACCACACACTGTGTGAACCTTTGTTTGACAGTTGGACATTAGGTCCTAGCCGTACGGTTACACACACTCAGTTACTGTTTGGAGGAATCTTAGGCTTACAAATTGAACAAACAGACGACCTCCTAATCAGGCCACAAACTGGTGACATTGTAGATTTTTGGGTAATTACATACGCTGTACTGGGCACTGACTGGATTCCCTTCCTGTTTATCAGAGAGGTTGGATCGAGACCTTTGGAAGTATATGGTATTTTCCAAATCCCAGATCCTACTGAAATAGGGGCTATTAGAATTTACCCCCCATACCCAAATACCTGTTGCTAAAACCCTTGGGATAAATTTGTCGCTCTCCTTAATCAGTAGCCGTTACTTACCTTTCGTACAATTGTGATACAGTGCCTCATTATGAAAACTACCAACATGAAGTGCTTAGCCCTCCTGTTGTGTGTGCTCACCACACCCACGATACATGGAACACAGTACCTAACAAATTTTCAAGAACAATTTACAACCACTTATGAAATAACATTACCCACTACCAAGGACACAACCACTATCACCCTTGATGTGTGTGCTTACACAATGTGTGGGGAACATCCTGTGCAGCAATATTTGTCAGCTTTTGAAGTATACCTGTGTCCCTTCCCCAATTGTGGAAGTTGGGCACAAGTATGGTGGTATACAGGTTCATGGGTTCCCTACTCAGGTACTGAGATTCCAGATCTAAAAAGGAGCATTTCCATCATGAAATTGCGAGTCACTGGCCTCTGCCAAATGACCAAATGTAATCCAGTGGCTATCACTTTTAGAGGAGTAACGGATGTTACATACAGAACTTATTCCATAGGAATTGATGCCCCAGGTAGAGACCCCATTGGAAAATTCAAGATTGTTCCACCCCCAGCCCAACCTACAGCGACCAATCCCTTAGTGCCGACAAAGATCCCAGAAATAAAAATTCCCTACCAGATTGTACCAATTAATGATGCTAAAGATTTGGTGGCGCTAGAAACAGGATTTGGAGAGACAAACCTATGGCTCGATTGGGCACATTATACAACAAAGAGTCTGAATATCTCTAATTGTTATTTTTGTTCCCATGCAAGAGCAGAACCAACAGTTATTCCTTTCCCCTTAGATCTCCAAAATGATCCAGATGGATTTTGGTGTATGTTGCAGTTATTGCAGGTTAAAGAGGACATAAATCAGTCTTGTCAACATCTTGACGAGCACCACCCCTACTTACCCCCTCGGATGAGGGTCCCACCTGCATTCAGGATTCCAAATCCTGCTACCAAATATCATACATGTCTGGAACGATATGGGGTGAAAAAGACACGGTTTTTAGGAAACTTAACCAATTGTAATACAACCTTAGGAAATGGGACTCTGAAAAATCTGAACCTAACACGGTTCTCACAAGCTAGAGCAGACATATGGTGGTACTGTGGAACCCGCACTATCCGCCATACACTTCCTAACAATTGGACAGGCAGATGTGCCCTAGTCAAATTGGTCATTCCAATCATTATAGCATCCTTGCCTCCTCCTCATAGCAGCTCTTCCTCACGAGTGAAGAGAAATGCAATGCCTGGATCTTTTGATGATCGGGTCTATATAGATGCTATTGGAGTTCCAAGAGGGGTTCCTGATGAGTTTAAAGCCAGAAACCAGATAGCTGCAGGATTTGAATCAGTTTTCTTTTGGTGGGCGACTATCAATAAGAATCTTGACTGGATCAACTATATATATTACAATCAGCAGAGATTTGTGAATTACACTAGGGATGCAGTTCAAGGAATTGCAACACAATTAGACGCCACTAGCCGGATGACGTTGGAAAATAGATTAGTTCTTGACCAACTTCTAGCAGCGGATGGAGGGGTGTGCCAAAAGATAGGCACCCAGTGTTGCACCTTTATCCCCAACAATACAGCTCCAGATGGATCAATTACCAGAGCTTTAGAAGGCTTAACCTCACTGTCGCAAGAATTGGCAGAGAACTCTGGCGTTGATACATCCTGGACAGGTTGGATGGATAGAGCTTTTGGTAAATGGAAAACATTTATCATTTCAGCAGCCACGACTATAATCATAGTGGTAGCAATTTTTGTTTTAGTAGGATGTTGCATAATCCCTTGTGCTAGAGGCTTAGTAGAACGCTTAATTGAAACCGCAATAATGAAAAAGACAGTAGCGGGACAGTATACCCTGCACGAAAACCTCCTTCCCAACACCACAGGAGATAACCCATTGGACTATCTCCCTTTGGGAAGGACCAATCGCTATGCAACTGTTAGAGACACTGGAGAGATGTCTGCAACTGTACAATCAGATAATAGCGCACAGGGATATAATGTAACCATATAAAGCTGTATAAGATGATATGATAAATTGTGCAAATCTATGCAAATGTATAATTAAGATATAATCAGTATATAACCAATGAATTTGTGATTTAGAACAATATAAATATATTGACATACATAAGAATAAGATAGAACCTGCATATTAAAAGGTTGAAAAAAAATTATATTGTAGTAACCATAAGTGTTAGTAGGATTGACATAATTGAAGTACTGCCAAGATGATACTTTCAAACCGAAAACGAAACAAATTGTACCAGTTGACCTTAAGACTCAGATAATTTTATGGCCTCATAGAATACCTTCTGGAATGGATGGTACCAAGGTACGTTAACCCTGGTGTCACCCTATGGGATAGGGTGAAGAGGGGAATGTTAATATATGGCCTAGCTTTAAGGCTACCACTGGAATAGTGATGGCCAAAGCTATGCAGCCAAGAACAACTGGGAAAAAAATACTGACTAGGCCAAAGAACAAGCAAGTGAATTAATATTTGAGAATCTGCAAAGAGCAGGTCTGAATAATGACTTCTGACACAAATTGGTACAATTTTTAAATCAAATATAGCATCTGTAATGAAAGATCAGATGAATAAAATGGAGCTTATTAGTTTTGGTATACAATGATACAGAGGTAATACAGAGTTCATGAGAAAGGTATGAAAAGTATTGCAGCCGGAAGATATGAAACTGTTATCTCAACGCTTCCCAAAACATGTTGATAATTAGCAGTAGCTGAGAACGGAAGGAGGTGGGTACATCAGATAGCAGATCGCATGGGAAAGTATGATCTCAGAAATTGCGAAATATTAGGAGCTAGGTATCTCACCATTCACTTCTATGGAGAAGATAGAGTATAAAAGAGGGGAGATTTTGGCTCAGTTTGAGAGTCTTCTCCGAAGCTTCTGTCAGACGGCGAAGCCCTGTGCGGCTGAAACCAGAATCTGATGTCTGTATTTGTATCAACTTGAAGACCTGTGTTTGGGTAAGAAATAAAATGTATCTATCTATCTAAACCTATCTCTGTCTTTATTTTTATTGATTCTATCTTCTCTTTACCTTACATTTAGCCTACCAGGTAGATCATATACAAGTGACACTCAGTCTTTGCAGAAACTTAGACAGATGTTTAATAAGATTTATGTGGGAACATAAATGGCCCAGAGTATATCTAGATCCAGAAAACAAACAGAAAGCAGTAATTATGGGAATTAGTTTTCAATTACGGCTCCTAATGCCACCCCAGAATAGACCTTGTGATTGGGTGACAATGGAGGTCAAAGAACCTATACAGAATCTGTTATATGAAATAAGTACCTTTAGTCCCCCGTATGACAGAGTCAGAAAGAGGTCTACAAGAAGAGGTAATTAAAAACAATGGACATGGGGGCCCAGGGAGAGGACAAATTGCTGGAAATGGAGGGGAGAGGAGGAGGATTGCTGGCTATGGATGGGGGAGGGAAGGGCATAGAGGGACAAGGATGGACATGGGGGCCCAGGGAGAGGACAATTTGCTGGAAATGGAGGGGAGAGGAGAGAGGAGGATTGCTGGCTATGGATGGAGGAGGGAAGGGCAGAGAGGGACAAGGATGGACGTGGATGGGAGGACAGGACCCAGGGAGAGAGAAGAAATTGCTGGAAATGGATATAGAGCAAGAAATTAAGAAGAAAGGAGGAAAGTAAAGAAATAAATGGAAAGGAAGCCCTGGAAATGGAGTTAAGAGGACAGATAGCAGCAGAATTGGATACTGGGCCAGAATGATCGGAAAAAGAAAGTCACCAGACAACAAAGGTAGAAAAAAATCATTTTATTTTCATTTTAGCGTTTGGAATATGTCCACTTTGAGAATTTACATCTGCTATCTTATTTTGCAATGTATAGCAACATAGGCGCCCGGTATAAGAGGCTTGGGGAGGCTAAGCCTCCCCAGCCACAGCAAGAAAGAGTTAGGCGGCGCCGTGAGTCTCCCTGTTCCCTCCCCTTCTTTACTAACTGCCCCGCGCCAATTTTAATTTACCTGCGTCCCAGCGTTGGCCCGCCGTGTCATTTCAAAGCCCGCCCTGCTGCCTGTCTCTATTCTTCCCTCCCTTCGCGACGTGTTCGTTCGGCAGAGTCCCGCCCTCGAGGAAATGATGTCAGAAGGCGGGACTCTGCTGAACGAATCACATCGCGAACGGAGGGAAGAATAGAGACAGGCAGCAGGGCGGGCTTTGAAATGACACGGCGGGCCGATGCTGGGACGCAGGTAAATTAAAGATGGCGCGGGGCAGATAGTAAATGAGGGGAGGGGAAGGGGAGAGGAGAATCGCGCTGGCGCTGGGTATGCATGGAGGGCAGGGGAGAGGAGGGTTGCTGGAATGGGTGGATAGAGGGGATGGCAGATGAGAGAGGAGGATTGCTGGAATGGGTGGATAGAGGGGATGGCAGGGGAGAGAGGAGGGTTGCTGGAATGGGTGGATAGAGGGAATGGCAGGGGAAAGAGGAGGATTGCTGGAATGGGTGGATAGAGGGGATGGCAGGGGAGAGAGGAGGGTTGCTGGACATGGGTGGAGGGGAGGTCAGGGGAGAGGAGATTTGCTGGACATGGGTGGGTGGCTAGAGGGGAGAGGAGGGTTGCTGGACATGGGTGGCTAGAGGGGAGAAGAGGGTTGCTGGACGTGGATGGCGAGACGGGAAGACAGGAAGGAGATGCACATGAATGAAGGGGAGAAATTCTGGACATGCATGGAGGGGAGGGAAGACAGAGGAAGATGAGATGAGGGAAAAGGGGGAAAACCTGCACATTGATGGAGAAAATAGGCAGAAGTCTGCAGAGGACCCAGCTTTTACTTACAGATGTAAGGCAAGAAATGAAGAAGAAAGGCAGAAAGTAAAGAAATAAATGGAAAGGAAGTCCTGGAACCGGAGTTAAGAGGACAGATAGCAGCAGAATCGGATACTTGGCCAGCATGATCAGAAAAACAAAGTCACCAGACAACAAAGGTAGAAAAGATTATTTTATTTTCATTATAGTGTTTGGAATATGTCCACTTTGAGAATCAGGTGCTCAACATTAAAAGTTTATATATTACTTATTTATGGCATTTTATCCCACATTAAACATGAATTAGGGTGTTTTGTGGCTCTACATGAGAATTGTGATATTATGATCCCTTGTTTCATATTGTTGACGGTCTGCATTTTCCATATGGGTGGTATATTGGTGTATTAGGTTCTGCCCAGTGTAATATTTATGGTACAGTAAGGTTCTGAGTGTGTTTTTGCACAAAGTTGTGCATAGTGTTTTGCAGTTGAGCGATTGTGGTTAGTATATGCTTTGAGCAACCACTTTATTCTTCGACATATGATACATAGCTAATATCTAAATTTAATAAAAGGTATTAATTGTGACTTTTATTTTTATTTATTTATTTTTTCTGTGTGTTATCAGAGAATTATGGATTTAAGCTCCACCTCTGGCCCCACTCCTAATCCCGCCCCCTTTAGCCTTCCCAAACAGTTGGGCCACCGACCGCCTATGTATAGCAATTTGTTTCTAAGAATATTGCTGACAATTCCTGTCAGTGTAGCAAGTGGTGAGCGATCATTTTCACCGGGGGGGGGGGGGCGTGATCATTTTCACGGGGGGGGGGGTGCCAACTGATAGTCTGCAGGGGGGCGCCAGAGATCCTAGGCACGGCCCTGTATAAGTACATAAGTATTGCCACACTGGGACAGACCAAAGGTCCATCAAGCTCAGCATCCTGTTAACAGTGGCCAATTCAGGTCACAAATACCTGGAAAGATCCTGAAAAAGTTCAATACATTTTATGCTGCTAATCCCAGAAATAAGCAGTGGATTTTCCCCATTTTAATAATGATCTATGGACTTTTCCTTTAGGAAGCTGTCCAGACCTTTTTTACTTCTTTCTAAAATTTGTATAAGGTTTTCAGGTGCATATATAAAAGTTATTGGTTCATGTTTTTTTAACCTTAATTTCCTCTTTTTGAGATACACCACTTATGACTCGCCTTTTCCTCTTTAAAAAAAAACAAACAAAAAAACACCTCTTCTTTTCTTCATAGATTTTCTTTGGAGAAATTTTGAGGCTTGGGGCCAGCTCAAGGGTACTTGATGCTCTAGGTAAGTCTTCAGCAGAGTGCCCTGCCACCACAGTGGATGCCTCATGGCCCTCTCTCTGTCCCACCTGCCCTTTCTCTTCCTACCCTCCAAGATAGCCAGCATCTTCCCTTCTTCTCCCTAACCTTCCTCAGGTGGCCAGCATCTCCCTTTCTTATTTTCACATTCGCTTTTCAATTGTATTGGATGTACCACAGACAGATGCAAACATATCTAAGTAGTTTACAACATTGAGAAGGGGAGGAAAATGGGTAAACACAGGGGGGGGGGGGCTATGGTACAATCAAAACTTATAAACTAAAAAATGAGAGCTAGATATTACATGTTGCACTAAAACATAACAAGAAGGACAGTAGTAAATGGAGCACAAGAGTATAATCGGAAGGCATTGCTGCACAAGACCATCACAATTATAGGGTCAGCAGGGGAAAAGGAAGAGGAGAGAGGATCTTTCCTTTACTGGAGCTGCGCCATCGCTCCTAAATTCTGCCGTTGCAAAAAAAAAAAAATCCATTATCTGGCTAAATGCTTTTGAATAACTTATGGCTGATATAGTGCAATTTGAACTTTAGATCCCTCCCTACTTGGGTGGTTAGAGCTATGCAAACGTTTGTAAGGAACTTGTTGCCAGTTTAATCAATACCTCTTTTAGAAGTGCCTGGGGATCCCCACCAGCCTATTTCACCTGTGTTTCATGTATCCACTCCCTTCCTATTATGTGATGAGTGATATTTAAAATAGTGTCCTTAATTTTTAAGGTTTTCAAGGAAACTGTCTTTGATTACTGCCATACTGCTCTTGTAGTGTACATACCAGTTTGCAAATGACATTCAGCTCATCAGGTTTTACTAGCTATTCCTCCTGTAAAGCAGTTTCAAAGGGCAGAAATTCATTGGCAAGCTTGCTCAATAGCTGATCCAGTTTTGTGGAATTTTCTACCTGTTGAATTAAATCTTGAACATGATTTCCTTGCTTTTAGAAAAAATAGCGAAGGCTTAAGTCTTTGACCAAGCTTGTAGGTCTTTTAGCTTAGTGTTATTTGATTAGGGCTTATTCTGTCATTTTAATGTTACTGTATTATGTTGTACTGAAAATGTTTCAAGTTCTTATTGGGAGGTTTGTTGTTATAACTCCCAAGGTCTTGCTTAATCCAAAACTATTAACGTTTTCATATGCACATTCTAGAGTGTAGTGTTTCTGCACTTTACATTTTCCCCTCAGGCAGGGAGGGTGCTGATGATTAATATGTGTATGTTTCATTAGTGCTCAAAACTGGAGTCGGTGACTCTGACTAAAGGTATGTATGACCTTACAACATAAGCAGATGAACCTCTATAACAAGTAATGAAGACAGTAGTGTATAGTATGGTCTTAGCATACCTGATTTAGCTTAAAAATAAAAATAAAAAGGTTACAATTAATTTATTTTAAAAAAATCAGATTGTGAAAATGGACAGTACCAGTGTGTTCTGTGCGGGTCAAATAGTAAAAAAGGAAAAATGAAGATCATTCCCCATGATCTCAAGGCGAATTACCCAAGCTGGTGTTAAGTACTAGGCTAATCCTCAACTTCACTATTAAAATCTAACCTCATTAATTTGTGTTTCTTGTGCTATGATGCTTCTCCTTAATTACTAGCCAAACATGCACTGAATTCTAAAAGAAAGTGCCGTTACAGTTTACCTGTAATGTACAGTACTACTGCCACTGGATTGGAAGCAATGTGCTCATAGGGTAGGGAAGGTGCAGAACACCTGAAGCCTTTGTCACCTGTCACCCCCCCCCCCCCCCCCCGGCTTTTGAACAATCTTCTGGCCCAATACTAGGGTGATGGAATCCAGATTTTAAGTCTTAAACCCTGGTTCTGCCTGATCACAGCCTACTTGATATTAACCATGCGTATTACAACACTTCCTTTCCTTTTGCCTGTGTATCTTGCCTAGACTGTAAGTTCCATGGAGCACATATCTTAGGTGCATCTGTACAGCTCCGCCTACGCCTCATAACACTATAGAAATCTTCTCCTCCAGCGTGAGGTCACAGAAGCCAGGGGCGGGGCTTCAGCGCTGAAGTTGCACCTGTTGATCTCCGTCCGCACACCTGGCTAATGGGAGTTGGAGGCCAGTAGTAGTTGCGGCTAAGGGGGGGTCAAACAAGAGATAGGCTGGCACTAAACACTGATTTGTACTGGAAAGAAAATCAGCTTTTTCACAATGGAGAGCAGGACCAGGAAAGCTCAGCATCCTATTCGCCCGGAGACACCTGCGTGCTAGTTCAGAGGCTTCCAGCTCGACTCGTTCCCCTTTCCTAGCGCGTCAGCAGGTAAGGCAACCCTGGCATGGGCTCCCGCGTGCGTGACGTGTAGAGCGCGAGCGCAGCCCGGGTCTGGCGGTCCGCGAGCACAGTCTCGCGCCGAGCTTCGGTCGCCGATTAGAGGCGGCGGCGCACCTTGGCCACCTGTTAACCGCTGGCGCCAAGACTGGACTCTGGTCTTCCGGGGAGCCTGGCGCACCACGTCGCAACATACTTTGTCCGGGCGAGGTGAGGGGACGCATTTTGCGCTCATATCTGTTCTTCTTATGAATATGGTTTTATTCCTCTTGGATTTGTGGTTGCGCATTGCCTCATCTTGGATATAGACAAGTTTCCGCCGAACAGGTGAGACCTGGCGGGAACAGGTGCAGAAACCCATGAGATAAAAAAAAAAAAGCGAAGCTGGCTTTTATCTGTTTATTTTGCTTTCACGAGGGAGGATTGTTGTAGTTTGCTATTTTGCTCTCTTCGCTACAGCAGACGAAGTGTGCCTGGTTACAAGTAGTACAGCATTGAAATGGATGCATTGCGGGTTACCACAGTAATCCGCACAAACAGCTCGCAGGAAGATTTTTTTTCTTTCTGGAATCTATCCATGACGCGATCGTACGTTAAAAGAAAACAAATCCCATCTGCTTCGAATACTTTTGGGCTCTTTGGTTTCACAGAATTCGCTTTATGTGGGAAGAGGGAGCCGCCGTTAGCTAGCGCTCACCGCAGGTAATGGTACAGTAGCCAAGTTACTTTTCAGACGTCAAGGGGAGGGGGAGGAAGTTTGTGCTTGTTTCTTTTTCTTTTCCTGTGTTTTTTTTTATTCCAACAGTTTTTTTTTTCCTTACGTGACCGCACGGAAACTTTGAGGTAAAGTTTTTAGTTATGGTTCACGGCAAGCTGCTCTTCTGAGAGAATGCTACTTGGCTTCTGAAGTTCTGGGCCGCAATTTGAGACCCTGAACCTGAATGACAGGTGATGGTAACAGGGCTCCTTGTCTTCTCGGTGCATTTCTGTATAGAAAATCGAACTGCTCGTTGCTTAGTGGGTTTCTCGAATCGATCAAGGGGATTGTGAAATGGGAAACAGTAGATGGATAGGGTTCTGTTTAGTGAGCGCACCTGGCAAGGCTTTCCCTTCACCTGACACTCAGACAGTGAGTCGCCTCCTATTGCTCTTTGCTGAAAAGATCTGGTTACAGGAGAGAGGGAAGCTGGGAAAGAATGCTTCTTATCGCAAGTTTCTTAAATACTTTTTTTTTTTTCTTTTTATTACCCAGGTGAGAGAGGAGAAGACTACCCAGCATTTCTGAAAGAGGCAAGGAAAGCCAAAGTGCTCTATAAAGAGACTGCAATGGCGGAGAGTGCGGCGGAGAAGAGCAGTAACACTGGCTGGTGGAAAGCCCTGACTGTGCGCAAGAAGCCCAAGGAGGCAACAGGAACAGGCCAGGACACCGAGCACGCGCCCCCAGCCAGACCCTTTCCCACGGCAGGCTCTCGTGAGAACCAGCACCCCAATGTGGTGAGCGACTGCGGCGGGAGCGAGCCCGGCGGGTGCGAGTCTAGGCATGAGCGCAGCAGCGGCTTTGCAGACAAGAGTGGCCGCAGGAACTTGAAGATCTCTCGCTCGGGCCGCTTCAAGGAGAAGAGGAAGCTGCGCGCACCACTGCCTGAAAACCCCAAATTCTTCGAGGCGAACGCGGGTGCTGCAGCTGAGGACAGGCAATGAAGGCGAGCAGAAGCTATGCACAAAGATACCCCCGGGGGACAAGACCCAGCTGCCACAACTTTACTTCAAATTTTTGAACATACTATGAACCACGGGCAAACCACATGGAAGTGTCAGTGTGAAAAGCTGTCAATATTTTATGATTGCAGGAATGAGTTAAATATTTATTTGGTTGGAATAAGAGGAGCTGGCTGGCTGCTGCTGCTTTTACGGTTGATTTATTTTATAATGACTGGAAATGTTTTGGATCCCTCCCCCCTCCATTTAATTTGGGGGGAGGCTCGAAGACGTGGCAGTGAAATTCACTGTTGGACGAATCATGGACTTGATACATATGGTGTTCTGTTTCAGAACTTTTTGTAAGGGCATCAAGATTTTTTTAAATGTCTTATTAAAATTTTATTCTAACTATATCGGAAATGCACTTTAGACTGCAGTATCGCAAATAGCTTTTTTTCTGTTTTTAAGGGAAAAATGCTCAAAAAGGCTGCTGCTTTTACAAAAGTAAAGGGAAATACACATTTCTGATCAAAATCTTTCAAATAAGTAAACCGAGAAGGGTTTGAAAATTGTAATACATATTTTATTATAAAAATCATTGCAAAAAAAAAAACAACAAAAAAGTATCAGAGGTTTAAAGTGGTTTTAATGGTTTCTAAGGTGGTTTGACCACAGAAAGAAATTGATTATAAGACATCAGATGTCATAAGCTTAATTGCCAGCAGGTAGCAGGCCTGCAAGTTGTGCCCTTCTCTTAGGAAGGTCAGAGAGATCTTGTTTTTTAAGTCCCTCCAACTTTGAGATATGGTGAACACAACTTATAAAGTTAGTGTCTTCCCAGAATCTACATGGTTTGTTTGTTTGTTTTTTCCCTTTTGCTATAACAAATTTATTGAGGTGTGCAATGGCATTCTCCCTGCAAATATTTCTACTGACAGTACTTGTGCTAAAGACTCCTTTGTGTCTTTCAGTTTGAAACTTATTTTTGTTTACTGCTTTAACCCTAGAGCTGTGTAATTAATTTAAACAGTTCTGAGATTTGTTTTGAACGTATCAGCCAAAGGGTTAATAAAATCAACCATGTGTTGAAAAAGAGTCAAATGCTATGCTGTTCCTTTTCATTGCTATGGGAGTGACACCTGATGGTGTTCAACAAAGTCTTCCTGTTTATTTTTAACAGTACAATTCAAGAGAGAAAAAGTAAACGAATCTGCCCTACCTTCAATGTATCACAAGAGGGTTATTGTACCTGCCAAAGGCATGGAACCTTTTGCATCCACTTAATTGTTTTTGAGAGGCACAGCTGCCAGGCAGTTGATCATAGGACATGTTTTTAATTTCTGTAAGTTTAAATATATGAATAGACTGAGCCTTTACTCTCCAACTATGCTTCATTCTGAGGTTAACGGGTGAGGTGGGAGTTATGTTTAATTCCCAAAATGAATTTAATGAATTACTCCTCATGTAATTGATAGTCTGTTTAATGCAGCTAGTGGCTTGGTGCCACAAAAGTAGATAATAAACTCACAAGGAACCAGTGTCCATGGGAAGAGATTTTCTTTTGTCTCTAGTGCAGGAAGAGCCTTTTTTTTTTTTTTTTTTTTTAAACATTGAGCCACCCATCCTCCTGTTCTCCAGGTAATTTCTTTCATTCCATGCTTATGGAAAGGATTTTTGGACTATGGTCACCAGGGCTGAATTCTCACTTTCTTATAAATCTGAGATGAAAAGGAGCAAGAACTTTTATCTAAAAGCCTGGACTGGTCAGTTGATTGGTCCAAGTCGGTCTTTAACCAAAGGTTGCTTATGGATTGTAAAACAGAGCTTGACTTGAATCCTCACTATACAGTAGGTCAAAATTGTTGACTGTATTTAATTCAGTATTTTTGCTGAGAGTTAACTTAGAGGGACTTAGGAGCCTACGTATGAAAGTACATTAATTGCAAACGTTAATCCACAGTTGCTTCTCTGTATTTGTTAGGAGGTGTTCCTGGGTGGGTGGGAGGTTTCTCTGTATTGTTAGGAGGGGTGTCTGTATTTGTTAGGTGTTCCTGGGGGGTGGGGAGGGGGTGGGTGTGAGGCTTCTCTGTATTGTTAGGAGGTGTTCCTGGGGGGGGGTGGGATGCGTCTCTGTATTTGTTAGGTGTTCCTGGGGGGTGGGGAGGGGGTGGGTGGGAGGCTTCTCTGTATTTGTTAGGAGGTGTTCCTGGGAGTGGGGAGGGGGGTGAGAGGCATCTGCACTGCTAATGCAAGGTAATGGTCACAACTGTGTGCTAAATGGCATAGCTGCTAACATGGACTCAAGTTAACTATACCTCTGGTGGTGGTTAATGCAGCTGATAATTTTAACTCCTGTATTAACTGCAAGACACACTCCCTGTTCCCAAAACACAAAATTCCATGCTAACCCTTTAAGGTTGCAGTTATTGTGTGCTAATTGTAAATGCAGTGTATTGGCTGTTTTCTGGGTTTTTTTTAAAGCACCAAGTTAACTAATTAGGTTTACTAATTAAGGCTTACTAATTAAGGCTATCAGTGTGATGTCCAGACAGTTGCTGTAGCTGTAATTGCATACCCTCTTGACTCCCCTTTTGTTTTAATTTATGAAAGGAAAACATTTCATATATCCATATTTAGAAGTATGTTTATCCTCTGGAGACTGATTTATGGCTGTTCTATAACTGACTGCATGTAGTGGCGTGCACTACATGCTATTTTAAAAGGTAGTGCATATGACTCTGCAAGGGAGTGTGCATGTGTGGGTGGGGTATGGGAATGTCTGCAATTTATACACATAACTTAGGGGTCCTTTTACCAAACTGCAGTAGAAAGTGGCCTTGGCGTGTGATTATACATGTTGTTCCCACGTGCTAAAGGCCATTTTTGCCTCATGGGTACGATGGCTAAGTTTTTCTTTTTTTTTTTTTTTAATTAATGGCCACACACTAATTTTTCCATTAGTGCATGAACCCCGACTGCCTACCACCTATTTTGTAGGCTGTAAGGGCTCATGTGCTAATTGGTAAGCGTGCGGTGATGTAGCTGCCCTAACCAATTAGCACGGTACATGCCAACTCTCTCCCCCCACCCACCCTAGCGTTAAAAAAATAAAACCTATATTTTAACTCGTGGGAAATGTGTGCAGGTGCCAAAATTACCATAGGACATCTGAGTGTGCCCCGCAGTAAGGTATTTTAAGCTGCAACAAGCACCTGTTAGTGTTTACTGCAGCTTAGTAAAAGGATCCCTTAGAATACTATTAGTTGTGCACATAGCATGGAACACTTAGGTGCACCCACCTATGCCAGCTGTTGATATGGCCGAAATGATTGAACCTAATATTAGGTGTGCCAGCGCTGACTAGTATTCTGTAATGATCAGCACATGGCATTGGTGCACCTAACTGGAGGCCCCCCCAGTAACGGAACTACTCCAAGTGTGCTTAAACTTTTAAAGAAAATGTACTTTGATTCTGGATGTGAAATATCTCCTGTCCAAATTAAGGTTCACTGATGACCACTTGGTGCTTGTCTTGGCAGCTCTGCATTTCGCATGCTAAGTTGCCCAGTCCCAGGAGGGAGATTTTAGGACACTCCTGTTTTTCTGACAGACTAATCCTGGTACTTTATTGGTTGGAGCTGCAAAGCTGATTCCAGTGAGTGGAGTCAGACTACAAATCCCACACTGCTTTAGGATGTAAGTTTAAAAGCATGACTAGCTCCTGGAACTGCAGCAAGCAAAAAGAACAGATTTTCTATGAAAGAGTGTTAGCTATGTGTATTTGGGATATTCTAAACTTGTAAGTACTTCTAAAGGCTTACACAATCATTTTCCAAGGCAGTTAACACATGTCAGGCCAAAGTTAAGCTGTTTGTCCATAGACATAGTAACATAGATGGCACAGATAAAGATCTGTACAATCCATCCAGTCTGCCCAACAAGATAAACTCATAGCATATGGTATGACACAGAGGGGCCGATGCTTAAATCTACCACAATCGTAAACGTGTGGTTAATGCTGGGTTTGCTTGCACATTATTGTGTGCTGAATGCTCAGAAGGCTTGAGCATGGGTGTTAACGTGTGTGGTAGAGAATGATGCAAAATGCATTTTAGTTAAGCATTCTACTGCAATCCACAGAAGGAAAAGATGGCCTATAACGCTGAAATGCTTTCTCCAGGTCAGGAGCAGTGTTGAAGGTTTTTAGAAGAGGATTGTCTTCTTTCACAAGTGGAAAGAGGCTCCTACAAGTTTTAAATCAGATGGGAAGTAATAAACGTGTGTGTGTCTGAGTGAAATTGAAATTTAAAGCACACATCTGTGCCTAAATCTAAGCCTTGAAAATATGTCTAATTGGTAGCAATGTTTATGAGGCTCATATTTAAGCGCTAAAGAAAAAGCACTGATGTGTGTGACACTTCCATTTTTGTCTGGGTATGCATACAAGAACTGTATTTACGGCAAACCTTTGTGCCCATGTGCCAGGCATGTACCCCCCCCCCCCCCCAACTTTCGGCTTAATAGCACTAATAATGTTTTGGTTTTTTTGCATTGCTATTGGGTTGTGGGCACATCTCTGTGTTGCTTTGAGCGTTGGCCCCAGAATGGGGGACAAGATTTACTAAATCATTTCTTTTAGTTATGCTCGGAAGTTGTATTGCTTTTTTAACATATTTAAATGAACATATTTTGATAGGCCATGAGAGCAAGGAGAAATATTGTGCATAATGGCATTTTTGCATAAGGTAAATGGACGCTGTATGTTACTGTATGTAGGGAAATCTTTTGCACATTTTCTGCTTATATGATCTGAAAAATCACAAGTGATCTGTCTCTTAATGGCAGAACCTCAGTCCAGCCATGAAGCTGTGATAACAGAATTTTATCAGCCAGCAATAATTTTTATACTTTGTATTTCTTTTGTAAAGGAGATTGCTCACATTACCCAGGGAGTACTCAAATGGTGTGTTTCAATTATGCGCACTAAGAATGGGCTTTTGCTAGTTGTTGTCACAGTGTTTTGAAGGAGCAAAAAATGAGTTCTTTTGAGATTTAATAAACCAACACAAAAGGCTGTTTGTGGCTTTCAATGAAGCAAGATAAGACTCCAGAGAGTGAGGGAGAGCTGTGGATCACAGAAGTAGAAAAAGGGAGTGAGGACAACAATCTAAAATAAACTGCAATGATTCAACCATTACAGCCAAGATTATGTTAATCCTGTTGTTAGGATTCAATTTGCCATCACTAGGTATACCTCATTGATTTTGTTTATGCGTTTACTTTGGTCAATGTACTTAGGCTGTTTTCTAAATTGTAAGTTGTATATTGAGCTGTACACTGCCTGGCCAAATCTCTTGATAAAGGTGGTTAATAAATTCCAATAAATAATAAGATGTTAACAGGTTCGAGAGAACTAAGGTGGTTGAAGAATGTGAATGAAAATGCATATTAAAAGGAGCTGCCATTTAAAAGCTATACTATCTTTAAGCTTGCACTGAAATGTGTATTGAAAATTCATATAAACACACCAAGTAAGAAATGGCTGATATTAGGGAACAGTGAGAAAAGAGAGAGAGGAGGAATATGCAGCCATGGGGTGCCAGCAAAATGTCTTTTATGTTTTGTTTTTCACAGATTGTAATCTCTGTTATTGAACCTTCATGCTCAGGTTGTGAATGTAAACTTTGTCCCATCTTTAGATGTGGCCCAACATGCAGAAAGAATTACACGATTTCAAAAGTCCCTGTATAACAGTGACACTGATGCTGAATATTTCTTACACTGATTCAATAAAAGCTCTTACCACCTACAAACAGTCCACTCCTTCAAGCCCGATGTAGCTGCCAGAATATCACACAGTGGCAGAATAGCAGGCTGGGGAGGAAAGGCAGAAGCTGTGAGCAAACAAGTTTCAAACAGTGCAACAGGGATTCCCACATCTGTTGTGGGGCCCCTGCAACCACTTGGGGTTGCAGGATATCCAGTATGTGCAAATTTATTTCATGCATATTTATTTTATTTATTTGTTACATTTATATCCCACATTTTCCCACCTACTTGTAGGCTCAATGTGGCTTAACATGGTGTTCATAATTTGTGCATATCTGAAAAACCTGACTGGTTTGGGGGTTCCCAAGTCAGGTATGATGGTGGCATCTGTAGATGAAAAGTGGGCAACTAAGTATGACATCGGTTAAGTAATTTTTCCACATATGCCAGTCCCTAAAGTCACCCTCCTGCCTTTGAGTTTGCTGTAACAGATACTGCAAGAAAAAAAAAAAAAAAAACAACAACCCAAAGGCCTATTATGAGCCTGGCTCAGGGTCTTTATACAAATATCCAGTTGAGCAAGGTGAGATGGGGTGTGCCATGAAAGTGGGGATTGCTGAAGCAAACTGGAGATGTGGTGAAGAGAATGAGAGGTAGGGGTGATGGAAAGAAAGGAGAAGTTGAGGTATGTGTGTGAGGGAAGTGTATAGGTGGTGGTGGGGGGCTAGAAAGATGAAGCAGTAAAGTGTATGCCTGGGGTTTGGGGGGAGAAGGAAAGTAGGGGCATGCACATTGGGGGTAATCTTGGAGAACAGAGGGCACAAGGAAGGCTGAGGGATGGGAAGGGAGAGGTGGCTGGAGCAAGAGAGAGGGGTGAGGGGGAGGTCAGGCCTTATGATTGAATTCTGCACAAGAAACTACTAATAAAGCTTGCAGGGTTTTCAAAACTTTTGTGCAGATTTTTAAATTAATTTTCACGTCCCCTAGAGTTCCATGCCAGCTGTTTAATATGGCAGTTACGTATAGCAACTATAAATTCAGCAGCATCTCTTCTTTGTCACATTTGTGTGACATAAACAGATGGGGAGAGGGATCTTGGGGTGATAGTATCTGAGGATTTGAAGGCGACAAAACAGTGTGACAAGGCGGTGGCCATAGCTAGAAGGTTGTTAGGCTGTATAGAGAGAGGTGTGACCAGCAGAAGAAAGGGGGTGTTGATGCCCCTGTATAAGTCGTTGGTGAGGACCCACCAGGAGTATTGTGTTCAGTTTTGGAGGCCGTATCTTGCTAAGGATGTAAAAAGAATTGAAGCAATGCAAAGAAAAGCTACGAGAATGGTATGGGATTTGCGTTACAAGATGTATGAGGAGAGACTTGCTGACCTAAACATGTATACTCTGGAGGAAAGGAGAAACGAATCAAATATTTGAAAGGTATTAATCCGCAAACAAACCGTTTCCGGAGATGCGAAGGTGGTAGAACGAGAGGACATGAAATGAGATTGAAGGGGGGGGGGGGGGGGGGGGGGGGGGGGGCAGACTCAGGAAAAATGTCAGGAAGTATTTTTTCACGGAGAGAATAGTGGATGCTTGGAATGCCCTCCTGCGGGAGGTGGTGGAGATGAAAACGATAACGGAATTCAAACATACGTGGGATAGACACAAAGGAATCCTGTTCAGAAGGAATGGATCCTCAGGAGCTTGCTGAGATTGGGTGGCAGAGCCAGTGGTTGGGAGGCGGGGCTGGTGGTTGGGAGGCAGGGATAGTGCTGGGTAGACTTATACGGTCTATGCCAGAGCCGGAGGTGGGATTGGTGGTTGGGAGATGGTGATAGTGCTGGGCAGACTTATATGGTCTGTGCCAGAGCTGGTGGTGGGAGGCGGGGCTGGTGGCTGGGAGGCAGGGATAGTGCTGGCAGACTTATACGGTCTGTGCCCTGAAGAGGACAGGTACAAATCAAGGTAGGGTATACACAAAAAGTAGCACATATGAGTTTATCTTGTTGGGCAGACTGGATGGACTGTGCAGGTCTTTTTCTGCCGTCATCTACTATGTTACTATGACACTCCAATACAGGATAACGGGATCATCAATTAGAAATAGAACCATCTAGAAAAAAATCTGAAATGGAAACCTTGAAAAGCCAGGCTCTGTGAGCGATGCAATACAGGAGAATGAGAACCAGAAATGTACTTACTCTCATACTGCTGCTGTTTGCAACAGAGATTCAGCGGGAGCAGGAGCAGAGCCCTCCTGTATTTGTCATTAGCAGTCTCTGCTTTGCCTCTATCCCTGCCCGAAACTAGTGATTGGGTTAAAGAGAAACCTGTAGGGAATACCTTTGCAAATTGCCTCCCAAGTGCACTTCTGTTGACCCATGGAGAAGGCCCATTTGAAAATTGCCTCCAGCGCTCTGCAGTATAAAGGCATTCACACTACTGAGAGTGTGTACTTTCTCTTCAGGGAAAAAGGGTGGGAATGGGGTGGGTCAGACAAAGTATGCACTGGGATTTCATATTTCAGTTCAAATAAATAAATGTTGAAATCCCTGCACTTGCTTGCTGCTGCTTTGCTCTATATATTTTGCATCTTCATAGTATGTGTGATAAAGACTTCCTGCCAGCACTGACCCACTGTGATTTTCAAAGAGAAACTCAAGCCTGGGCTGTACAAACTAATCTCCCTTGATTGAAAATGATTATCATTGCTTTTATTTGCCTTCTAGAAACCTCCACCCTGAATAGGTTTACTTTTGCTTATGACAGGAGTAAATTCAGATGACCTCCCTTTTAGTACCCATTCTGTTCTGTAGGAAGATCCACTGTTCTGTTACTTTGCCTCATCCCATGTGAATTAAAGCTGGAAAAAGTTTTAAGACTCATCTTGAGGAGGTTTCTCACCGCCTTTAGTGTCATATTGTACTCATGGAACACTTTTCCATGAATATGCAGAGAGCAATTTTATAATAGGGTGCATAAATTAATAGGCAAAAAATAGGTGTCTTCTTGCCCTATCCTTTTTTTCCCCAACATTTTTTTATTGGATTTTATATCATACAGATATCAAAAATTAAGTAATATTTTAGCGTAACAGAATTTTTGTACACCATCTCAACCAATGGCTTGGGACCAGCCCTGGATTAAAAGCAAAAACAGGAAGATGCCTCTACGTCAAAATGAACAATCCAATCAAAGTAGAGGATGACACCAATGATGACTAGCCGTAGATATAAATGTAAAAGGTATCCTTTATTGAAAGCATCAGCAAAGAGGACCCGACATGGGCCGTGTTTTGATGGATGTAACCACCTGCATCAGGGGTCGTGAGTCAGGCTATATAGAACATAGATAAATACATAATCTAGTCCTGGATTAACCATTAAGCAAAATAAGTGCGTGCTTAGGGCATCAACAGAATGGGGGGGGGGGCACCACAGAGTTTTCTCCCCTAGCTATCATGCCCTTAACACTCTTGCTGCTACACAGTGGCATAGCTAGGTGGGGCCATGGGGGCCTGGGCCCCCCCAAATTTCACCTGGGCCCCTGGTTTTACTGGCGGGGGTCCCCAACCCCTGCCAGCTGAAGCCTTGTCCAGTGCCTGTCTGGGGTGCCGCCGCTCAAGTTCACTGAAAGGAGCGTGCAGGACATCTTCTTTATTATAAATGCTTGTTTAAATTCTTGATTATGCTATTCACGCTCTTTATGCAACACTGATTGTTATCTTCCAATCTTTATCTACCAATAACGATACATTGTAAGCCACATTGAGCCTGCAAATAGGTGGGAAAATGTGGGATACAAATGCAATAAATAAATAAATAAATCGGGAGGAAGAGAGAGCAGGGCAGGTAACGTGTCACTGCCAGAGACCGGTGCTGGGGAAGGCTTCAGCTTGTGGGGGTTGGGGACCCTCACCAGCCAAGGTATTTGCTGCTATGGGGTGCAGCAAGGTGGAGGGGGGGGGCAGTGGAGGGGCAGAAGACTAAAATGTGCCCCCTCACCTCGAGCTCTGGCCCCCACCCACCGCGAGGTCTGGCTACACCTCTGCTGCCACATGCATTATCCAACATGAATTCCAGCATTTTTCTAATCATTATAAATATATATGATGTTTTGTTTCATACAATGATTATATTTTTTCAGCAGTAATGTCTTGTCGGTTAAGCAATGGAAGGGCAGAGGGGCACCATTTTTGGGCTGTGCTTAGGGCATCAGTTGGCCTTAATCTAGCCCTGTGCTGGATGGTTCACAAAAACAAACTGACAATTTGAAAACCATTAATCATAACAATGATTACAGACAGTATCAAAATCAGCAAAGTAGAGGCTGAGCAGGAGGAATGGCTAAGATAGCAGCACGTACCTGACACCAAGATGTGGCCGAAGTATGTTCTGCTGGTGTTTTTCATCTGTTTCCTAATGCTACATACAAAGCGGAATGGGTCGGAGAAGCCTGCTCCTTCTGCTGCGTGTGCACTGCCCTTGGTGTAGCAAACCTTGGACCGTTTTGGTGTGGGACCCTCACTGTCAACTTGAGAAGATGGCTCTGTTGTGAGACAGACGGAAGGAACAAATGTCTCACTGGAGAATGAGACATCTTTTTTTACTTCCAGATCTCAACATTCCTCCATGTCCGGTGACCTTACCAGCCCTGAGCGTAAGTGCTCATGCTTCCAAAGAGGTAGCCATGTTTGCTCCTAGGGAGGGCGCTGAGAAGGCTGGAAGTTCGGGCTGGTTTGAGATGGCTGGAGCAGAAGCAAAGCTGCAAGCTCCAAAGGAGGAAACTCTGGATTTGATCTGGAAGGCGCGGCTTAGTAAATAGGGCCCAAGGAGTCTTAGAGCTTCTTGTCTTTTAGCATATCCATACAAATGTATGGTTAGATATGCTGGGACTAAATATGTTATTTTTATTTCTGAGCCGTTAAGGTCCTTCCTAGATCTGAAGATCATTTACGTGTATGTTTGGGGATATAGAAATTGGTGGGGACGGGGTAATGGTGTTAAGCCTGGTTAGATAATATTTTGGGGTCCCCCCCCAAGCTCTCTTTTTTTTCTTGCTTACTCCCCTTAGATTTGTGGTCTAAGGAAGATGATTATATATTGCATGACGTACTGTATCAAGGGTTTTTTTTCTGTATTTCTTAATGTTTTATTTTTTTAATCAAAAAAATTCAGCAAAGTAAATATAACAATTAAAATATATTTTTTTAAAACCCAAAATTTCAATGGTTTGCGAAATTTCAAGTAATCATTTTGTAATCTAAATTCAGTAGGCGAAGAATTCCATAATGTGACTTTTTGCAAGAAGATAGTAACATTACAGAAGATGGTGGAGAAAAATCTATCAATCAACATGAACCCCGACCAGTAAGGAATTAAGAAAAACAGATATTCTGTGCAGTAACCATGTAATATTTCAAAAGACAAACACAGAATCTTAAAATCTATTCTGGTGATGACAGGATGACAGTGCAGAGATTTGAGTAATGGAGTAACATTATCGAACTTGGTTTTATAAAGTTAAACTCATGTTGCTGTGTTAAATATTGAATTTTTAGAAAATCCCAAATATAATGAATTACAATAGTCAGTACTTGAGAAAATTAAAACTTCATCCTTTAAAGACATTTATGTGACTAACAGGGCCCTTTTACTAAAGTTTGGTAAGATTTTGCACTTACCATGTGTTAAAGGCAAAAAGGCCTTTGTGATAAAAGTGGGGGTGTGCACAGCATCTGCCCTGCATTTACGACACAGGACAGAGCCATACTGTACAAGCATTGTGTTACATGTAGTGAAAGATAGCTTGCAATATCTGGCTTGCGTCTAGCAGAAATAAATCAAATAAATTGCCCCTGAGATAGCCAAATGCTGCAACTGTTCTCTCCAAAAACACCCCCCCCCCCATCCCTCCTGACACATGCCCAATTAAATTTCCCAAACTCCCTTCAGTGACAATATTAAACCCCCTGACTGCATACCCCTTCGATCTTCCTAATCCCCCAACGATGAGCACAACTTGAAAGACCACTCCCTTGAGCCAAAGTCCCACCCACTTATACTTATCTAAACTTTCCCCATCACCCCCAGGCCTTACCCAGAGGGAATCATTGGTGGTACTGTGGGCTAGGTATGAGCGGTCCCTCTCTGCTCCTGCTTGTCCCGCTGGGCCTCTCAAAATGGCTGCCATGACTCTTTGTGGCAGTCTTGAGGTACTTCTGCTAGAGTCAGCCTTCCATATAAGGAGGCAATCTTTCATGCCTGCTCATGAGGAATAATGTCCACACCTTCAAAACAATACAATATGTTCAATCACACATAATTTACAAAATGCATGCATAAATTGTGACTCCACCCAAACTTCCTCCATGAGCATGCATATTATACAAGGGAATGCTGGCTTGTACTGTGTGTATTTTTAGGCATGACCTTATTCTGTGACACCACGCCTATATATAGGCATAAATTCTATAAAAGAAAGATGGTGTAACTAGGTATATAGGTGTGTAGAAATAAGCACTTATGTCATAAGCACTCATGTCAACCGAAGAGCTGGCATGTATGTACCTAAGTTCTTGTGATACACATGTAACTGTGGACCTCTTTCACTAAACCACGCAAGTGCAGGAATCACTAGTGCAGTATAGTAAAAGAGGCCCTTAGTATTCTAAATATGCACCCACTAAATATGCAATACATTTTTTTTATATAAAAAAAATTTATTTTAAATTTTATATGTAATTTATGTTTATCACACATTTAACGTTTTATACTTTTGTTTTGCATGTTTGTTTTATTACCATTGTTTGATTTTATTTCATAGACTCCTGAAGAAGGCGTCTGTGTGTTGAGTCGAGTGTATATTTAAATAAAGAGATTGTTCCTAACCTACATCGCCTACTGGTGTTGTTCAAGAGCCTACTCCTCCTACTCCCCCTTTCCTCCGATTCTACTTTTCATAGGAATTTGTGTACCTCCACCCTCGTGGTGATTTGGCTTGCAAATATGCATCCCACCCATGCTGTGCCCAGAGTCCACTCGTGTGCACGCCTACCTATAAAATATCCATTATATATATATATATATATATATATATATATATATATGTTTATAGAATAATGCATAGGTACATATCTGGTGTGTATGCATGTATATCAGGGGTGTAGTCATAGGTTCATGCCTGAGAACTGAGTATCAGTGGCTACACTTTGAGCCACTGACAGCTGTGGTTTAGCTAATCAGGCAGACTACAGATTTCAGTGGTGGGGACTGGGGATCCTTGCTAGCTAAGGTATTGATCATTTTAAATTAGGAGGGGCAGGGTGAGGGTGGGGGGATGATGAGTGTGGTGCCTAGTGCCCACCCATGTTTGTGGTTGACCCACTCAGAATTTCTGTTCTGGATATGTTACTGGTGTATTGGTGTGTGCTTGTGTATAACTGGCACATAAATTTTAGCACCTGCTTATAGGATTACCCTCTTACTGTTTTACAGGTGTAAACAGCTTATCAAATTACCCTTATAAAACCCAAAATGATTTACAATACATTACATGAGTAACTATATCATTAATAACTAATACTTAAAATTCAAGTACAATAATGCATATGGAGAAGCTCCTACCCTAACCACATGGCTTTCTACACTCCCATAATTCTCGCAGCACATTTTGCTTGAAAGGTATAGCATGGTTTCATCCATGGTAGTGACATGTATCCCTATTCAAAGCCCTAGTAGGAGATGTACAAGGAATCCTGACCTTGAAGACACCACCCAGTCAATATGTATGATGGTAGTGTGATAGAAGATATCAAGGTGTTCACAGGAGCAGGGTGAATAAAGGCAGCATCCCCAGCACTTTGGTATGTGTGCTGGGGATGCAGCAAGGCGGACTGACCATATGGACAACCAGACAGTGCTAGAAGGCCCAGAGGCTCTGGGGGCCCAGTGCCACTCTCCCCCATGCACACTACAGCCCCCACAAACCTCGGTGGGCCGTCCTTGGGCCTACCTTGAAGAGCCCTGGTGGTCTAGTGGCTTCTTTGGGGGCAAGAAAGAACCCCACTCTTTTCTGCCCGCTGTCACTACTTTAAAATGGCTGCGAAGACTTCCTGTGGCACTGTGAAGAAGTGTGAGACTACAGCAGGAAGTATCAGTAGGCTTTAAGAAGAAGTGGCAGTGCAGGATAGAGCAACAGCACTGGGCAGGAAATGAGTGGGGTTCCTTTCTGCCCCCAAAGAGGCAACTAGACGACCAGGGCCACTCAAAGTAGACCTGAGGAGGCTGTATTGTGCAGGGGGTGCTGGAAACAAAGGCAGAGGCAGCAGGGAGTTAGGTGACAGCAGGGACTGGGTAACAGTAGTACCCACACCCTTATCACCTCTTGCCTAGACTACTGCAATATGCTTCTCGCTGGTCTCCCACTCAGCCATCTATCTCCTCTTCAATCTGTCCAAAACTCTGCTGCGCGTCTTATATTCCGCCAGAGTCGCTATACTCACGTTAGCCCTCTCCTCAAGTCGCTTCACTGGCTCCCTATCTGCTTCCGCATACGGTTCAAACTTCTCCTTTTGACCTACAAGTGCATCCACTCTGCAGCTCTTCAGAACCTTTCCGCTCTCATCTCTCACTACACTCCTCCCCGTGAACTCCGTTCGCTGGGTAAATGTCTCCTGTCATCCCCCTTCTCCCCCACTGCTAACTCCCGGCTCCGTTCCTTCTATCTCGCTGCTCCCTATGCCTGGAATAGACTCCCTGAGCCAGTACGTCAGGCTCAGTCTCTGGCTGTCTTCAAGTCTAGTCTTAAAGCCCAACTCTTTGCTACTGCTTTCGACTCCTAACCATGACTCTCTTACTCAACACCCTCACTTATCACTCCTACCACTGCAATTTCCCCACCCCTAGCTGTCTGTTTGACTGTCCAATTTAGATTGTAAGTTCTGTTGAGCAGGGACTGTCTTTTCATGTTAATTTGTACAGCGCTGCGTAAGTCTAATAGCGCTATAGAAATGTTTAATAGTAGTAGTAGTAGTAGAGGGGCGGCAGGGGTGGGGGCTGGGGGCCTAATGACCTTTACTGCCTGGGGGCCTAGACCACTGTCAATCCGCCTCTGGGATGCAGAGTACAGTAATGGAACCCTTGTGTAAGAGAGTCAAAGCCAGGGCCGGTCTTAGGCCAAGGCGACCGAGGCGGCCGCATAGGGCCTCGCGCTTAGGGGGGCCCCGCGCGGCATACCTCGCCTCGCCTCACCTCAATGCCTGCAGCAGTGATCTGCCTCCCATCCTCTCCTCCCGCGCGACTTGCACCTTCCCCCGCTCTCGCCCGTCCACGTGGGCGCTTGTTTTTAAAGTCCTGAGGAGTTCTCCCTCCGACACCGGCAATTCACATAGCCAGCCTTCTGCCAGCGTCGGAGGCTCTCCTCAGACGCGTCCCACCTCCGCGCAAGACAGGAAGTTGCATTAGAGTAGGCGGGACGCGTCTGAGGAGAGGCTCCGACGCTGGCAGAAGGCTTGCTATGTGAATTGCCGGTGTCGGAGGGAGAACGCCTCTGAGGAAATAAATTTAGAAGAAAATGTGAGCCTGCTGACACTTCCACATCCGTGAGTTGCATAGAAGGAGGGAGGGAGGGCAGGACAGGCTGGACATAGTGAGGGGAGGGGGACAGCAATAGTGAGGGCTGCAGAAAATAGCAGCAGAAGGAAAAGTTTGTTCCTGAGTCAGAAATTAGAAGCAGACTCTATAAACAGCCTGATGAGGAGAGCAGGTATCCCCCACCCCTTTCCCTCCCATCCTGATGTCTGTTCCCACCCCACCCTCCTCAGCCTGCACATGCCAGCTGGCACTCAGCCTGCTGTGCTGCCACAAGGGCATCCGCGCTCTTCTGATTTGAACAAATGCTCCTCATCTTGCTGAAATGTGATCAGCAGCACTGTAACTTCCACCATAGTCTCAGCACAGTCTACAATTGGCTCCACGCTTAAAGGCGCACACAAAGCTGGTGGCAGAAGTGGTACTTGATGTCCAGTTTCCAGTTGACATAGTTCTTCTGCATGACTTATGATGAGTGTTACAAGGGAAGAGAGGAGAAATGTTGGGCAGGAATAGAGGGAAGGAAAGACAAAGGAGATGCACATGGTAGAGAGGAGAAGAAATGTTGGACATCATGGATGTAGGGTAGGGGAGGAAAGTAGATGCACATGGATGGAGGGGAGTGATGAGAAATGCTGGATATGGATGGAGGGGAAATTGCTGAATTTAAGGGCTGGATCGGAACACTTTGAACGCAGATGCTGAAACTGGAGAAAGGATAGGGACAGGTCTACAGATGGTAGACAGGACACAGGAGGATGGGGACATGGTGAGAGAAAAATTATCAAATGGAAAGAAGACACTGCATAAAACAGAAGACACTGGGACCAAAGCGAATAGAAAAACTAAATGATCAGACAACAAAGGTAGAAAAAAGTATTTTATTCAGAATTTATTAATTGGAATATGTCAGCTTTTGGAAATGTGCATCTGTGATATTTTGCATGTAAGTTTCAATTTTTCTAGTATTGCTGCATGCTGAGTCTGACTTCTTGAGGTAACTTTCCACAGTTCAGTATTTTGCCTTCATATCTGTTGTGTCATGTGTTTATCATGTGTGATCAAGGTGCAGTATTCTGCTAGCGTGTAGTATTTGCAGCCCTTTTTGTTTTTGTTTTTTTTCACTAGGTTGTGTACTGGTATTTTAGAGCCTGGTGTAATTTCGGTACTGCCTTTCCACTCATAAGGTTGTAGCTCATCCTTTCCTTGGAATTAGTGCTGTTATGATTTGGTAAGGTTATGAGTGTGTTTTTGCACAAGTTTGTGTATAGTGTTTTGCAGTGGAGAGATTGTGTGTTGGCCTTACTAAGGTGGCACCAAAACACCAGAAAGGGTGTAGAGCCTAAATCATGACACACTACCTCTTGAAGGATCTACATATGGTCATTAATAAAAGGAACTCATTGTGAACACTATCCACCTTAAAAGGGTGTTTTGTGGCTCTACATGAGAATTGTGATATTATGATCCCTTGCTTCATATTGTTGACGGTCTGCATTTTCTGTATGGGTGGTATATTGGTGTATTAGGTTCTGCCCAGTGTAATATTTATGGTACAGTAAGGTTCTGAGTGTGTTTTTGCACAAATTTGTGCATAGTGTTTTGCAGTTGAGCGATTGTGGTTAGTATATGCTTTGAGCAACCACTTTATTCTTTGTCATATGATACATATCTAATATCTAAATTTAATTAAACGTCTATCTCTAATGTAGCTGATTTATGGAAACATAAATGTGTTGTGGTTTTGTCTTTAATGGGAACCTATGCACTTACTTACATCTTTTTTGGCTACTTGGGGTTGGGGATCTCTGTTTTGCCTTTCTGGTTTGATGGGTTACAGAGTAATAGGGGAATTTGAAAGTACTGAATCTTTTCTTAATATTTTTCCTTTATTCTCCTTTGTTATGAGAATTGGAACTACTAATTGTAGTGGACTTGAACTGAATAATTTCTGGGGAGGGGGGGCATGATAGCATTGTGCTTATTATTTCAATCAGTTTTTCTGTGCAAGTTTAGCTTCATTTGTCTTTATTTGAAATTTCATAAATAAAAAATTTTCTAAAAATTGAATAATCTTATCAATGGGGTGGAGCTGGGGCGGGGCTAGGGCAGAGGCGGGGCTAGGATGGGGCCCCACCACATTGGTCTGCACAGGGCCCCGCACTTGCTAAGACCGGCCCTGGTCAAAGCTCCAGTGAACTGTGTCCATATGCTACTGGCATATGTGGAAAGAAGGTTGGAAGTAGACTGTGCCAGGGCTGCAGAAGTGGAGGACTGCATGGGGAAAGCTGAGTGGCTTGTATTGAGTGAATGTTGTTCGCTGTCAGTAGCTATGGACGAAATTCAGGAAATGTAGCCCAAATTTGGGTTCCAACTCCGTGCTCAGTGCTATTCTAGAAACAGCACTCTGAGTTGGGAGCTGTTTATAGCATAGTGCTTAGCACCTGGATCCATGCCCATTATGGCTGTGAGGATGTACACCAACTGAAACCGGTGACACAAAAAGCAGAACAGACAAAGAAATCTATATGAAGATGAATTTATTCAACCAACAATGCCTAACACAGGCCATGTTTCGCCCACACATGGGCTACCTCAGGGGCTATAAATAAACAAATACAATCATATTAACAGTATGCATATTAATACATAATAAAATAATATAGTAAAAGAATGAAGCAAAACATGAATAAAATCCATATAAATAAAAATATGAATAAATAAATACATGTAAACCATAGCATACAGCAACACAAAGATATGGAAAAAACATATATAAAATCAACCATGTTGTCAATAAAAAATAATAAAAAGACACATATCACATAAATATAGATGCTAAAAATATAAACATGTATATATATGTATAGAGAAGCTTCTTCAAGCCTACCATATACATGTATATACATATTTATATTTTTAGCATCTTGTTTCCAATAGTGGCCAATTCAGATCACAAGTACCTGCCAAAATACCTGAACAGTAAAACAGATTTTATATTGCCTATCCTAGAAATAAACAGTGGATTTTCCTAAGTCCATCTTAATAATAGCTTAGGGATTTTTCTTTTAGGAAATTAGCTAAACCTTTTTTAAACACTGCTAAGCTAACTGCTTTTATCACATTCTCTGACAACAAATTCAAGAGTTTACACATTGAGTGAGGAAATATTTTCTCCAGTTTGTTTTAAATGTACTACTTAGTAGCTTCATTGCATGCCCCCTAGTCCTAGTATTTTTGGAAAGAACAAACAAGTGATTCACATCTACCCGTTCCACTCCACTCATTATTTTATACACCTCTATCTCCCCTCGGTCGTCTCTTCTCTAAGCTGAAGAGCCCTACTATCTGCTTTAGCTTTTCCTCATAGGGAAATCATCCCATCCCCTTTATCATTTTCACCGCCCTTCTCTGTAGCTTTTCTAATTCTGTTTTGAGATGCAGTGACCAGAACTGCACACAGTATTCAATGTGTGGTTGTACCATGGAGCAATACAAAGGCATTATAATATTCTATTTTTTTTCTATTCCTTTCCTAATAATTCCTAATGTTCTTTCTGTTTCACTGCTGCACACTGAGCAGAGGGTTTCAACGTTTCATCAACAATGACACTTAGATTCTTTTACTGGACTGTGACTCCTAATGTGGAACCTTGCATCACATAGCTATAGTTTGAGTTCCTCTTTTCTACATGATTCGCTTTGCACTTGCTCACATTAAGGTGATTATTTTAGAAGCTCTATTCTTGTTTTGGATGTCTGAAAGCTGGCATTCAGATATCCATGTTGTGTGAATGTCCAAATTCCATTTTTACAAAGGCAGGATAAGGATGTCTAACACTGCAGCACGTCCATATGGCAAGGGGGTGTGTTGTGGGTGGGACCATGAAGGGCCCAAAAGATGGACATCCAACTCTGATCACTCAAGGGGAAGGGACATCGAAGTCTAAAAAGAATGATATCTGTATTTACACCTGGTACTTAGCATGTTCGAGTCACAGAAAGGTGTTCTCATTTAGCAGCTGTCTACTGGAAAGATTAAGGCGCAACACCTCTTTAATCCCCCAGTGGTTGATATCCCCCTCCCTCTCCCCTGAATGTGAAACCTCTAAAGCAGTGTTTTTCAACCAGTGTACCATGGCTGTTCCCCAGGTGTGTCGTGGGAATCCCCAAGTCAACATGCATTCAGCTGCCTTCACACACCGAGCGCCTTCACATGCATTCGGGGACTTCACATGCGTTCAGGGACCAGTCCCCTCTCCGTGGTCTCAGCATCTGCCATCTCTCCCCCTTTCCTCCCCTTCTGTGATCCAGCACCTCTCCCCTCAATCTCAAACTGCCCCTCCCCCATCCTACCTTTAAACTCATGCCTGAGTGGCTTTCCTTCTCAGGTGCTCCACTCCTTCTGACACAACTTGCCAATCATGTCCTGCCAGAATAAACAGTAAATTGCATCAGAAGTGGGGGGGGGGGGGGGGGGCAGGACACTGGAGAAGGGAAGCTGCAGGGCCTGTTGTGGGTAACCTCATAGACAATAGGTGAGATGCAGGGGTGGGGAGTCTGAGAATGAGGGAGAGGTGTTGGAATGGGGCTGGGGGGTTGAGAATGAGGGGAGATGCTGGGACTAGGGGTTTGATAATGAGGGAGAGTTGCTGGACTGGGGGCTTGAGGATGAGGAGGAAATGCTAGGACTGGGGGCTTGAGAATGAGGGAGTGGTGTTGGACTGAGGTTATGGGTTTGAGAATGAGGGGGAGATGCTGGGGCTAGGGGCTTGAGAATGAGGGAGAGCAATTCTACATGGGGGCAAGGAGAAAGAGCGGTGCTGCATCAGGGGGAGCAAGGAGAGAGAGAGGTGCTGCAAGGAGGGAGAGAGGTTCTGCAAGGGGGGGGGGCAAGGAGGGAGAGCCCTGCTGGACAGGGAGGTCAGTTAGGGAAGGGAGAGATCCAATGAGGTGGATGAGGAAGAGAGGGGGCAATGAAAGTGGGACTGGGAGTAGGAAAGAGGTGCTAGGACCTGTGGAGAAAGAAGGAGGAAGAGAGATAATACAACAGAGGCAAATGAGTGAAATGTTGCACATATAGGGGAGAGAAGAGGGGAGACATGCTACACATAAAGGGAAAGGAAGGGAAGAGGAAGACAGGCTGCAGATGAGAGAGGGAAAACAAGATAGATTTGAGAAGGTGGCAGAAAATTTGAAAAAAATCTGAATATGAAAGTGCCAAACAGATGTAGGGCAGGAGTTGAGAAAAGAAATAGCAAATGGAAAGGAGAGCCTGGAAACAGAGCTAAGAGCACACACAGAGGAAAGCAGAACCAAAGATTGGGAACAAAATGATTGGAATAATAAAATTACCAGACTACAAAGGTAGGAAAAAGTATTTTATTTTTAGTTTAGTGATTGAATTACATT